>NC_084481.1:60896170-61209836 GCF_030035675.1 Rhineura floridana | reverse complement strand
AATAATTTCTTTGTCCTGGCCTTTGACACCTGAAATGTGTTTTCAGGACCCACACTATTCCTGTGATTGGGTGAGCAGGGCAGTTCCCAGGCTGGACTGGGCCAGACTGGGTGGCCAGGGGAGCACAGAGAAATAGTCAGGACAAGCTGGGGCAGCTCTTCCTGTGCAGCTTGTTTTGGCTAGTCACCTCCCTCCTCTGCTTTCTTCCTCCTTGTAGAAGAAGGTCTAATGGGGGAGAAGGTTTGATGATCTCTTGTGGTGGGGAGATAAGGCAGCTTGGTAACCTGTAAGGAGCAGGGGATAGGTGGTTTGGCAGCCAGTAGAGGGGGGGAAAGAGGCTTGGCCAAATCTTAGGGGACTTTGGCAAGGCCTGGGGGCAGTAGAGAGTTTTGTGAGGGTATATGAAAGTAAGATGAATTGGAAATGGCTGATCTAGCCATCCCTAGACATTGCAACAGAGGCCGCTATCCCTAGTCACCCATCACATATCCATCGAAGGCAGGAACACCTGGAGCAAGACTTCAAAAGATATTAAATAATGGACCAATTCATTAATCCATAGTAGAAGACACAGAGCAAAAGGGAATCAAGAATATGCAAGGCATTTTAATAGTGGGACATAGTCATATTTTTGTTATGAATGTATCCATTCATCATTGCAATCACTCGTGGCCGAGTAAGATTGTCTTCCAGTGTAAGGTCTTTAACAGTGGGTCCGTAAGTGACAATGGAGGCCAATTCTGGATCCACATAGCCTCCCACAATGAGGACATAAGTTTCCAGATGGAAGATGGTCACAATGAGGGTTTGCTTGACGTGCCTTCCGCTTAGCTCGTTTGTCACTTTTGCCCTGTACTTGTGCTTCTTCAAAATCCATAGCACCTTTGATAATGGCCGACCTCCAATTGGGACGCTCATGGGCCAAGGCTTCCCAGTTCTCGATGCTTATGTTACATTTTTTTTTAGATTACCTTTGAGAACATCTTTAAACCTCTTTTGCTGTCCACCGATATTCCATTTTCCATCCTTAAGTTGGGAGTAAAGTAGCTGCTTTGGAAGACGGTGATCAGGCATTCAAACAGCATGGCTGGTCCAGCGAAGTTGATGTTGGAGGATCATTGTTTCAACACTGGTGGTCTTTGCTTCTTCCGATATGCTAACATTAGTCCACCTATCTTCCCAAGTAATTTGCAGAATTTTCCGGAGGCAGCGTTGGTGGAATCTTTCAAGAAGTTGGGAGTGGCATTTATAGGTGGTCTATGTTTTACAGGTGTACAGTAAGGTCGGTAGTACAATGGCTTTGTAAATAAGCATTTTGGTCTCCCTGCGAATATCCCGATCCTTGAACACTCTACGCTTCATTCGGGAGAAAGCGGCATTCGCAGAGCTCAGACGATGCTGAATTTCAGCGTCAATGTCAGCTTTTACAGAGAGATGGCTGCCAAGATAAGAAAAGTGATCGACATTCTCCAGCGTCGCACCATTAAGCTGGATTGATGGTGCTACAGAGGGATTAGTTTGCACTTGCTGATGAAGCACTTTGGTTTTTTTGATGTTAAGTGAGAGGCCAAGCTTTTCACATGCTTCTGCAAAGGCATTTAGGATAGTTTGAAGATCTTCCTCTGAATGTGCAGAGACTACATTATCATCGGCATATTGAAGTTCTATGACAGAGGTTGTAATTACCTTACGTTTTGCTTTCAGCTACTGAGATGAAAAAGCTTTCCATCTGTTCGATATGTGATTTCCACGCCAGTGAGAAGTTTCCCCTCAACAAGATGTAGAATCATGGCGATAAAAATAGCAAATAAGGTTGGAGCAATGACACATCCCTGTTTGACACCTGATCCCACTTTGAATGGATCACTTTGAGAGCCATTATTATCCAAAATTGTCGCCGTCATGTTGTCATGGAGGAGTTGCAAAATATTCACAAATTTATCAGGGCCTCCAATTTTCAGAAGGATGGTCCAGAGAGCAGTTGGATTTACAGTATCAAAGGCCTTAGTCAGATCAAAAAACACATATACAAAGGTTGGTTTTGCTCCCTGCATTTTTCTTGAAGCTGTCGTACAGTGAAGATCATGTCCACTGTCCCTCTGGAAGAATGGAAACCATTTTGGGATTCAGGGAGGATGTCTTCTGAGATAGGTAGGAGGCAATTTGTGAGGATCCTTGCAAGGTTTTTACCTGTGGTAGCTAGAAGAGAGATGCCTCGTTAGTTCCCACGATCTGTTCTATCCCCCTTCTTTGAAAAGGGTGATTATGGCATCCCTAAAGTCTTCCGGGATCTCCTCCCTCATCCACATTTTTCCAATGAGCTTATGAAGTTGTTGTGTAAGTTCAGACCCACCTTCTTTAAAGACTTCAGCAGGAATCCCATCAGTTCCACTAGCTTTGTTATTCTTCATTTGATTAATGGCTTTACTGACTTCATCCAAATTAGGGGATACTGCAAGCTCATCTCTAATTTGTTGTTGTGGGATTTGCAAGAAGACCTCATCAGCCACAATAGAGTTAAGAAGGTCGTGATCATGCTCTTTCCAACGCAGTGCAATAGACTCTTTGTCCTTTAGAAGTTTGGTACCATCTATTGAACGTAGGGGATTTGTACCATAATTTGTTGGTCCGTAGATGGCCTTTGTGGCATTAAAAAAGGCCAGTGCATCATGAGCATCTGCAAAATGCTGGATTTCTTGAGCTTTCTTTATCCACCAGGCGTTCTTAAGTTCTCTAGTTCTTCTTTGGACCTCAGCCTTGGCTCTGGCATAGATGTTTTTCTTAGCAGCACAGTTAATGTCTTTTTGCCATATCTGGAAGGCTTTCTTTTTCTTGTCAATGATATGTTCAATCTCACTATCATTCTCATCAAACCAGTCCTGATGTTTCTTAGTTTGGTATCCAATAGCTTGTTCACATGCTGCAATGATGGAAGTCTTCAATTTAATCCAGTGTTCCTCAACGTTTTCAGGGAGTTCCGTAGGTAGATTTTCTGAGAGTTGTTTGAAAGCAGGCTTGCTTAATAGGATCTTGAAGGGCGTGGATGTTCATTTTATGCCTTGGTTTTCTTCCTTGGAGCCTATGTTGAGGAACAATATTAATGGCCATAGTGGATCGAATTAATCGGTGACCTGTCCAGCAGTCATTGGCACTCATCATGGCCCTGGTGAGGAGTACATCATGACGATCTCTGGCACGGACAATTACGTAATCTGGGAGATGCCAGTGCTTCAACTGAGGGTGCTTCCATGATGTTTTAAATTTATTTTTCTGGTGAAAGAGTGTGTTTGTAATAAGATTATGCTCTGCACATTTAGTCAGAAGTAGAATGCCATTCAGGTTGCTATTGCCAACTCCTTCTTTCCCAATGGTTTCTAGCCATAAATCAAAATCACGCCCAACTCTTACAATGAAATCGCCCAGGAGGATAATTTTATCCTCCTTAGGTATCTCTGATAAGAGGGTGTCCAGCTGGGTATAAAAAATTTCCTTGATGTCTTCATCAGCATCTAACATAGGTACATAAGCACTTAGAATAGTTGCCTGCTGGTTTTTGGTGAGTTTTAATCGGAGAGTTGAGAGTCGTTCATTAATGCCAGTAGGAACTTCTGACAAGAGCTTCACAAGATCATTTTTAATAGCAAAGCCTACTCCATGTATTTGTCATTCTTGTTCAGGCATTCCTTTCTAGAAGAAGGTGTAACCTATTTCTTCCTTCAGTTGTCCCTCTCCTGCTCTTCGAGTTTCTTGGAGTGCTGCTATGTCAATATTAAAACATCTCAACTCCCTCGCAATAATGGCAGTCCTGCGTTCAGGACGTTCACTATTTGTATTGTCCAGCAATGTCCGTATATTCCACGTTCCAAAGTTCATTTGTCTTTTGTGACCGCTAAGTGGTGACCCCACTGGACGCGGTGATCCAGTCAGGGAGAGAGATGAGGCAGACTATGTTTAGGGCACCTTTTCTAGCTCCCTCTGAGCAGAGTGGATCCTGAATAGGACTGCTCAGCTGCCGAACAACTCAACTGCCTCGGTCCTTGAGCCAGGATGACTGAGTCTGTATCCACTGCCCATGTGCCGGTCCATGACTAGGGGCTTCTGGATTTCACAGTCCTGCCCCTGTTGCCATTCACCGATCGCCATGGGACTTTTGGTTTGGTTTAGTTTAGTTTGGTTGGAAGACGCCTGTGCGTGAATTTGTGTTATGTGGGGAGATCGGCGCATGACGATCAACACACAATCTTGACAGAAAAATGCTTTGATCCAATGGCACGGACACCACGATGATTGGAAGTTTTTATCTGCTGCAGCCTTCATTCGCCTTCACAGCCATTGTAACACACACATTGTTATCCTCCGCCTGTTCTGCCGTTGAGGACTTTCTTAGATCGTTCTTTGTCTGGTTCCTCTCCCTTGACCTTACTGCCAAGGGTGACCCTGCTGGGAGTACGTGACTCCCGACGGCATTGCTCACAGGGTTCATTGGAACATGCAAGCCCACTCACCACTGCAAGGTGACGATCCAGCAGTGAGGAAATGTGTATCACCTCATTGCATTTTAATACTGAATGGTCAATTTTGTGTACTATTTGTATAATATCCTAGGTTATTCACAGTTTTTACCATGAACAGGGCTGGCTCCAGGTTTCTGGGGCCCCTCTTCCCTTGCTTTCCTCCTCAAATTATGCTCCTCCTCCCTCTTGGTCTCACCCCTTTAAAGTAAAACAAGTTGTCCAATATGACAGCCTCCTGTTGTTAAAGAAAAACAATACAACATCTTGAACTTTTGAAATGATGAGTGCTATTTCTTCTTTGTTGAATGGATACACCACTCTCACACATCCAAAATTAACTCTTCGGTCTCTGCTATAATCTCATTTTTTGAGCTAAATTTTTGTATAGGCAAAATATGCAAATAAATAATATTTGGTATTATAGCAACATCCATCAGCTGGATCAGCAGGCGAGGTTCGCTGGGGTCAGTGATAGGCTCCTCTGAGCTCCTGGGACCTTGGCCAGTGCCCTGCCTGACCCACTGCTGAAGCCAGGCCTGACCATGAACACAAAGTGGATCTTACCATGGAAATGGTCCCTACAATTCTGCTTGCATTCAGCAAGCATGTGGCTTCCATCTTTAACAAACAAGCAAAACTCATGCCGAGCATGTCTTTGTCCATATTGATTTTCTCCTACAAATCCACTGTGCTTCCCCCCCCCCCAGGAAACATGAATACTGTTTTTGTTAGCCTACTGTAGCTTGATTTCTGTAACTGGATCTTGCTCTCTCGAGTCTCTATTATGCCTGCTGCTAAACTTCTTCTTTGATGAGAGAGGCTTCTAGTTATCAAATTCCCCATGACCGTCACTGAGATGTGAACATCTATTTAGGTCTCCCCACTTCATCTTGGAAGACAAAATGTCAAAGATGTTACCCTGCCTCTGCCTTCAAGTGCTGCAGTGTTTCTCTGCCACCTTTGGAAGTTACCAAATATCCTTATGTTAACAGACAGCAGACAGATGCAGACAACTGGGCAAAGAAGGATCAGCCAATATGTAAAGGATTCTAGAGCAGCAGGTTACAGAATCCATTGGATTTGGGATGAAAAGCAGATACAGTGCTGTGAAAAAGTATTTGCCCCCTGTCTGATTTTCTGTGGTGTTGCTTTTTTTTTGGCACTGAATGTTGTCAGATCTTGAACCAAAACCTAATATTAGAGAAAAGGGAAGCTGCATGAACAAACAACACAAAAGTTTGATACTTATTTCATTTATTTATTAATGAAAGTTAGGCAACACGCAATGCCCCTGTATGAAAAAGTAATTGCTAAACTTAACCCAATGAAAGGGATTATTAGGGCCAGAAATTTGAATACCTTGGTAGACAATAAGGTCTGCTTTGGGCCAGCCATGCCCAATGTAAATCTGACTAACTTTGGCCCTTGCCATCAGACTGAAGTTGCCAGCACACAGGTTCCAAAGCCACATCATGCCACAATCAAAAGAAATTCCTGAACACCTCTGGAAAGCAGTTGTTGATGCATTTCAGTCTGGAAAGGGTTACAAAGCCATTTCTAAGGCTCTGGGGCTCCACCAAACCAGTCAGAACCATATTGACCAAATGGAGAAGGTTTGGGACAGCAGGAATGGCCGTCTTGCCAAAATCCCTCCAAGAGCAAGGCATAAAATCATCCAGGAAGTCATGAAGGACCCCAGAACAACATCCAGGGATCTGCAGGCCTCTCTTACCTCAGCCAAGGTCAGTGTTCATGACTCCACCATCAGAAAGACACTGTGCAAACATGGGATTAATGGCAGAGTAGCAAGGGGGAAACCACTGCTCACTAAGAAGAACATGAATGCTCGTCTAGAGTTTGCCAAAAAGCACCTGGATGATCCCCAAGAGTTCTGGAACAATGTTCTATGGACAGATGAGTCAAAGATGGAACTTTTTGGGTGACATGGGCCCCGTTATGTCTGGTGAAAACTAAACACTGCATTCCACATGAAGAACCTCATACCAACAGTCCAGTATGGATGGTGGTGGCAGAGTTATGGTTTGGGGATGCTTTGCTGCATCAGGACCTGGACGACTTGCCAACATTGAAGGAACCATGAATTCTGCTTTGTCTCAGAGAATTCTATAGGAAAATGTCAGACCATCTGTCCATCAGCTGAAGCTGAAGCACAGCTGGGCCATGCAGCAAGACAATGATCTGAAATACACAAGCAAGTCTACATCAGAATGGTTGAGAAACAAGAAATTTAAAGTTTTGGAATGGCTTAGTCAAAGTCCAGACCTAAACCCCATTGAGGTGTTGGGAACTGCAAGGAGCAGTTCATGCTTGAAAATGTCACTGAGTTAAAGCAGTTCTGCATGGAGGAGTGAGCCAAAAGTCCACCCCAGCACTGTGAGAGACTGATTAGGAACTACACGAAGCGTTTGGTTGTAGCCATTGCTGCTAAAGGTGGCGTAACCAGGTTTTGAGTCTAAGGGGGCGATTACTTTTTCACGCAGGGGCATTGGGTGTTGCTTAATTTTCTTTCATAAATAAATAAGTGAGGGAGCAGTGTGACGGACGGCCAGAACATCAGCCAGGTGGTGGTGGGAGAGCGCCTAGCCTGCTCCCCCTGCCTGTGGTGTGGAGGGCTGTAGAGAGTAACGGCCTGGCGGTGGTGAGAGCGCCGCAGAAAACAGCCGGGCCCTGGACTCGGTGTGAGGTGCCAGGAGAACGGTCGGGGTGGCAGCGTAGAAGAGCCGTGGAGGACATCGGCCCGGCGGCGGTGGGAGCGCCGCGGAGGGCAGCCAGGCTCTGGGTGCGGCCCAGCAACCGAAGGAAGATTGTCATCTTTATTATTGCCACCACTGCCAAGACTAGGACTACTTGTGTTGATTTTGGGCTGATTTTGACTGTGGGATGTATGGATGTGTGGATGTGTGGTTGTGGGGGAATTGTAATGATTTTTAATTTTAATTTAAATTTAATTTAGCAATATCAGAGTGTTAGAGGCGGGTCTCTGGCTCATTATTGTTTTAGGGTGGGTGGCCTGTCTGATTGGCGAACAGGGACAGGGGCATGTGCAAGTCAGGGGGGGATGTGACAGGGAGGGTGAGGGGCCAAACTATAGAAAGAGTGGGCGGCAGACGCTGGAATGGTACTGTTGGCAGACCATGCCAGATGAGGGGAACACGGGATAGATGTGTAATACCCATCCCATGTTCCGGGTCTGTTCAGAACCAGATGACAACTGGGGGATGCAGGATTCCTACCGACCTTCGATTGTTGTTGTGTAATGCCAGGTCTGTAGTACAAAAAACATCGCATATCCATGATATAATCTTGGATGGGCAAGCAGACCTGGCATGTATTACGGAGACCTGGCTGGATGAGGCCTCAGCTCCCATTCTTGAGGCCATGTGTCCGCCGGGTTTCCGTTATGCACAACAACCGAGGGTGGGAAGGCGGGGAGGGGGTGTGGCAGTCATCTATCGGGAGTCTCTAGTTTTTACCAGACCTCCTCTTCATAGGACTAAGTTTGTTGACTGCATGTACTGGAGGTTGGGCCCGAACGGCAGTTTGGGGTTCCTGCTTGTGTACCGCCCACACCGCTTCACAGCAGACTCCTTGGCCGAGGTGCTAGAGATGGTCTCGGCTGTACGTGCGTTGTCCCCAGAGCTGTTAATTCTCGGGGACTTCAATGTACATGCTGAGGCCACTCTCGTAGGAGCCCCTCGGGATTTCCTGGAAACCATGGCTTCCTGGGAACTGCACCTTAGTAATATTGGGCCCACCCATGTAGCCGGTCATGCTCTCGACCTTATATTTGTCCTGGGAGGGGAGGGAAGTGTTCTGAAGTTGGGGGTGGCTTCTTCCACCCCTGTGTCATGGTCAGACCACTATCTGGTAAATATAGACTTCTCGATACCACACACCCTCCGTAGGGGAAAAGGACCTATTAGAATGGTCCGCCCCAGATGCCTAATGGATCCAGAAGGATTCCTGACTGCGCTTGGGGAATTGGAACCTGCTGAAGGCAGCACGGTCGATACCCTGGTGATGGAGTGGAATGAGGGGATCACCAGGGCTCTGGACCGCGTGGCGCCGAAACGTCCTCTCCCCCTGAACAGAACTCAGTTAGCACCTTAGTATACTCCACGGTTGCGAAATCTGAGACAGGAGGTGAGACGACTAGAACGCCGGTGGCGGAAATCCCGTTCCGAAGATGTCCGGACACAGGTTAGAGCAGCAGTAACTGCCTACCAAGTGGCAATAAAGGCAGAAAAGAAGAGGTTCTTTGCTGCCTCTATTGCGTCCGCAGAGTGCTGTCCCAGGAGGTTGTTCCAAGTGGTCCGAAGCCTGGTCGGACCAGTTGCTCAGGAACCCTTGGAACAGTCTAAGGCCTCTGTGAGGCGTCCTTCCCTGGCTCTCCCTGTCAGGTTCCTACCTGCTCGTGGTTACTGCCTGTCTCTAGGCACCACCAGGGACTCCACCAGTCCGGACCGCTCTCTCTTATGATTTCTCTCCCCGCTCTAGCACAGATCTCAACAGATCCCCCTGCTAGGCAACCACCAGTAACGACCCAATACTAGTATTCCCAGAGACTCTGAATACTTGTATTGTTATTCTCTTCACCGCTGCCACCATTTGTTACATTTCCCCTTCAGCCTTGGTCATTACCTTACCCTCCCTTCTGGTCTGTGAAACCCCAGCCAAGGGTCAGGCCTTTGGTAAACCAAATTAAGTATTTATTACAGATAACAAAGCTAACAAGATTAACAAGATTTCTTCTTAAGGCACATAAGCATATGGTTTTACTCAATACTAATCCGAACTCCACCTCCCTCCTGGTAAACAACTCTCTAAACCCCACCAAGCAATCCACTCTTTCTCTTCTCCCCCCAGATTCCACAATTCACCACCTCACATTCCCCCAGATTTACCTGTCATCCTTTCATTTATACTGTCAGCCATTTTAAACATTCAGCCAATCATCAAGCATTCTGTTGCCCATTCACTCCCCCTCCTCTTTCACTACTTACCATGTATACTCTAAACAACCAGCACTTACCATATATACACTAATATATAGGAACATCACATTCCCCCCCCCTTAAACAACTGCAGAGTATTATTCCTGTTCCAGGATTTATACGTCGCGTTAACAAATAAAAGTCTCTATGGGGAAAATGTCTTTCTTTGTTCCTCTGTCTGGTCACGTCACTGCAGTCCCAGCCACTTCCCTGGAAAGTCCATCGGCCAGTACATTGTCCTTGCCTTTGATGAACTGGAAGTCCACTTGATAGTCCTGTAGGGCCCAGGACCACCTCTGCAGCATAGCGTTACGGTTTTTCATAGTCTGCAACCATAACAAGGCCCGATGATCCGTAGTCACTGTGAATCTTCGTCCCCACACGTATGGGCACAACTTGTTCAGTCCCCACACGACCGCTAGGCACTCCTTTTGGACCGACGAATAGTTTTTCTCCCTCGGCGTCAGCTTGCGACTCAGATACGCCACTGGATGTCTGGTGCCTTCTCTTTCCTGCAGCAAGACGACTCCCAGCACGAGGTCTGACGCATCTGTAGCCACGATGAATGGTTGTTCATAGTCTGGTGCTATTAATATGGGTCCTTGGCACAAGGCTTGCTTCAGTAGATCAAAAGCCTTCTGACATTCATCCGTCCATACACACGCTCAGAACACTTCTTCTTTGTTAATTCATACAAGGGGGTTGCTATTTCCCCAAAATTTCTCACAAACTTCCTATAAAATCCAACCACACCCAGAAATGCCCTTACTTGTTTTTTGGTTAAGGGGATCGGCCACGCTTGTATTGCCTCCACCTTGCTCCATAAGGGGGTGATTTTCCCACTCCCCACGTTATGTCCTAAATAGATTACTTCCTTTAGTCCAAACTGGCATTTCTTAGCTTTTATTGTGAGGCCTGCTTTTCTTAAGGCCTTCAATACTGTTGTCAGGTGTTGGACATGCTCAGGCACCGACTTGCTAAAAATGGCCACGTCATCGATATAGGCCACTGCAAAATCTGACATCCCTCGCAACACAGTATTGATTAGCCTCTGAAATGAACTTGGTGAGTTCCTTAGTCCCATGGGTAAGGTCACAGACTCATATAACCCATCTGGTGTACTGAAGGCAGTTTTGGCTCTGGATTGCTCGTCTAGTTCCATTTGCCAAAATCCTTTACAGAGATCTAGTGTAGAGATAATGGTTGCTGCCCCCAATAACTCTAACATTGCGTCTGCCCCAGGCATAGGATACGCATCTGGGACAGTAATTTTATTGATTAGCCGATAATCAATGCAAAACCTTGTCGTTCCATCTTTTTTCGGAACCAGGACAATACTTGAGGCCCAGGGACTGATGGATTCCCTGATCACTCCTAATTCCAGCATATCTTCCACCTCCTTTTTGATCTCATTCAAAACTTTCCCATTCGCACGGTACGGAACAGATCTGATTGGGGCATGATCTCCAGTATCAATGGAATGTATAACTATACTGGTTCAGCCAGGTTTGTTGCTAAAGAGATTCCTATAGGTTTTCAAAACTCTCAGAATCTCTTCTTTTACTTCCTCCTCTACCTCCTCTGACCATTCCACTTGATCTACCCCTCCTTTGTCTTTGCTTTCCTGTACCAAATCTGGAAGTTCAGGCCCACTTCCCTCAGGGAATAAGGTAACTTGCAACACCTGTGCATCCCTGGTATGGTAAGGCTTTAACATATTTACATGAACCACTTTGCTTTTGTTTAATTGGTCTGTGGTGATTACATATGTCACTGTGTCAAGCCTTTCTCTGATGGTATATGGTCCTTCCCAGTTAGCCTGTAATTTGTCATGTTTCCTGGGTATGAACGCCATAACCATATCTCCCACATCATACACACGTTCTCTGGCTGTTCTGTCATACCAGTAACTTTGCTTCTCCTGTGCATGACTCAAGTTCTCTTTCACTACTTCCATCATTGATGTTAATTTATTGCGGAATTCCAATACAAAATCTACTACAGAAGTTTTGTACTCTCCCAGAGTTCCTTCCCATGAATTTTTTAGCAGTTCCAAAGGTCCCCTCACTTTTCTAGTAAACATTAGTTCAAAGGGTGAGAAGCCTGTTGACTCTTAAGGGACTTCTCTGTATGCAAATAAGAAGCATCCCAACCGTTCATCCCAGTCTTGTGGGTGATCTTGAACATAGCTTCTTATCATGCCCTTCAAAACTCCATTGAATCTCTCAGTTAGCCCATTAGTGGCGGGATGGTAAGTAGTGGTCTTTAGATGTTTTAGACCACAACATTTCCACATACATTGCATCACTTCTCCCATGAATACACTGCCTTGATCTGTCAGCACTTCATGAGGGAAACCCAGCCTCATAAAGATTTTTAATAAAGCCTCTGCCACTACAGGGGCTTCTACAGATCTCAGTGCTTCTGCGTCTGGGTACCTGGTGGCAAAATCCACCACCACCACTAGATATTTCTTGCCATGCCTTGTGGGTTTGGAAAAAGGGCCCACCAAATCTATTCCCACTCTATAAAAGGGTTGTCCAATTATAGGAAGGGGTTTTAAGGGTGCCTTGGTCTTTACTCCACTCTTTCCCACCTTTTGGCATATTCCACAAGATAGACAATGTTGTTTTACATCCTTGGAGATATTTGGCCAATAATAGTGTGCCACCAGTCTCCTCTTGGTCTTTTTTATTCCCAGATGTCCTGCACATGGGACATCGTGGGCTACCTCTAGCAATCTGGTTCTGTATTTGCTAGGTACTATCAATTGCTTCACTGGTTCACATTCATCCTTTCTCTCAGCAAGCATCCACAGTCTATATAAAATCCCATTCTCACACACAACTTGATTCCTCAGTTTGTCAGTGAAAGGAATCTGTTGGGTCAGCGCTTGTTCCTTTATCTGCTTCAGACTTATATCTTTATGCAGCTCTTCCCTGAATTGATCTGCTTCTTCCCCAGAGACCACTTGATACAGTTTGTCTTCTTCAGCAGGCCTGCTAGTGGTTGCTATGGTGACCTGAGGCTGGTTAACAGATTCCACCCTGTTTGTTTCAGCCCCCCTTAATGTGGCTTCTTTTTCTCTGCCAATTTGCTGTCTGGTCACTACATAGATCTTTCCTTGGGCGCCCATTACATCCCTTCCCAGTATTACTGGTTCTTGTTGCTGGGCATTAATGCCTACTTTATATCGGCCCTCTCGGCCTCTCCAAGTCATTTCCACCAGGGCCACAGGCAAACTTTCTGGTTGACCTCTCACTCCTTGGATAGTCACAGTTTCCTGAGGTAATATTACCTCAGATTTTATTAAATCTGGCCTCAGTAATGTCTGAGCGGCACCAGTATCAAGCAATGCCCAATAATTTGCCCCTTGTACTCTCACTTCCTCTCTCAGACTTGAATCAAGGTCTGTTACTTCTGTCCAGTTTATCTGGCAAAACTGAACCTTTTTCGCTGTTTCTAAAGCCTTGGGCTCTGTTTTCACTGCCCTTGTCTGAGCAGGATTACTAATGGGGTTGGCAACCTCGCATTGAAAACGTAGGTGCCCTGGTCTACCACATTTGTAGCATAATTTCTCCTCACTTTTAGGGTACACAGATCCACTCTGGGGTGTCCTGTGCCCTTCAGATTTTAATGGAGGACTCACTCGCTGTGGTACCACATCCCTTCTGCCAGCACTATATGGTCTGGGTTTAAACTCTCTTGATGTTTTCCCCACCCAGCCAGTTCTATTGGAGGCGAAGTGATCCGCCATCTCTGCGGCCTCCTGCACAGATGTAGGGGAACGGTCTTTAACCAGGAGCCTTATTTCTGGTGGTAACTGATGGTATAATTGATCCAGTATCATGAGGCTTTTCACCTCTTCCACTGACTGAGCTTTGGCACTACTCATCCACTTTCCAAATATATCCATCAACTTTGCTCCCAGTTCCACAAAAGACCTCCCTGTCTGTATCTGGCAATTTCTGAAAAGCTTTCTAAAATAATCAGGCCCCAGTCTGAATCTTTTAAACACTGCTTCTTTGAATTCAGCATAGGTGACGGGCTTGTCTGAGGGGAAATATTGGTATACCTCAGCCAATTCCCCTTTAATCAGGTTTGATAAATACTGCATGTATTTATCTTCAGGTAGCCCCCACAACTGAGCTGCTTTTTCAAAGGTGCTGAGGTAAATTTGAGGATCTTGACCAGGCTCATAGACAGCAAAGTCCTTTGGAGTAATTTTTATTTTTGCTCCATCTCTCTCTTTCCTTGTCTCCTCAGAGTGAAATTTCTCTCTATCAAATTTTAACTTTTCTACTTGTAATTCAGCATGCAATGCTCGTTGCTTCTCCTTCTCCTCAAACCCCAATCTCATTCTCTCAATTTCCAACTCCCTCTGTTTTTCCTTCTCTGCACCTTCCATCCTCAATCTCTCAGCTTCCAACTCCCGCTGTTTATCTTTTTCCTCAGCCTCCATCCTCAATCTCTCAGCTTCCAACTTTCTCTTCTTGTCTTTTTCCTCAGCCTCCATCCTCAATCTCTCAGCTTCCAACTCTCTCTGTTTTTCCTTCTCTGCACCTTCCATCCTCAACTTCTCTCTCAAGTACTCTATATAAGCGGGATTGCTTAAATATCCTTCTGGGGTCTCTTCTCTGACAGGTTGTTTTTGCTGGGCAGTTGCAAATCCTATAAGTGCTACCCTCAATTCATCTACCCCTTTACCCTCATGAGGTAAATTGAATGTTATGCACTTCTCCACCAGCTGCTCTCTTTTCATTTTTATGTATTCAGCCATGGTGTTTGAGTTCACTCACTCTTTGCCACACACTCTTTGCCAGTCACTCTCACAAGAAATCTTGTTTTGTTATTTCTGTTTGCCACACAACTATTAGGGATTGTCTAGTATTCGTATCTCACTGCTACAGCCAACACCTGTGACATAGTCTCCTTTGTCACCACGTGTCTTTGGGACTCTCTTTGGTTCGTATCTGGATTCTCTGTTGTTCGTATTCCACCGCTACTGACACCACATGTGATGCGTCCTTCCCTGGCTCTCCCTGTCAGGTTCCTACCTGCTCGTGGTTACTGCCTGTCTCTAGGCACCACCAGGGACTCCACCAGTCCGGACCACTCTCTCTTATGATTTCTCTCCCCGCTCTAGCACAGATCTCAACAGATCCCCCTGCTAGGCAACCACCAGTAACGTCCCAATACTAGTATTCCCAGAGACTCTGAATACTTGTATTGTTATTCTCTTCACCGCTGCCACCATTTGTTACAGTTCCCCTTCAGCCTTGGTCATTACCTTACCCTCCCTTCTGGTCTGTGAAACCCCAGCCAAGGATCAGGCCTTTGGTAAACCAAATTAAGTATTTATTACAGATAACAAAGCTAACAAGATTAACAAGATTTCTTCTTAAGGCACATAAGCATATGGTTTTACTCAATACTAATCCGAACTCCACCTCCCTCCTGGTAAACAACTCTCTAAACCCCACCAAGCAATCCACTCTTTCTCTTCTCCCCCCAGATTCCACAATTCACCACGTCACATTCCCCCAGATTTACCTGTCATCCTTTCATTTATACTGTCAGCCATTTTAAACATTCAGCCAATCATCAAGCATTCTATTGCCCATTCACTCCCCCTCCTCTTTCACTACTTACCATGTATACTCTAAACAACCAGCACTTACCATATATACACTAATATATAGGAACATCACAGCCTCCTGTGACAAATTAGCAAAGCACTTTGCCGACAAAATCGAACATTTACGGAGCTCAATTCCGTACGCCATGGACACAGTAAATGAAACAGAGTTGGCCAGTTGCAATCCGGTCAAATGGGATCGGTTTCGACCTCTTCCTTCTGAGGATGTGGACAAGGTGCTCTCGACTGTGAAGCCTACCACCTGTCTAACTGATCCTTGCCCATTGTGGCTCCTTGTGAGCTGCAAAGAGAAATTGGGCGAGGGGATTAAGGCGGTGGTCAATGCATCCTTGGAGGAGGGTGTAATGCCATTAGCACTCAAGGAGGCAATTGTAAAGCCCATCTTAAAGAAGTCCTCCTTGGATCCCCAAGTTTTGAATAACTTTTGCCCAATTTCGAATCTACCATTCCTGGGCAAGATCATTGAGCGAGTGGTGGCTAATCAGTTGTCGACACACTTGGATGAAACGGATTATTTGGATCCATACCAATCGGGTTTCAGGACTGGACATGGAACTGAAACAGCATTGGTTGCTCTGGTTGATGATATGAGGAGGGCATTAGATAGGGGAGAATTCACCTTTCTTGTCCTCCTCGATCTTTCAGCGTCTTTTGATACTGTCGACCACAGTATCCTTTTACATCGCCTGGAGGAATCGGGAATAGGAGGCACTGTACTACGGTGGTTCCATTCCTTTCTTTCCGACAGGCATCAACAGGTAGCATTGGGGGAGGAGGTTTCAGACCCTTGGCCTCTCAATTGTGGTGTGCCACAGGGCTCTATCCTCTCTCCCATGCTATTTAATATCTATATGAAGCCGCTGGGGACAATCATCAGGAGATTTGGGCTGCAGTGTCACCAATATGCAGATGACACTCAGCTCTATCTCTCGTTTAAATCTTCACCAGAGTCTGCTGTGGAGACCATGTCCAAGTGCCTGGAATCCGTGAGTGGATGGATGGGAAGGAACAGGCTGAAGTTGAATCCTGATAAGACTGAGGTGCTACTCGTGGGAGACAAGGGAAGGCTGGGAGATGTTGACCTGGTGTTCG
Source organism: Rhineura floridana (assembly GCF_030035675.1). NCBI lineage: Eukaryota > Metazoa > Chordata > Lepidosauria > Squamata > Rhineuridae > Rhineura > Rhineura floridana. Next base: position 61,193,556 of record NC_084481.1, on the reverse strand, counting down.
ATGGGGTGAAATTGCCCCTGAAGGACCAGGTCCGCAGCCTTGGGGTTGTTCTTGATTCCAAGCTGTCCATGGAGGCTCAGATTTCGGCAGTGAGCTGGGCAGCTTGGTATCAATTACACCTCATTCGTAGACTGCAGCCCTACCTTCCTGCTCATCAGCTCCCACTGGTGGTACATGCCCTGGTCACCTCTCGGTTGGATTACTGTAATGCGCTCTACGTGGGGTTACCCTTGAAAACGGTCCGGAAATTACAACTTATACAAAATGCTGCAGCTCGACTACTTACAAACTGTCGCCGCCGGGAACACATCACCCCAGTGTTGTTCGACCTACACTGGCTTCCAGTTATTTTCCGGGCCCAATTCAAGGTGTTGGTATTAACCTTTAAATCCCTATACGGTCTCGGCCCAGTTTATCTGATGGAGCGCCTCCAGCGCCACCAACCATGCCGCCCAACAAGATCAGCCACACAGGACCTTCTGTCAATCCCGCCAACTAAAACAGCTAGGTTGGCGGGGACAAGAGAGAGGGCATTTTCAGTGGCGGCCCCCACTCTCTGGAACTCCCTCCCGTATGACCTTCGACATGCCCCTTCCCTGAATGTATTCCGCCAAGCTTTGAAGACCTGGCTCTTCAGACAGGCCTTTGGGACTTACGGGGAGGGTTAAATTTTTACGACGAATAGCCTACTACTCTGTACTGGAACTGTTTTATTGTTTTATTGTTATATTGTATTTTATGATGTATTTTATTATGATGTAATGTATTGTTGTTAAATTGTACGTCGCCTAAAGTGGCCATTGGCCAGATAGGCGACCCACAAATTAAATTATTATTATTATTATTAAATGAAATAAGTATCAAAATTTTGTGGTGTTTGTTCACTCAGGTTCCCTTTTCTCTAATATTAGGTTTTGGTTCAAGATCTGACAACATTTAGTACCAAAAATATGCAACAACGCAGAAAATCAGACAGAGGGCAAATACTTTTTCATGGACGCTGTATGTAAGTAGCAGTAACCATAAGAACTAAAAAGCCCCACTGAAAATGCAGGCCTCAATAGTTACAGCAAAGGTTGGTTGGTCGGTGCTGCTATGGGAAGTGGGTAGAGAAGCTTGTTGTGGGTCCAAGAAACATCTGGGCCAGGTTAGATAGATGATTATGGACCAGCAGGCAAGACTGGGGTGTGCAGGAGAGCAACGTTTTAAGATTTCCAAGGCCAACACTGGTGTCAGAGGTTATCACATTGTAGTTTGGCAATATAATGAAATCGGATTAGCCTACCCTGTGTTGGTTATTTTTAATATGGTTACACGAAGAGGATAAAGAAATTCCACGTGCTCATCCTGACAAGAAGAGGTCCCTCAGCTGCCTCTTGATTGTTAGCAGGTGGCAATAGGCATGTGAGATCTCTGGAGAAAATTGCTTGCAGTTTAGATGCTTCTAACCCAAACCTCTCAGCACAAACTTTCCATTTCTAAATTTCCATCACCCTCCTTTACTCTGCTTCTTCATGCTGTGCTACATCACTAGGTCATGCATCAGTGTCCTTTGTGTGAAAATGACTTTAGTGCCAGCCACCTGCCATAAACCTGTGCCTATGTTTGTAAATGATCTCTCTTATCTTTTGGAAGTACATCTTTTATTTAATGAATAATTCATATATAATTGAAATGCAACATTCAATTCCTTTGCAGATGTTCTGAGCATGAATCTGTTTGGAGTTTAAAAGGCAAGTTTGTTTTGAAACTAGCTATACTGTTTACTCTTTTAATATTCCATTCTACCAGTTTTTTATATGCGCATTTGAGCAGTGTGAAATTATATCATAATAACCATTAGTTTTTTCTTCAAATGAGTCTTTTTCTTGTCTTGCTAATACATTTTTATCAGTTCCTAAATGTTTTCAGTTCTGCCAAATAGTTAAATTCATGCAAACAGTTTTTGTTATGTGCCTTCAACCCAATGCAAAAAGTATGTGGCATTAAATCAGTTGTTTTCAGCAAATGTTTTCTAAATGTTGTTAAAATGAAAGGGCAGTTACAAAGTAGATTTATAAAAGATTTAAAGGGGGTAAATCATCAAATAAGGATGGAGAATGCTGAATGTTATTAGTAAAGAAAACATTAGATAGAACACAATATTTCAGGATAATGTGTGTGTGTGTGTGTTATGTGCCTTCAAGTCGATTACAACTTATGGCAACCCTATGAATCAGTGACCTCCAAGAGCATCTGTTGTAAATCACCCTGTGCAGATCTTGTAAATTCAGGTCTGTGGCTTCCTTTATAGAATAAATCCATCTCTTGTTTGGCCTTCCTCTTTTTCTACTCCCTTCTGTTTTCCTCAGCATTATTGTCTTTTCTAGTGAATCATGTCTTCTCATTATGTGTCCAACGTATGATAACCACAGTTTCATCATTTTAGCTTCATGTAATAGTTCTGGTTTAATTTTCTCTAACACCCATGGTATGTGCAAAGCTCTCCTCCAACACCACATTTCAAATGAGTTAATTTTTCTCTTACCCCTTTTTTCACTGTCCAACTTTCACATCCGTATGTAAAGATTGGGAATACCATGGTCTGAATGATCCTGACTTTGGTGTTCAGTGATACATCTTTGCATTTGAGGACCTTTTCTAGTTCTCTCATAGTTACCCTCCCCAGTCCTAACCTTCTTCTGATTTCTTGACTATTGTCTCCATTTTAGTTAATGACTGTGCCAAGGTATTGATAATCCTTGACAAGTTCAGTGTCCTCATTGTCAGCTTTGAAGTTATATAAATCTTCTGTTGTCGTTACTTTAGTCTTCTTAACCTTCAGCTTTAGTCCTGCTTTTGTGCTTTCCTCTTTAACTTTCATCAGCATTCATTTCAGATCCTTACTGGTTTCTGCTAGTAGTATGGTATTGTCTGCATAAATTATTGATATTTCTCCCTCCAACTTTTACATCTCCTTCATCTTGGTCCAATCCCGCTTTCCGCATGATATGTTCTGCATATAGATTAAAGAAATAGGGTGATAAAATACACCCCAGTCACAACCCCTTTCCGATGGGGAACAATCAGTTTCTCCATATTCTGTCCTTACAGTAGCCTCTTGTCCAGAGTATAGGCTGTGCATCAGAACAATCAGATGCTGTGGCACCTCCATATATTTTAAAGGATACCATAATTTTTTGTGATCTACACAATCAAACGCTTTGCTATAGTCTATAAAAGCACAGGGTGTTTTTCTTCTGAAATTCGTTGGTCCATTCCATTATCCAATGTATGTTTACAATATGATCTCTGGTACCTCTTCCCTTTCGAAATCCAGCTTGCACACCTGGCATTTCTCGCTCCATATATGGTAAGAGCCTTTGTTGTAGAACCTTGAGCATTACTTTACTTGCATGGAATATTAAGGCAATAGTTCGATAATTACTGCATTCCCTGGGATCTCCTTTCCTTGGAATTGGGATGTATATTGAATGCTCCCAATCTGTGGGCCATTGTTTTATTTTCCATATTTGTTGACAAAATTTTATCAGAATTTGGACAGATTCAGTCTCAGTAACTGGTAGCAACTCTATTAGTATGCCATCTATTCCTGGTGATTTGTTTCTTCTAAATATTGTACTTACAATACTAATGTACTTACAATATCTAAGTACTGAACTTACAAGGTCTGAACGGGGTGGTTCATGACAGATGCTCTTGGAGGCCGCTGATTCATAGGGTCGCCATAAGTCGTAGTCGACTTGGAGGCACGTAACAACAACAACAAGTATTGTAAGTGCAGTTTTCACCTAGTCTAAAATTTCTGGTTCTTCATTATACAGTTCCTCCGTGAATGAATCTGTCATCCTGGCATCTCTTTTATATAATTCTTAAGTGTATTGCTTCTATCTTCCTTTTATTTTATCTTGGTCAGTCAGTGTGTTCCCCTGTTGATTATTCAGCATCCCTACTCTTGATTTAAATTTCCCTTTAATTTCTCAGATCTTTTGGAATAGGGCTTTTGTCCTACCTTTTTTATTATCCTCTTCTATTTCTACACAATAACTATTGTAATAGTTCTCTTTGTCCCTACGTACTAGTTGCTGTATTATTGCATTTAGGGTTCTAATAGTGTTTCTATCTCCTTTTGCTTTCCTTCTGTCTTCAACCATTTTTCATCAGTCATCCATTGAGGTTTTTCTCTCTTTTTAATTAGAGGTACTGTCTTTTTGTATTCTTCTCTGATAATATTTCTGACTTCAATCCATAGTTCTTCTGGTTCTCTGTCAACTAAGTTTAAAGCCTCAAATCTGTTCTTTATTTGATCTTTATATTCTTCTGGGATGTTACTTAAATTATATTTTGGGATTATGATTGCTTTGTTCTTCTTCTTTAGCTTTTCTCTGATTTTTGATATGACCAGTTCATGTTGTGCACTGCATTCTGCTCCTGGTCTTGTTTTCACAGAAAGTAAGGAACTTCTCCATCTTCTGCTACCAATTATATAACCAATTTGATTCCTATATTGACCATTTGGTAATGTCCACATGTACAGTTGTCTTTTCTGCTGCTCAAAAAATGTGTTTGCAAGAAACAAATTATTGGCTTCACAGAATTCAATGTCTTTCTCTTGCGTCATTTCTATCTTCTAAGCCCCATTTCCCCACAATTCCTAGTTCTTCTCTGTTCCCCACTTTTGCATTCCAGTCCCCCATGATTATCAGAACATCCTGTTTTGGTGTGTGATCAATTTCTTCCTGTACTTCTGTGTAAAATCTCTCCATTTCCTCTTCTTCTGTGTTTGCTGTTGGAGCATAGACTTGGATGATGGTTATGTTGATAAATTTCCCGTTAAATTTCATTGATATAACTCGCTCAGACCTTGCATTATAGCTCCTAATTGCATTTGCTACGTCACTTCTCACTAGGGAATAGGGAACAGCTGCAGCACTCACCATGGAACAGCTGCAGCACTGAGGGACTGGAGAAGACCTGACCTGGGAGTGAGTATGTGAGTATCTGGGTGCTTGCTTGCTCACTCCTCTGGTTTGCTATCTCTTGAGACGGTTGAAGTCCCTGGTAAGTGCTGCAAGGACTGGGGCCCCTGCCTGACCCTGGCTCAAGAGAGAGGCTGCAGTTAATCTTGCAGCCTCTTGCATCAGCTCCTGGCTGGGTCAGGGGGCATAAAAGCTGCTGCCGGTGGGGTTGCCACTGAAGGAGCGATACCAAACGGGGTTGCCCCTTGAGAGCAAGGGTGCTACCCCCTTCTATTTTTTTAAAACCAATCTAGAGGAGATGTGTAGTGGGGTGGGTGTATGGCAGGTGTAATTCTTGCACAGGGTGAGAGCCTGTGCAGTGAACGGAATGATAGAAGAAAATCGCCAGATGCCTTCAGAGTGAGAGTCTGCAACTGGCAGTGATCACCGGTAAAGGGAAGTATAGAATATGAGGGCAAGGCTATCTACGCCTTGTTCCTCACTTCCACTCTTGTCATGGATGGGTTCCTTATTGCTCATCTGCTGTACCCATTGGCCTGCAGAAATTTTTAAAGTAAATGCGCCGTGGTGGGCACCAGTTCTTGCAATTCTGTTCTCGCATATCGATCATACAATGAGAGTACCAACTGACTGGGGAAGGGCTATAATTGTCCCAATACATAAAAAAGGCTCAATGTTAAATCCAACTAATTTTAGACCAATAAGCATATTAAATATTATTGGGAAATTATATGCTGCCCATTTACAAAGTAAATTAAGTTTATGGGTAGAATCAGAAAAATTTTTGGCGCAAGAACAGGCAGGTTTCCGGGTAGGACGCTCGATTTACGATCAGGCCTTGGTACTACACCATTTGTGTGAAAAATATGTCGGTGCGTGCGTATAGATACCATACAAGTAAGAAATTCTGGTGCCGGATAGATCCAGTAAAATAAGCCAGGCCAGGCAAGTATCTTGTAAGAGTCTTTACTGACAAAAAGCATTAAACACAAACGACTTTCCCCCACACCAGAGCTTCTGCGAGAGCAGCTTCTTATCTACCAGGTTGCCCTTGCCAACCACCTGCTGGCCTTGAGGAACCTGGCAACCCCTCTTGCTCTGTTTAACCCGTTTATTGCAGGTTTCATTCTCCTCCGAACAAACCTCTGTCTGTGAGTCACATAGATTGCACTACTGACCAACAGCCCCCACCTGGGACTCACAGATCACAAACTACATTTATCTTCAGTTATATAATACAATTCCAATACATATATATATATATACATATCCTTTTGTTGTTCATTACAGTTTCTATTTCCAGTTCAGTTTTGTTTCTTTGTTCCTACAAGTTATTCAGCATTAACTTTATTTTACTCAAATTCATTTACATTTCATTCTTCAATACAGTATTTCCACATTAGATCCATAGTTTCTTTGTCTATTGGCCCTTCTTTTTCCCATTCTACAGGATATTCATCTGTCTCATCATTCTTTTGTGTAACGTTAAATGTGAATCTATGAGGTGGTTTCCCTTTTGTTTTTCTTTCTGACCGTCTAACAGTATCTATTTCCATTTCTTCATCACTCTCAATTTTACTTGGTCCTGCACCTGTGTCTGCACTTGTTCCTGCACTAGTACCTGGCACCTCTTTATCTTGCATTGCCAGGTCTTCACTCCTCAGTCTTTTCACAGTATGTTTGCCACTTTGAATTAAGTCAGTCAATGCGGTTCTTAATGGTATTTGATGCCCAAAAGGAACATCTGCTGCTTCCTGCTTGCTTGCATCATCAAGTATTACTGTTTGACTGTCTTTCCAAGGTTTATCTATCACCTTTATGCTTCTACTTAACACTAATTGTTGTTTCTCAGGCAACCAAATTCTATAATATGAATTCTGAAATCCCAAAATGCGACCTGCCTGAGCTCTTGGGGCTAATTTACCATGCCTTTTCTGCTTTGAAACATGCACCCAGCATTTTGCTCCAAAACGCTCTATGTGTTTTACCCTGGGTTTTCTTCCTGTCAGTTTCTCATAGGGAGACATGCCTATTATTCTGTGCACAAGGCGGTTCTGAATGTAAGCAGTGTACAGAATACATTCACCCCAATAGGTGTTATTCAAGTCTGCATCAGCCAGCATGGCTCTCATTGAATCCTGCAGTGACCGGTTCCTCCTCTCTGCAGTTCCATTGGAGGATGGTGAGAAAGGAGCAGTGAGACTTTGAATTATTCCTTTCTTTTCTAAATATGTTTTAAACGAATTACTGGTAAATTCTCCTCCTTGATCTGATTTGATATTTTTGATAACAACCCCATATTGTGTCTCTGTCCTCTGTATAAATGCCTTTAATTTATCTTCTGCTTCACTTTTCTTTTTCAACAAGAATACATGTGTAAATCTGGAAAATCATCTACAATCACTAAATAAAATCTTGCCCCACCTTTTGAGCACTGGAAAGGTCCAGCCAAATCCACATGTATGAGTTGATAGGGTTTAGTGGTAGTACTTTCACAGCTCTTATTGACAGGAGTCACAGTCATTTTTGTTTTATAGCATACCTCGCATTCATCCACATGCTCACAATGTGTTAGTTCCAAATCTTGACTATGCTTTGGAGTATTTTTCACTTTCTCAAAATGTGCGTGCCCTAATTTTCTGTGCCATTCATGTATACAGTTTTCGTGTGTGTTTTTATTTACTCCTATCCAGGCACACGTGGGTTCATCAAGCTTACTCTCTACCATGTACATTAAGTTCTGTAATTTCCCTTGCATACAGATTTCACCATCTTTTCTCACAAAACATCTATTCCCTTCAAGTGTTATTTTACAACCTGTTTGAGCTAATTTTCTCACTGATAGTATGTTATATTTTAAACCAGAAACTAATAACACATCTGTCAATATAGTTCCCAAATTACTTAACCTGATCGTGCCTCTTGCAATTGCGTTCTCAGTTGATCCGTCAGCCAGGTAGATCTTCTCTTGCACTGGCTTTGATGTGTAAAATAAACTAGAGTCTGTGATTAGGCAATTTGACGCCCCGCTGTCGAGAAGCCATTTAGAGTTAATTAGTTTATTGTCCTCCTTAGTAATAAAGTTCACACTTGGTCTCTGACGTCCAAAGTCCCTGTTACTTCTCTTCTTACTTAAACAATGTCTCTGTATATGTCCCCGGGACCCACAAAAATAACATTTTATTCTCTTGCCTGTTTCTTTGATATTGTTGTTGTTGTACAGCCTCAGTCTCTTTTATCTCAGTCCTCTTACTCTCTTGTCTCCTATTCCATTCTTGTTGAAGTTTCTGCTCTACAAAGTCCAGAGATAAAGTTCCGTCTGGTAAAGTTTCCAAACTAGAGACCAGTACATCCCATTTTCGATCAAAAGAAGATAACAGTATATAGACCATCTGAATGTCACTATGATGTACTCCTCTATCTTGAAGCTCAGCAAATAATCTACGAAATTCAGCCAGATGCTCTGTCATAGTCACTTCATCTGTAAAACGCATCTGATAAAGCTTCCGCGCTAAACACAGCCGGCTCCCTGCGGTTTGCTGCACATGAGCGGCTCTCAGCTTCTCCCACGTTTGATTAGCTGTCGGCTCATTACTCACCAGCAACAGTTGAGAATCAGACAGCCCCAGAGTAATAAAAGCCTTCGCTTTCTCGTCTTTCTTCGTCCACGCTGCTGAAGGAGCTGCCGGAGGGGTTTTTTCCACGACATCATTCAAATCTTCTTTAATCAGAACTGCTCTCATTCTCCATTTCCAGCATTTTACAGCATTCAGTCTCTCCATCGGCATCCCGGATGACAGGTTTACAGCCATGTTGTCCACTCTTTACTTGCCTCTTTCTTGCACTTTCTTTTCTCTGCAACAACGTCACGTAAACGACACTTGCACCCCTTACTTTGTGTGATAAGCTGGGCCCATAACGCCTGTCGGTGCGTGCGTATAGATACCATACAAGTAAGAAATTCTGGTGCCGGATAGATCCAGTAAAATAAGCCAGGCCAGGCACATATCTTGTAAGAGTCTTTACTGACACAAAGCATTAAACACAAACGACTTTCCCCCACACCAGAGCTTCTGCGAGAGCAGCTTCTTATCTACCAGGTTGCCCTTGCCAACCACCTGCTGGCCTTGAGGAACCTGGCAACCCCTCTTGCTCTGTTTAACCTGTTTATTGCAGGTTTATTTATTTATTTTTATTTATTTAATTACATTTCTAGACCGCCCTATAGCAGAAAGCTTTCAGGGCGGTGTACAACAAATAAAATCACAATTAAAATATGAGCAAGTGTGGGAAAAAATATATATATATAGTACAATTATAAAACATTAATAAAATTGCCATTGAGATTTAAATTAAGATCATATTAAGTTTAAAATGTTAAATTAAAATATTTAAAAATTTACAAAATTTAAAAAGCCTGGGCCAAAAGGTAAGTTTTTACCTGGCGCCGAAAAGATAACAGAGAAGGCGCCAGGCGTATCTTGTCTGGGAGGGCATTCCATAGTTCGGGGGCCACCACCGAGAAGGCCCTAGATCTAGTTGTTGATCTCCGGGCCTCTTTATGGGTTGGAACCCAGAGAAGGGCCTTCGACATCGAGCGTAGTGAACGGGTAGGTACATAGCGAGAGAGGTGCTCCATCAGGTATTGCGGTCCGATGCCGTTTCATTCTCCTCCGAACAAACCTCTGTCTGTGAGTCACATAGATTGCACTACTGGCCAACAAAATATTCAACAAAATCTGGTGGTTCCTTGTATTCGGCATTTATAGATCTAAAAAATGCTTTTGATTCAATATCTAGAAATAAACTTTGGGAAAAACTGCACAATTCTAATATTGATGGTCGCTTGCTGGCTGTAATACGAGGACTTCATGAAAATACACACTTGCAGGTTAGATGTAATAATAAAGGACATTTGACTAAACCTATACCAACCTTTAAGGGTGTAAAGCAAGGATGCATACTAGCACCAATATTGTTTAATATTTATATAAATGAAGTTGCTACAACTTTAGCTTCAGTTTCTTCTCACCCCCCAAGATTAATGGATACCCCAAGATCTATCCTTATGTACGCGGATGACCTGGTACTATTTTCAAGAACCCCTATAGGTCTAAAGCGATTATTGGCTAATTTGGCGATAATATGTACAAAGGAACAACTCATAATAAATAATGAGAAATCAAAAATTATGATTTTTAGATCTAAGAGGAAAAGGTCAAGTCATCTCTGGCGACTCAATGGGCAGTTTATAGAACAAGTTCATGTGTTTAAATATTTGGGGATAACTTTTCAGTCTAATAAATCATGGCAGTCACATACGAAAATGCTAATAACGAACGCAAAGAGAACATCGAAAGCGATATTATCCTTTTTTTATAATAAAGGAGGCCAGCTCATACCAGCAGCTATTAAATTATTTGTAGCGAAAGTTATACCGCAGTTAATATTCGGTACTCAAATTAGCACATGTACAAATTTCAGAGTGCTTGAGGTGGTTCAAAACACCTTTATAAGATCGATCTTAGCTGTCCCGTCTTGTGTACCAAACTGCATAATTAGACTAGAAACGGGATTGCCATCCATAGAATCTCGGATCTGGAGCTTAAGAATCTCATATTGGCTAAAGCTAGTTTTCAACCCGGTTGGATTAGCACCCCACACCTTAAAGGATAATTTTGAGTCACCGTGGAAAAAACTAATCATAGAAAAAATTTTAACAATAGGTTTTTCACCAACAACAATATTAGCTATGGGATATGAAAAGGCTAAACAGAGTATTCTTCAGAGAATTAGAGATATTGATTATCAGCATTAATTAATGCTAGTGAAAAAGACAAGATATAATAGTAAACCATTGACATCTATGGCTTATTTATCGAATCTCACCCAACCAAAAAGGCGAAGAGCTTTTACTCTAGCAAGATTTAATGTCCTGCCATCGGCTTTACTTGCTGGCAAATTCAATAAAGTCCCATATCAGGACAGAAAATGCCCATGTGATAAGGAGGAGGTCGAAACAGTTATACATGTTTTATTATATTGCCCATTTTACTCTGATCTTAGACAGCAGATAATTGTTCCCATTATAGATCAAATACCAGGTAGAAAGGATATTTTTTTATGCAGAATTTTTACTGGATGATCACTCTCCTGATGTAACCGAAAAAGTTGCGAAATACTGCGATCTAGCCATTCATCGCAGGAAACAATGTGTCGACAAAAGGGGTACTCAACCAGTAATTTTAACTTAAAAGAATCTTTTAAAAGTATTTGATGTTGGATTTTGTTAAATATATGTTGTAATACTGTATGTTTTTTATTGGTCAATGACCGCAATAAATTATCTATCTATCTAGAATATGAGGGCAAGGCTATCTACGCCTTGTTCCTCACTTCCACTCTTGTCATGGATGGGTTCCTTATTGCTCATCTGCTGTACCCATTGGCCTGTGTGTGTTGTTGTTTAGAAAAGATTGGAACACAATAAATCCATGGTTTGATCATGGATGATGGTGCCGATTTGGTGTACATTACCGAGAGCTGGGTGGGTGAAATGGGAGGAGTTGATCTGACCCAGCTTTGCCCACCTGGATACTTGGTGCAACATCAGCACAGGCTGCAGGGATGGGGGGAGGACTTGCTGTGGTGTAAAGAACTTCCATCTCTGTCACGAGGAAACCACTCTGTCTTGCAGCTGGCTGGGAGGACCTGTACCTGGTGTTGAGCCAAGGAGACAGTAAACTAGGTTTGCTGCTGGTGTACCATCCACCCTGCTGCCAAGCAGCTTTTCTGACTGAGCTGGCAGAGGCCATCTTGGCTGTGGTATTGGAGGAGCCCAGAATCATAGTCCTGGATGATTTCAATGTCCGTGCTGAGTCTGCCTCTAGTGTTCTGGCTCGGGACTTCATGACCTCCATGACGACCATAAGGCTGTCCCAAGTTATCACTGGCCTGATCCATAGGGCAGGGCACACCCTCGACTTGGTTTTTGCTCCAGATAGAGGAAGGGGTGGTCTGGAGATTGGGGTGAGTGGGTGTCACCCCATTGTCATGGTCAGATCACTTCCTAGTGAAGTTGAGACTTATGGCTCTGATCCTTCCCTGCAGGGGTGGTGGACAGATAAAGATGGCCCATCTGTAGAGACTGATTAAATCCATTGGATTCCTGAATACCTTGGGGGAGTTCCCAGTAGATAAAGGTGACCTTGTTGAAGCCCTTGTCATGCTATGGAACAACAAGAGAGCTTTGACTATGGGGCGGTATACAAGTGCAGTAAACAAATAAATACATAAAAGGCGCATCAGGCTCTTGACACAGTTGCCCCCAAGCACCCTCTCTGGCATTGTGGAGCCAGGTTTGCACCTTGGTACACCATTGAGCTAAGGGCAATGAAACAGGCTGGATGATGACTAGAGCGCAAGTGGCAAAAGATGTGCTGTGAGGCTGATTAGGCACAAGTAAAACATCATAACTGTGCCTACTGTGTGGTGATGAGGGCAACGAAGAAGGCCCACATCTCAGCCACCATCACATCCTTAAGTAGCTGTCCAGTGGAGCTTTTCCAATTTGTCAGGGGTCTGTTGACATCAACTCCAGGAAATGAAGTTTTGTATCTTTTGGAGGCCCACTGTGAATTGTTTGGAAAGCACTTTGAGGGAAATGTTGCGTTGGGTGATTGTCTTTCGGCCTCCTGTCAGTTGTACTGTGGGGTGCCACAGGGTACCATCTTGTCCCCCATGCTTTTTAACATCTATATGAAGCCCTTGGGAGCAGTCATCAGGAGATTTGGGGTGAGGTGTCAGCAGTACACTGACGATACCCAGCTCTGTTTCTCTGTAACATCTGAATTGGGAGGTTCTGATATTGGAGCAACCCCATTTCTTCTTAATTTGTCATTTCCTGCATAAAATATTTTGTAATTGCCTGATTGAAAATGTCCCATTCCCATCCATTTTAATTCACTCAAGCCAAGTATTGTACTGTTGATACGGTCCATTTCTTGCTTGACAATTTCTAACTTTCCCTGGTTCATGCTTCTCACATTCCATGTTCCTATTGTGTACGTTGTACAACTCCGGCCTCTCCTTTTGCATTTGTGCTCATCAGCCTCCGGGCTTCCATTCGGCTTTGACCCAGTTGTGTCATTAGTCACAGTACATTTAATTTGCTTTAAACCTGTTTTACTATTGAATTTTAAATTGTTGCCACCTGCCCTGGGACAATACGGTGAAGGGCAGGTAAGAAATCAAATAAATAATAATATTATTTGCAAACTACAGCCTGTATTTTTCAGTTCCTTGCTCCTGTAGGTATTCTTTTCCGAAGGGTAAAAGGAGGCAAACTTTTAGGTGAATTCTCTCAACAAAACAATAGCAGTAATCCCAGGATGAATGTGTAGATAAGCCCAAGATGAATGTGCAGATTATTATGATGAAGATATTTCAAATTTCATATTTCGAAGCAGATCCTAAAAACACATCCTAAAAAATCACAACTTGAAGTACAAAAAAATGCGGTAAACAAATCCACAGCATAAAGAATTAGATGAGATATTATCTTAAACATCACTATAAGTAAAGCAACCAACATGTGGAGGCCATAAAAACTGCTAGCAGATTCAAATTACAGAAACACAGCAGAGCAACCAGTTCCACTCTCCAAACATACAAGTATTTCTTGGTAGCAGCAATACTCTCATTTCTGCTATCTTTCCCAGCTTAATCTCACACTAAAAGGTGGAGCAAAATTACACACACTCTACAGGAAACCCTACAATAATCTCTCCCCCAATACCCATAAAGGCAAAACAATCAAAAGGGTGATTCACAGAATCACTGGTTATATGTCCATGGGAGTCCCAACCAGCCCTGCCCCAGCTTACTGCATACAGCCTATTCTCTCACCCCACCCCACACACATTCACCATTCTGTGGGCGCTGAGCATGCTCATCTTTATTGGGCCGTTTTTAGGGGGTTGCCACTTACAATTTTGTTCCTCGAGATTTAATTTATACTTCTGCAAATCTTGGGAATTTATCCTGAGTTAGGGATGGAAGAATACGTCCGTTTTGATTTTTTCAGTTTCTCATTACTTCAATCATAAAGTTCTCCACGTTTCTGCAGGAATTTGCAATTTTTTAAAAAATCCTCATGAGACTTCTTCACCATTTTAGTGTGATTTCTCCTATTACACACATTTTTGTATGACATTTTGAATAATTATATATGTTTACAAATAATTTCTCCTAACGTGCATATTTGTATGCTATTTTCACTAATATATTCATTTTTATGCATATGTTGCCCTAATATATATATATATTAATAAACATTGCTTGGTTGAAGAACAGCATCACAAAATTCAGATAAATGTGAATTTTGAAGGATGGCTATGTTTTGGTTCTCATATTTTTTCAGAGAGTGTGAATTTGATTTAGCTTTAAATAAAAACTGGATCAAATTTCTCTCCCATCCCTACCCTGAGCCTGCTGATACCTCTGGTCTTGTTTCTCAGTGGCCTTGTTTTGGCTTCAATCCTGTTAACATGCACCAGTTGTCATTGCAATCCAGTAGACGTTTATCTGAGAGTCAATACCATTGAACTCACACTTATTTCATGGTAGACTTGCATAGGATTGCACTTTTGCTATTGGAATATATGGTTCTTCTAGCCTAGGTGGTAGCGGTGGCATTCAACAGGTGAGACAGCCTAGACAAACATGATTTTGAGTTCTTGGCATTTTCCAAAATGTAAAACAGAGAACTCGTCTATGCTCAACTCTACTACTGCTTATTCTTGGTGGTTGTTATTTTTCCAGGAGGTTCTAAAAGCAAGGGGCTGGGGACTGTGTGTGTGGGAAGTTTGTGCCACAATTGAGATGAAAGAGGAGTGACAGAAAGCAGTCAGTTTATTATAAAACCTCGATATAATTTAACTATAAATGAGTGTATCTAGCCTTTGTGTTTATAGGTACAGTTATGTCAACAAATAGTGGTGGGTGGTGTGTTTTGGGAAACCAGCACAGCTTGCAACCCTCTGAAATGTCTATAATTTGACATAATTTAGCCAGCCTCAGCTTTATTAACTCAGTGTCCCCAGTATTATAAACAGTGCATTTTTTTCTCAAGCAGTTTCTTTTCTAACTTGGAAAATTCTCTCTTTCTCTCCCCCCCATCCCAAGGTTTCCCTAATGCTAGCAGTGACTTAGAAATTACTAGAGTACAGTTCCGCATTCACAGTGCCTCTGGATAGCTGCCACTGTGAGTTAACAAAGCCCAGGTTTTCTCAGGGAATGCAAGCACGGATATCTTTTATCTTTTCTGTTGGACCTATTAACACTAGAATGCAGGCAGCTCATTTTCTGTCAGGTGTGCACAAAGACTGTTTGTTGTTGGAGGGCTAAGCAAGAAACTTGGCCTGGCTTTGGTAACTTCCAGGGACCAGAAGAAGAAATCTGCCATCTCATTACAGTTGACCCAGTTCCTACCTTTCCTTGTAATAATGTTACAGCAGTGTTTAGAGATTTTATGCAAACACACTCTTAAAGCGTTGTCAAGAGAACTGTAGGTTAAGTGGCGACAGGTGCTATTGCATGTAATGGCGAGTAGATTGTCCCCCCCACCATCCTCCATTCCCTTATTCAGCATGAGTCCATTAATATAGCATTTTAGAATAAGCTGTTTATGGGATGGTAGAATAGAATCACCTCTGGTTCACTTAACTGCTGAGAGAGGGGGCGCGCGTTTCGCTGACTTTTCAGTCTGCTTTCCTCCTCCAGGGAACCAACTATGTGTGGCGGTGAAATGTAGAGCAAGGGATCTAGATGAGTAGTTGAGCCCTGATCTGGTGACTAGATGTTGAATCCTAGGGTGCATTCACAGAGATGGAAATGCAAGTAATTGATAGATATAGCATTGACCTCACATCCTGTGGGCCAACTTGTTGGCTGCTGAACATTTGATTAAGAGGCTGCTGTGTGGAGCACAGACCTGAAGAGAAGCCAGAAGTGTCCTGGAAATCTGAAATCATTATATATGTGGGAAGTGGCCACTTTTAATCTTCATCCATGAGTTGAACTGTGACTGTCTTAAGTAGGGAGCTAAGTAGGAAGTTGTCCACATAATGTAGAACCCCCACATCCCATGGGAAGCCAACATGAGTAGAAGCCTCACACAGTCATCCTCCAACTCTCTATGGGAGGTGGAACTAGTTTCCTTGTCCTTGTGAAAGAACAGGACCCTCAGCCAATTTTGTGTTGGGTTTTGGTTATAAAGTAGAGGCTGTAAATATATGCTTTTGCTACAGGCTCTCAAGTATAGGAGGGCCAAATGTTCACAAAAATACAAGGGGATGTTTTGCTCAGGATGTTTTGTTGGAGGGTCAAAAGTACAAAGGCATGTTTTCCACATGAGAGTCAAACGTTCATCCTAAAACCAGACAATTAAGGGGAAATAGAGACTTAACCAAGACTACACACTCCGTCTGATTGGCTAAAGGTTTGGGGGAATATTGTATGTAAGTGTTGTGACCCAGGACAGGGAGGAGGACTCTGACTTGGAGGACTTGACAGTGGGCTTGAGGGAGGAGGGCTTGCAGTGTCACCAACTTCCCACTCTCCCCTTGGAAGCGCAGAGAAAGCTGGCAGAGGTCGCTGCCAAGAGCACACCCCCTTCTCCAGTGGCGCAGCAACCACTTGACCAACTGCCGGGTGCCCAGCAGATTCCCATGCCTGCCCAGGCTACCAGCCCCCCTCAGTTGGAGGGGGAAGTCAAGGTCCAGCCCCCTCCCCCACTCTCGTAGAATCCAGAGGCGCAAAGAGCAACGGCTGGCAATTCAAAGGAGCAAATGTTTGCGCACGAAAGAGAAACCTACTTAAGTGGGTGGTAACAAGGAGGTGGTACTGAGTCAATGTCTGTGACCAGAGGGAAGCTTAGACAGTGTCAGTCAGGGAAATAGTTCCTAGAAAGTGTAGTTAGTTGAATGAGTTGAAAGGCTTTTAATAAAAAGAGAAAACCTGACTGAACTTTGTGCGCCTGCGTTCCTTCACTCCAAACGGGAAAGTAAATTGAGTTAGAAAATAGGGAAATTGGTTGAAAGGGCTGAAGAGTCAGAAAGTTGTGGAGTCGGAACTTGAAGAAGTGAAGAGCTGCAAAAGAGACTGAAACACTTTAAGAGACTTGGAACACTAGAAAGTGTCAGAGAGCATGGACGGGCACTGCAACCAAAAGGAACTAGGAGAAAAGTGTAAAAGGCCTCAATAAATGAACTGAAGGATGCAGATTGATATGTATTGGCTTGGTTAGGGAAACGCGTAGAATAGGTATAGTTGGGTGTGTTTATCACCACTGTTTTATTTTTTATTCGCTTTTATGGGTAATTATTTAAACTAAAAAAATCTAAAATAATTTTCTCTAATAGTTTTATTGCCTTACTAAAACCTAAAAACTTTACTCACTAACAGGCAAAAATAAATTCTTGTGGTTTAAGAACATATATATATAGCTAACAGATATTCTATCAAACTTTATAAAGTGGGGAAATTGGGCAGCTATAGTGAATGCGCCAGGGGAGCAAGAGACCTGACATCCTCTCTGAGATATTGTACTGCACTACAAATTTGTAAAGCTGCAAACACAATTTGGTTTAGTCTTTTACAGTCCTACATAGAGAGTGGATTCTTGGAAGAATTTGGTAACAAACTATATCTCAGAGAGGAGGTCGGGTCTCCTGGTCCTCTGGTGCATTCACAGAGCTCAGTCACAAAAATTCTCTGGGAAGAGGGGCTGACAAACCACTCTGGCCACTGGAGTTCTGTCAGAGGAATAGGAGTTTTCTAACAACTCTCAGCATCCTTCACAAACTACACTTCCCAGGATTTTTTTGCGGGAAGCCACAACTGTTCAAAGTGGAATAAACCACATGAGAATGGCCCCCTGATTAGCCAAGCCAAACAGCTGTTAGTCTGGCTTTTAGAACACTGACAGCTGGTTCTTGGTGAGCATGCCTTTGCTATTATAGACTCCAGTATTAATTTTCTTAAATTAATTAAAAATCGGCCATGCATTTCTTTAACTTTTAAACTGCAGAAGATGAAGGTCAGAGAATGGAGCAAGGTCAGTAATAGGATTACAGGTACTCTGTGAATATGACTGATTTTTAATTAATTTCAACAAATTGTGAGACTACTGAGTTTTATAAGATTTTGCTTTGAAATTAGCTTGTGGGAAGCACCAGAATGGCATGGAGGGTATTTGCAATTTAACATGGCAGAATGTGAAAAATCTATGGTGGAAAAATTGGATCTGAGGCCTTGCTATTCACCCCATGCCTTATTGCCATACCACTCTACCCAGCATATAGAATAGGTTTGACCAGTTAAAATCCAGTAGGTTAAAGTACTGATAAGTGAAGGGAGCCAAAGGAAAAAATAGATATACTTGATGGCATTGGTGAAGGAGGGATTGGTTTGGCTGATTTGTTTGCCTCTCTTTCCAGTGCAGGATTACACCCCTTGCCATCACTGTTCCGTGCCTAATGCCGCCCTGAGCTCCTGCTGGGAGGAAGGGTGGGATATAAATCAAATAATAAATAAATAAAGTGTTGTATGTCTAGATTTCCAGAACATCTGGACAGGGTTCCTCTTTGGTCTCTTCAGATCACTGGATGGTATTTAGTACTAGTTCTAGTCAGAGAAGACCCAGTTAGATACATTAATTTCAGTAGGTCTACTTTAAGGTGGTATTCCACCTTAGGGTGGTATTCCACTATGTTCCATTCAGTAGACTTTCTGAGATTTGGTGGTTGGTTGTGATCATTAGGGTCCTTCTACATTGTGGACAAATTGTTCTGTGTTACATCTTGAGATTGGTGCTATTGAAGTCTCCATCATAGTGTGGCTCCCCGCAGACTCTCTACAAGGGCAGGTCCTACCCAATCTTCTCCACATTTCTGCTGCAATTTGCAGTTTTTTATCTTTTAAAAAATCCTCATTAAAATTCTTCAGCATTTTAATGTGAATTTCTACTAGACACATTTTTGTAAGGAGTTCTGACTAATGTACACATTTTGGAAGCAATTTACATAATGCATTTTTGTATGTTATATGCATTAATATATATTATATATTCATTTAATATATAATTAATATATAATATATATTCATTTTATGCACATTTTCCCCTAATACATGCATTTTTGTAAACACTGGTTGGAAAACTGCATTGCAAAACTTGGGTAAGTGCAAAATTTGAAGGATAGCTGTGTTTCAATTCTCATTATTTCTGAAAGTGTGCATTTGATAAATTTGATTTGAAATGCAAGCTGAGCCTAATTTCTCCCCCACCCCTAACACAACCACTAGTTTGCATCTGTGGCAGAGTTTTCAGTTATGTAAAAAATTAAGTATGACTTTATAATTTTACCTTGCCACACATTTCCGTCACAATGTGTCTGGACAGCCATAGGGATGCTGTAACTGCACCTTGCATTGCAGATCCTGGGTGACCTCCACAATCCCTTCCAACTGCACAATCACAGTAATTCCTTCAAGTCTACAGCTATGTGTGCCTATGTGTATTATTCCTTTCCATGCTATCACAGTGTTGTGGGAGCTCCTGCCTTGTGGTTTCTTCTCATGTCTGCATGATAATGTCTGGAATTGCACAACCATAATTGTTACAGAGAAGCATGAGTGAAAGTAATGGGCAAGCAGCTGTATTAAGAGAACCCTTGGTAAGAACACAGGGACCATTGTCAGGATGTAATTTTAGCAAGGCTTTAATTCCAGAATCAATATTTAGTTCTATAGCTTGGCCTTGGAACTCGCAAAGAAATAATAAGGAACGGTCTTTCCCCAGAATATTCTAAGTGTGTTCTGTCATCGGTCTGAACCAATCCCCATAGTGAGGAAGGGATTATGCTCAAAAGGAAATGGAACCTGAGTAGCCATTAGTTCCTGCCTCCTTCCTTGAAAATAAAGTAGTGGCCAATGCATGAGAGAAATAGTATATATATTCTATTTGCCCTGGCTATTTTAATGTGAGTTCACTTTGTGATGAATTGGGAAAGGTTCCTGATGTGAAATAATAATTGTGCTGCAGTCCTGTCACGTGGAAAAGGAAATAGGTGTGTCTGATTAATGACAGGATAATAAGGAAGGGCCCCTGGTTGTATAGTGGTATGGTTGTTTCCCAGCAGGGGTGGAATTTGTCAAGATAGGAAAGCCCTCAAAATTTGTGTTCAGCATTTTTCAGAGCAAAGTACTGCACTCTTAAGTGGACAGTCCTGCCAGCACGCATGCCTTTGTCAATAAAGATATGACTAAAACACACACACTGTTTTCTATTATCTACCAAACCCTGAAAAGCCATGTGAACTTTTTCAGTGCTCCCTATAAAGCAAACTTTTCAGAACAGTGTCTCAAGAGAATATTTCAGAAGGAGTGTGTTCTGTTGGAAAAATGAGACAATTAACGAAAATAATTAATCTTGCATTTACTGTTCAAAAAAGTACGATACTGGGTGAACTTTGAGCTAATTATTAGTTACTGATGATGCTGGTCTTTTGGGGGGTGCTGGGTGGCATATGAAAAGTATATCTGATTTGTTATGTTCTGAACAGAACACTATTTGTGAACCAGGACTCAAGGTTTGTTTCTTTCCAACATGCCAAGGTTTGTTCTTGCCTTACCATTTGTTTGTTTTGGAGAAACAAACCACTAGTTCTGGTTTCCATGCAATACTAAGCCAAGACTCACAGTTGTTGCTACTGACTCCAGGCAGGGCAAAGCAAAATGGGAGTAAGTAGCATGCTGTTTGTTCACAGTAAGCCATAGACCATGATCCATTGTAGGTTATTTGGCTTTCCATTTTCACCTGAACTAGACATGGGGCAAACCTAGTGTGGACTATTTTAAAGAGCTTTTTTTAGATGTTATCTATGAGGGGGGTAATACTGCATCCTGTTAGTGCTTTGAAGCCATTGGCCATGCCCTGTGATACCTCCATCAAACATTCCATGACACTGACACCAATGAGGGATTCTCTCCCAATGCAAATAGCAGCTTCAGGAGTGATTTTCATCAAGACCGCATCAGTGGATGAAATCCACTGTGATCCTTATAATTATCCCAAGCAGCTGATGTATGCATGAAAATCCAGTTTGATCCTCAGACTCATTTTTCAGCCTGGGAGATAATTGTGTGTGGAAATGAGTGAAGGGCAGGGTCATTAATTTTTACTTTCCACGGGTATATTGATTAGTTTGGTTAACCAATCTACTTATCAGTCCCTTGTGCATAAATCAGAGTAGCCCTGGGTAATCTAAATGGAGTAATTAACAAAATGCACATCTCACAGTACGTACACATATTCTGAAATACACACCATGGTGGAACCAGATTGAGGGCTGGTTGACCCGAGGCCTTATTCTGTACATTATATACACAGCTAGTTAAGGGAGCTTTTCCCCATTGTGGATAGACACTTTTAATGTGAACCAGGGTCTACATGTGTCAAGTGCCTAAGCAACCAGTTCTTGTGTGATCTGCACCCCTTTTTTATAATAGATGGATCACACAAATGGGGCCTATTCATCTAGGCATTTAAACACCTATTTATGCCTTAAACTCTGCAGAGAGCAACTAAGTATACAATCCTAAATCTACTAACTGGAATGTCTGAGAAGAAAATCTAAAGCCAAAGATATGTTGCAGAGCACAGGAGCAAATGCATAATGTATGCAGGAGTCATGTATGAATCAGTCCTAAACATTGACTTCATGACAGCTTCAAAGGAAAAATGATACAGAAGTTCCCATGTCTTTTCTCTAACGTTTCCATGGTTTAGTTCTGAAGATAGTTTACACATTGCTTGTCCCAGTGAAATTAATGGAAATTGTTCAGCAGCAAGCTCTTGTGCTGCAGCAGTTTGCACCCTTGGCTTTTCCTGTGGTGCTTCCTGATACACCAAGAAAATTCTGCTATAGCATGCCCTTACTCCTTCCAAGTGGCACATCACTGTGAATGTTGTCTAGAAGGCATTCCTTCTGTGTGCATCCTCTCCCCCTGCTCCCCTCCTTCCCTCCCTCTCTTCTCTCTTATCAAATTAAACTGAGATACGGGATGAAGAGTGCAGAGTGATCCAGCTGCCCCAAAGTGTGGAAAGGATAGTGTGGAAGTATAGTAAACAGTTTCCAAGATTATTGTCATAATTATCTCTATGTGGTTATGTAAAACTTCACTTGTCACAAAAGTTATCTGTTTCTGTTACTGGTACTTGATTATCTTAATATGCCCAAGTCTATTAATCCACATTGATTTTTACCCCTTCTCATCCTCAGTAAAATTACAGTGAATTCCATTTTTTTCTTATAAAACTTACACAATGGGAAACACTTCCCACTATGACAAAGCTACCATTAGATGCAGCTCCTAGAGAATTTTATACTGAACACAACAAAGCATTGTGTAAGTCAGGATGGTGGTTCTTCCTACAGTCTGGAACAGAAGGTCATGTGAAGTTGTGCTGCTGCTCACAACGTGTTCTGTGATTTATCACTGGGTGGTCTCCATTTTCCTCTCTCTTTTTTGTCCTTTGCATAATGGTTTTTCATGATTACTCTCACTATAACCCCTTCTCTGCACTTTTATCACTGGATTTAAACAGTGGATTTCCCCTATCACACTTTATTTACATATTATCTGTACTCATTTTGCCTGCTAATGAGCGGGGAACCTTTTTCAGCCCAAGAACTGCATTCCCTTCTGGGCAACCTTCTGAGGGTCACAGGACAGTCATAGGTGGAGGCAGAGGCACAAGTGGCCAGGACTTTAAATTTGACCTTTGTATAGTAGACTAGTTTCTACACACTCACACATCCCTGTTTGTCCTCCATCTGGACAGGCAAGAGGCATTATCTGAGTTCAAGGACATGTTCCAACCAAGCAACAACACTTGAGGGTACAAAGCAGAGCCATTGAGGGTTCTGGCATGGGGAGAAGGGTGTGGCCTGGGAAGTGTCCTGAGGGCCAGATGAAGAGGCCTGAGGCTCCCTCTTCCTGTTTAAAGAAATGCAGCTTTCCTGATCCATCTTAAGGCCCAGTGCGGCAAATTTATTTATTTATTTATTGCACTTGTATATTGCCCCATAGCCGAAGCTCTCTGGGCAGTTTACAACAATCAAAAATATTAAAACAAATAGGACTTCCGGGAAGGGTGACTTCGCTTGTGCCTGCTTTTGAGACGGGCTCCCGCCTCAAAAGAAGCTTATTCAGATATAAATCAGTCAGAACATTTTTTTTTTGACTGATGAAATTTCTCCCGGGCAGGGAGAAACGTAGAGATCAACCTCAAAAGCCTGTTTTTGTTGGGAGGACTGGATTTCATTAATTTATGAGAAAAGGTCCAGCCAGCAATGCCGGACGGACTTCCGAACAAGCTCTATCTGATTAATGCGATACGTTTATCTTTTCTTCAAAGAGAAAATGGACTAACAGGCAAGCACCCTTCTTTCTATTATTTTTTTTACTTGGTTTAAATTGTTGCAGCAAAAAGAGATTTGTCAAATGAATCAGCTTTAAAGAACTTCTGGGTGAGCTATAACTCTTCTCTGTTATTCACGAAATTAACAGCTTATCTCTGTTTCTATTGCAAAAAGCTGTCCTGGAAGTGCATTCTAAAGATATAAACAGAAGAGGGATTTCTATTCCGAGGAACATTATATTGTCTGGGACTATTCTCTTTTTGGTCTATTTTATTTTGATGAATCTGCTTCTTCACGACGCCACTAACTGTTTTGATGGTGGGAACTAAATTTGTTTTGTGTTCTTGAACATAGATAAGGCAGGCTGCTCTGTTTATACTGTGATGTCATCAAGCCTGGAATATTAACCCAATTGTTGCTGAAATAAGAAGTGGTTCTTCTTTATTTTTGTTTTGTTTTGTTTTCGTGGTTTTAAAAATGGCAATCAAGAAAGTGGCTGAGAATCTGGAAGTAATTATGTTTCAGAAAATAATGGATGAGATTGAGATAACGAAACAAACCCTGCGACAGGGCAGTAAGGAGCTGAAAATTGAACTGAGCAAAATGACGCAGGAGCTTAAAGAAATAGGGGATCCTGTGAGAGAGGAGAATGAGATCAGAGATGAGAAAAGAAAAAATAAAGGGAAGATACAAGCCCTGGAGATTGGAACAAATGTGGAATTGGAAAAAGATCTGGAGTTTATGGATATTAGAAATAAAATCTACTGTTTGGAATTTAACGTTTTGTCTGAAGAAATTAATGAAGATATTAGAGATAAAGTTATCAATGGCTTGGATAATCTTCTGGACTGGAATGACGTGATGGAGCTTGATATAGAGAAAATCTATGGAATTAACTGCAGCCATGTGACAATGGAAAAACTCTCAAGAGATGAGCCAGTGCATTTTGTAAAAAAGAAGAACAGAGATATGACTTTACAACAATATTTCAGCAACTTATTCAGAATCGATGGCAAGAAAAATATTTGGGATAGAGGAAATTCCCATCAGACTCTTATTATATGACTATGGCTATGACAGCAAGATTATTATGAAATACTGATAATGGAAGATTGGACACTGAAATTACTGGACTTAACAGGACTATTGAAGATGGAAGATGGAATTAATATGGATAATGGAATAATGGCTATTGAAATTATTGGACCTAACAGATTTTGATGAGATGGATTAATCGATATGTTTATTTGGACTATGGTTATGACAATAAGATTATTATTATTATTAACGAGATGGATTAATCGACATGTTTATTTGGAGAAAAATTGATAGATATATTTCTTAAAGAATTGAAACCTCTCTTTGACTTTTTGTGGAAAGAATAAAGTAATGTTTATGAGATTTGATGATTAATTAAGATAACTACTGGAGGAAAGTGATTTTATAATATAATTTAAGAGACAGGATTGTTATATATTGTAGACCTACAACTGATTTGATCTGCGACAAATGGGAAGTCAACATTTTATTTTATTTTTGTTTAATCATTTTTGTTTTGTTTTTTGTCTTTGAATGTTTTATGATTTTGTTTTGTATGTTTTATGAAAATTTGAATAAAAATTATTGTAAAAAAATATTAAAACAAATATACAATTTAAAACACATATTTTAAAAACAATTTAAAACACAATTTTAAAATGTAAAACAATATAAAAACAATTTAAAACACATGCTAAAATGCCTAGGAGAAGTGGAAAGTCTTGACCTGCCGCCAAAAAGATAACAGTGTTGGCGCCAGGCGCACCTCGTCAGGAAAATCATCCATAATTTGGGGGCCACCACTGAGAAGGCCCTCTCCCTTGTTGCCACCCTCCGAGCTTCCCTTGGAGTAGGCACCCGGAGGAGGGCCTTTGATCTTGAACATAGCATACGGGTGGGTTCGTATCGGGAGAGGTGTTCCATCAGGTATTGTGGTCCCAAGCCGTGTAAGGCTTTATAGGTCAAAACCAGCACCTTGAATTGAGCTCAGAAACATACAGGCAGCCAATGCAAGTGGGCCAGAATCGGTTTTATATGTTCGGACCATCTGGTCCCTGTTACCAATCTGGCCGCTACATTTTGCACAAGCTGCAGTTTCCGAACCATCTTCAAAGGCAGCCCCACATAGAGCGCATTGCAGTAATCTAATTTGGAGGTTACCAGAGCATGGACAACTGAAGCCAGGTTATCCCTGTCCAGATAGGGGTGCAGCTGGGCCACCAACCAAAGTTGGTAGAAAGCAGTCCGTGCCACCGAGGCTACCTGAGCTTCAAGTGACAGAGATGGTTCTAGGAGAACCCCAAAGCTATGAACCTGCTCCTTCAGGGGGAGTGCAACCCCATCCAGGACAGGTTGGACATCCACCATCCGGTCAGAAGAACCACCCACTAGCAGCATCTCAGTCTTGTCTGGATTGAGCCTCAGTTTATTAGCCCTCATCCCGTCCATTGTCGCAGCCAGGCACCGGTTCAGCACATTGACAGCCTCACCTGAAGAAGATGAAAAGGAGAGATAGAACTGCTTGTCATCAGCATACTGATGGCAACGCACTCCAAAGCTCCAGATGACCACACCCAACGGTTTCATGTAGATGTTGAACAGCATGAGGGACAGAACTGACCCCTGCAGAACTCCATACTGGAGAGTCCAGGGTGCCGAGTAATGTTCCCCAAGCACCACCTTCTGGAGGTGACCTGCCAAGTAGGAGTGGAACCACCACAATGCAGTACCTCCCACTCCCAACTCAGCTAGTCTCCCCAGATCCTTCTGGTTGATGGTATCTGGTTGATGGTATCGAAAGCCGCTGAGAGATCAAGGAGAATCAACAGAGTCACACTCCCCCTGTCTCTCTCCTGACAAAGGTAATCATACAGGGCGACCAAAGCTGTTTCCGTGCCAAAACCAGGCCTGAAACCCGACTGAAATGGATCCCGATAATCGGTCTCATCCAAGAGTGTCTGGAGCTGGACTGCAACCACTCGTTCCAGGACCTTGCCCAGGAATGGCACATTTGCTATAGGCCTATACTTATTAAGATTTTCTGGGTCCAGGGAGGGCCTCTTCAGGAGTGGTCTCACTACCGCCTCTTTCAGGCAGCCAGGGACCACTCCCTCTCACAGAGAGGCATTAATCACTTCCCTAGCCCAGCCGGCTGTTCCATCCCTGCTAGCTTTTATTAGCCAAGAAGGGCAAGGATCCAGCACAGAAGTGGTTGCACGAACCTGTCCAAGCACCTTGTCAACGTTCTCAAGCTACACCAACTGAAACTCATCCAAGAAATCGGGACAAGGCTGTGCTCTGGATACCTCGCTTGATTCACCTGCTATAACACTGGAGTCTTGGTCCTGGTGGATGCTAAAGATTTTATCCTGGAAGTGCCTAGCAAATTCATTGCAGCAGGCCTCAGATGGTTCTACCATGTCCCTGGGGCCTGAGTGTAATAGCCCCCGGACAATTCTGTAGAGCTCCGCTGGGCGGCAGATTGATGATTTGATAGTGGCAGCAAAATATTGTCTTTGTGCTGCCCTCACTGCCCCTAAATGCAGCTTACCATAGGCACTTACCAGTGTATAATTGCATCCACTAGGAGTTCGCCTCCATCTGCACTCAAGCCGTCTCCTATATTGTTTTATCACTCTCAGCTCTGGGGTATACCATGGGGCCGTACGAGCTCTACACAGGAGAGGGCGCTCAGGAGCAATCATGTCAACCACCCGGGTCATTTCTGTATTCCACACTTCAACCAGGGTTTCAACAGGAGCACCAGCCCTGTCAGCCGGAAAACTCCCCAGAGCCCTTTGGAAACCATCCGGATCCATTAGTCTCTGGGGGTGGACCAACTTAATAGGTCCCCCACCCTTGCAGAGGGGAAAAGCCGCTGTAAGTCTAAACTTCAGCAAGCAGTGATCTGTCCATGACAGAGGGACTGATGTAAAGCCCCCCACATTCAGATCACCAACTCCATGTCCAGTTGCAAAAACCAAATCTAGAGTATGCCCTGCTACATGTGTTGGGCCAATGGCATATTGGGACAGTCCCATGGTTGTCATGGAGACCATGAAATCCTGAGCCGCCCCGGATAAGGTGGCCTCTGCATGGATGTTGAGATCCCCCAGAACCAACAGTCTGGAGGATCCAACAGTGCACCCGAGACCACCTCCGTCAGCTCAGTTAGGGAGTCTGTTGGGCAGCGGGGTGGGCAGTACACCAGCAGAATTCCCAGTCTGTTCTGCTGACCCAACATAAGGTGCAAACACTCCAGACCAGTAGTCAAATGGACAGGTTGCTCACCCACCCAGGTCTCGGTTATACATGCCAGATCGGCTGCCTCATCCACAATTAAATTGTGAATGAGGGAGATCTTATTATGCACCGATCTGGCATTTAGCAGCAGCATCCGGAGGCCTGAGAGCTGGCTGATAGGGCAACCAACAAACCTGCGGGTGTGGGGAGGACCAGAACAAGGCACAGCTGTTAACTGCCTGGGCTGCATTCCCCTTACCTGGCCAGTCCTCCTCACAATGCCATATCTCCCTCTACCTGTCACTACACTAATTGGGCCCCCCTCAAATCTCCCCACTTGGCTCTGAGTCCTCTCTCCCAGGCACATAACTGAAGACCCAGAAAAAGGCAGACAAAGCAGGAGCCGCCTCAGCCAGCCGGCTTATGTATCCCCTCCAGAGAAAGGACAGGTGGAAAAAATCAGCCACAGCTGGCTGAGTACCTGGGGCCTGGTCCTACAAGGCATGACCCCCGCAGAGCAGAAGTCCAACCGGGAAAGAGTGCTGGTGTTGGTAGCCAAGCAGCAGCAGCAGCAAGCAGGCAGGCAGCAGCAAATTGCTCTCTTTCCCTGAATGGTGGTGTTCCCCTTCCTCCTGCAGGCAAATATAGGTGTAGGTTCAGTTATACAAATTCAAGAAGAAGAAAGAAGTCCAGAACCTATAATTCTGGAGGTGGAAGCAGATATGTTTGGGAAATGCACATAGATTAATACTGAAATGTTGGGAATTATACAGAAATTGAATATGACAACAACACATTATCCACTCTTTGCTAATGTAAGGGTTATTGTGATATTAAGAACTGTACCAATTGTACCTTGATGTGGCGATGCAACCTAAGCAAGATGGGTAGTGCCAGGTAGAAGGAGGAAAACTCACTGCCCTCAGTATGCATATACTGTGGAACACTTTCGCATTTTTGCAATATAGGTCATGTTAATGGCAGTACTTTTTCACTTTCAGCCAGTGTGTGTTTGTTACATTTGTACCCCTCCTTTCCGCCAAGAAGTTCAAGGTGGCATACATGGTTGTCCCTTGCCCATTTTATCCTCACATCAACCCTGTTAGGCTTAGTGATAGTGACTGGCCCAAGGTTGCCCAGGTTAAAATAAGAGACCAATAGCTGCAGTGAAAGGGTAATTTCATGGAACCATGTTCCCTTCACCCATTGAACACAAGAATGATTGTGTGTGAAGCAAGGATGGCTAACCTATAGCCTACAATATATTGTTAATCCACAACTCTCATCAACCCCAGCAAGCACTGGGCCAATGGTCAGGGATGTTGCTGGACGACAGCCCACTTAATCCCTGTGACTGTCCCATCAACATCTGGAGGGCCACAGGTTCCCGACCCCAGTTTAAAACTTTTGTCTTTCCAGATAAGTTGTTATGCTTCACCATTATTTTGTAACCAGCCCACCAGATATTTCCTCCATTTTACTGTGAAGTCTCATAATCAAGCAGTTGCAATGAACTGCTAATGGGTACATCCTAGTACACACACTGGTCTCCTGGTTTTAATTCTGTGCCCCATAGTAACCACAACTGCTAAACATACTGTATGAGGGATATTAGAACACATTCCTGCTGTAGGCTAAGGGGAGGAATAAATGGAAGTTCAAATAATGCCTGTCTAACTAAGCTTGACACATTTACCTTTGCTTTGTTGTCATAGATAGCATTTGGCAGGTGGTAAATCTTCCATAGTGTGTGTGAAGTTAAACAAGAAACACAGTCTAAGAGAGACTGAAATGATCTGATTGCAGACCTTTGAGTATCCTGGAGCGATTATATTCAGTAACTATGCAGGCTGCCCTTGAGCTACTAATAAATTCACATAAGAGGCATCTGTGTCTTATACTTTGAAGGGAACATTGATTAAGGGAAGAATTTGAATTCTTGCTCAGAGCTTGATTATGAGATGAGAAATGAAAGATAGATGGGATTTTATGAACAAGGTGTGATCCTGTATAATACAGGTATGTTTGTTTATTTCATTTATTTAAAGCATTTATACCCCACTCTTTAGCCAGAATGAGAGCCAGTGTGGTGTAGTGGTTAAGGTGTTGAATTACAACCTGGGAGACCAGGGTTCAAATCCCCACACAGCCACAAAGCTCACTGGGTGACCTTGGGCCAGTCACTGCCTCTCAACCTCAGAGGAAGGCAATGGTAAACCCCCTCTGAATACTGCTTACCATAAAAACCCTATTTGTAGGGTCACCATAAGTCGGAATCGACTTGAAGGCAGTCCATTTCCATTTTCCTTTAGCCAGAAAGGCAAATCAACTAGAAAACAAAGCAAAGCAAGACCAGTTTTGCTCATAGGTTTACAATTCTTAAAAAAAAAACCAGCACTTTCTTACATGCACACTTTACATTTTAAGGCTGTACAATTTGTTTTCATTTTGTGAAAATGGCCATAGTTTAGCACTACTTTTTAAAATTTAGTGATTCACTACATGCAGCAAGCAGGCAAGTACCACTTCATGATACTGCTCAACAATGGCATGGAATCTGGACTACGTACGAGCACAATCTGTTCTGGAATATGTGATGTGACCCAAGAAAGCATCTGACAACATATAAAAGGTTCAGAGGAGAAGTTGCATAACTGCTGAAAGCACACAACATTATAGATATGACATTGACAGTACTCAATGATTTAAAATTGCATCTTTGGAAGCTGTTTTTTCCTCCCTTTTCCATTGTAGTCACCTTTAAGGGCTGACAGGGAAAATTAATTATTCAGGAAGCATAATATTGTTACCTGTTCTGAGATATCAAGGGAAAAAATAATACTGGGTTGTATTCAACTAAGTTCTACTCATTGTAGACCCATGGAAGTTAACGAATATTAGTCATGTCTATTAACTTCAATGGGACCCTCCGTGGCACAGAGTGGTAAGTGGCGGTAACGCAGCCGAAGCTCTGCTCATGGCCGGAGTTCGATTCCAACGGAAGGAGGAAGTCGAATCTCCGGTAAAAGGGGTCGAGGTCCACTCAGCCTTCCATCCATCCGTGGTCGGTAAAATGAGTACCTGGCATATGCTGGGAGGCAAAGAAAGGCCAGGGAAGGAACTGGCAAACCCACCCCATACATACGGTCTGCCTAGTAAACGTTGCAAGACGTCACCCTAAGAATTGGAAATGACTTGCACTATAAGTGCAGGGACACCTTTACCTTTAGCATTGAATACAACCCAAATTGTCTAAATTCAGAAATATGACAACAGCTTGTTGTGCTAGTTGGTATCTGGATCCTGGATTGGAAAATTACGTTTTGCTCAGCATGATTTAACATGAAATAAATCTTGCAATTGAGGTCTGCTGACATGGTTCTGTCCAAGGCATCTTTGGTGCCCTGGAGCCATGTATGTTGCAAGCCTGGGGATGGAAATCTTTGTTTACTAATGAGAGAAGTGCTTGTAAATAAGGTGGCATACATTTTATCACTCTTTTCCCAGAAAGAGGTCAGTCCCCATGGCATGTCTTTCTCAGCTGCTTTGCGCTGACATGCTTTTGCTGTGGCCTGCAGATGGCTGTTCCTACACCTTCCTGAGTAGCTTCTACTTAAAATAACAATAGGAGGCATTAGAACAGGCATGCAGGGTTATGTCTGTCTGTAAAATACAGTGCCTTATTTTGTGTATTTATTTATTTATTTATTTATTTATTATTTGATTTATTTCCTGCCCTTCCTTCCAGTAGGAGCCAAGGCCTTGCAAAAGTAATCAGATCCCTGACCAGTGCTCTCATATCACTGAATTACAAATGGTAGATTGTAATTTCGTTCTCTATGCTATTTTATTTTGAAACACTGAAACTCAAAATCAATTATTGTAAGATGTTGGGAAATGTTTGTAAGAAGCATAAAAAACTGAAACATGTCGCTTGCATAAGTGTTCAATCTCCACACATTAATATTTGGTAGAGCTACCTTTCACTGCAATAACAGCTTTAGGTCTTTTGGAGTAGGTATATACCAGATTTGCACAGAGCGTTGAAGGGATTTTGGCCCATTCTTTTTGGCAGATTCACTCCAGGTCTTCCAGGTTGGTTGGATGTCGCTTGTGGACTGCAATTTCCAAAGAGCGTCACAGATTCTCAATGGGATTGAGATCAGGACTTTGACTGGGCCACTGTAGGATCTTCACCTTTTTGTTCTTGAGCCACTCCATTGTTACCTTGGCCTTGTGCTTGGGATCATTGTCCTATTGAAAAGTGAATTTCTTCCTAAGCTTCAGTTGAACTGCAGCAGGTTCTCTTGCAGTATTTACCTGTATTTTACTCCATCCATTCTTCCTTGCATTTTAACAAGATGCCCAGTCCCTGCTGATGAGAAGCATCCCTACAACATGATGCTGCCATCACCATACTTCACTGTAGGGATGGTGTGTCTTGAGGCATGGGCAGAGTTAGGTTTGCATCACACATAGCTCTTTGAGTTTTGGCCAAAAAGCTCTATCTTGGTCTCATCTGACCACAAAACCTTTTCCCACATCACAGCTGGGGCACTCTCATGCTTTCTGGCAAACTCCAGATGTGCTTTCAGATGGTACTTTTTGAGTAATGGATTCTTTCTTGCCACCCTCCCATACAGGTCAGTTTATGCAGAGCTCTTGATACGGTTGAGTGGTGCACCATTACTCCACTCCCAGCCACTAAATTCTGTAGCTCCTTTCAAAGTGATTGTTGGCTTCTCTGTTGCTTCTCTTGCAAGACTCTTTCTTGTTTGAGTGCCGAGTTTTGAGAGACGTCCTTTTCTTGGCAGTGCCTGGGTGTTGTGATGCAGCTTCCACTTCCTGATTATTGATCCAACTGTGCTCACTGGGATATCCAAACCCTTGGATATTATTTTGTACCCTTTTCCTAATCTGTGCATTTGTATTACATTATCTCTCACTTCTGTAGAATGCTCTTTGGTCTTCATTTTCCGTCAGACCCACAGCCTGATCAGTGATCCTTCAACAGTGTGGTTTTTATCCTGACAATGTGAGAGCAACTTTATTGGTTCACAGGTGGAGGCCAATGGTTAGGTAACTGTGTCCTCGATAGGGCAATTTCTTTCATCTGTGTAAACTGGGAGCTTCCACAGCACAGGGGTTGAATATTTACGCAAGCAACATATTTCAGTTTTTTATGTTTCTTACAAACATTTCCCAACATAAAACCAATGTCACCTTACAATAATTGATTTTGAGTTTCAAGGTTTCAAAACAAAATATCATACAGAACAAAATTACAATCTACCATTTGTAATTCAGTAATATGAGAGCATTGGTCAGGGATCTGATTACTGTTGCAAGGCACTGCATATAAAGCATATTGGGGCTTTATATACTGAACCTTTAGGCTTGTATTCAGCTAGGTCCTACTCAGAGCAAACCCACTGAAATGAATGAATCTAATTTAGTCATGTTTATTAACTTTAATGGGTCTACTCTAAGTACGACTAGCATTGAATACCACCCTTGGTCAGTAATGCCAAGAGGAATTTAGCTGATATGCCTCCCTGACTGTTGCCCACCCACTCCACCGTACAAGAAGCACATGCTTATGCATATTACTCTAACAGCCAGGGAAGACTCTGGAATCTAAGAATTTGGTGGTGAGAAACAGTTGTTGAATTGGGGATAGGATTTTGAATTGGAAAAAAATTGTTTGATTTCTGAGCAATTGACTTTGGCAACAAAGGGAGGTAGAATGGTGTTAGTTATATTTTTCAGTAAATGATATATCATGAATTTTCTGTGATAAAAATAATGAGTTTCCCCTGACGTTACCATACTACTCTTTTTATCCTGGTCTTTGACTCTTGCGTGCATGTGTGTGTGTGTGTGTCTGTGTAAAACAATTATTGTGGCTGTAATTCGTGTTAAAACTTTTTTTAATAATTGTATTTTTAATTTGCTGTACGCTATCCTAGGACCTTATGTTAAAGGGCAGGTAAGAAATCATAATAAATAAATAAGCAATACTTATTATGTTGTGGTACATTGCCCTGATGTTTTGTGTGAGGATGATATATAAACACTTTTATAAATAAAATTTATAAAACCAAATAACAGCTAATTTTAATAATTTTTGCATTTCAAGCAAAGTTGAAACCAACAGAAGAAAAACATTTGTATAAGAATTTATGCTTATTGGTTACATTGAGACTAACACAATACTTTCAAACAGTCCTGCTGATTCTACAAGCTGCTTTTGCTATCAAACTTGTATAGTTGACCTGCAAATTATGGGTCATAAAAACTCCATATCCAGCCACTGTCTGACTTCATTGTCTTTTCTGTCAGGTCTAAGTTTTCAAGTACAGGTTATGAAAACAGTGTAATAGCAGTAAAGTAAGATTAGCAGCTGTCTTACATTTGCATTGTCTTCATCACATTAGTTTTCCTGTCACTGGTTATTAGTTGTTGAGATTGTTTCAAGAGTAGGGTTATCTGTGGAGCTTACTAGGCTCTTAGCTTAATGTTATCTTTTGTCCACTGCCAAAGCACACAAATATCTTGGCTCTTAAGAAGCAAAATTACAAGCCCTTTTTGCAAAACCATCATAAAACAATGCTGTGTTCTTTACCTGATCCTATATAATTTCAGACATTTAACCTTTGACCTGATAGTATAACTACACATTGCAGAAGTGAGAAACCTTATGGCTGCATGTAGATAAAGAAAAGTAGAATTCCTTGATCTCTTTGTTTACATTTTATGTAAGTAGGTCAGAATGTGCTTCAGTAATGAACAATACTAGTCCAGGATAGCTGAGATGGATGTACAGGGTTGGTATATATGTCGATACCTAAAAAGTTGCCTTATACCAAGTCAAACCAATGGTCCATGTAGCACAGTCTACACTGACTGTCAGTGGTTCTCTAGGATTTCAGGCAGGAGTTTCTCCCGGTCCTATTTGGAGGTTGAACCAGGCACCTTTTGCATGCAAAGCACATTTTCTGTCCCTGACCTACAGCCTTCCGCCACCCACCCCAAAATTTACATTGATGTTTGAAACATTGTTAACGGAATGGGAGCAGGCTGCAGGAATACATGTTCCATCCCTCTATAGTCCCTTCTCCGTCTGCTGGAAACTCCACTATCCCTTCCCCTGCCGTCTTAAACCTCATTATTACATTGGCTCTGATGTTAACCATGGTTAAACATTATACTGGCATGACATTAACCATGATTAAGGGTGGAGGAAGGGAGCACATCTTCCTACTCCTTTTCTTTTATTATGGTTAGGAGGTCACCAGTGTTTACCCACTCTTTCAACTCTCAGTCTTTTTCATGGGGCAAATAATAAATTAAACTTGAACTGTTTGTAATTACTATTGTTCTGTTCTAAGGGTGTGTGTATGTGTTTGTATTTGCCTTTTCTGAAATGATACTGCAAGCATGAGGTCTGAAATTCTTTGCTTTTATAAGCTAAGGCTGGAAATCACAATAAAGAGTCTGGTTGCACCTTAAAGACTAACAAATGTATTGTGGCATAGGTTTTTGTGGGCAGCATTTGATGAAGTGGATTCTATTACTTGAAAACTTGTGCCATAATAAATTCATTATTATTTTGAGTGCCTTCAGCCACTGTTGTTTTTGCTACAAGACTTAAGCACAGCTATTCCTCTGGAAACCTCCCAGTTTCAAACAATCCCAAGGACTTCAAAGTGCACCTTGGTCTGTATCATTCCCAAAGTGAACAGTTCTAAACATTTAAACTTAGTGACCCCAGTCCAGCTAAACTGAAATGTGGTTAGGCCAATGATACAAACTAATTGCAATTAAACAAGCCCCATTGCTTTTGCATTGGGGAAGGGCTGTAGCCTAGTTGTAGAGTATCTGCCTTGCATGCAGAAGGTTCCAAGTTCAGGTAGGGCTTGGAGAGGCTCCTTTCTGAAAGCCTGGAGAGCCACTGGCAGTCAATGTAGATCCATCTAGGTGGACCAGTGCTCTGTCATAGTATAAGGCATCTACCTATGTTCCTATGGAGCTACCATAGCTAGATGGAAGCCAATAGTATTTGTCCAAAAACATCCCAGTAAAAGTCGGCCATCAGGGCACCATCATTTTATAGAATATCAGCCAGATATTCTTCCTTAGCACAAGGGAATAAATGTTTGTAACACTAATGCTGCTACTATAGAGTATCTGGGAGCCAGGAGATTGCTTTATGTGTGTGGCCACTGATTTGTTAGGACAAGCTTTACTAACTTCATACTTGAGAGCAATTTTAAAACGTAAAGAAAAAATATTACCTTTCCCACCTCCTGCCAGTACTATGAACAAACAAGTACAAATGAAATAAGGAGCAAAGTTTTCTGAGAGAGTATTGCCAGTCTTTTCCCAACCTTAAAACTATGGAACATCAAAGAGACAACCAGCAGCAGTGTCAAAATTGCAGGAAATTATACGTGCCTAATAACCGAGAATTAAACGCTCAGCCTGTTTTAAGTGCTAGTCATTTTACTCTACTCTTTTTTGTGCAAGCCAGCAGGGATTTAGTATATGACAGAGGCTTGTACAATTGTTTTAGTATTCTAAGGGTTGCTCGTGTTAGGGGTGAAACATTTGGGGCACAATCCTGCCAGAGTTTGGCACTTTCATTTCTCATTGATTTCATTGGGAAAGTAAAGTATATGTACACTTTTCTCTCATTCCAATAAAAGAACATCACACGCCCAAATATTGTGTTTACATAGACATTTTTTTTAAAAAAAACTTGCTTATCTGTGTATTCTATTCTTGACAGAGGCTTTTGAATCTTACATTTTGACAGTTGCCAAATACTACTGTACGAGTGTGATTACATAACTCTATATAGGTTGATAGCCCTAAACTAGATTCTAATGATTTTTTCCCCAAGGTTGCATTTGAATACCATGATTCAATTTATGAACAATATGTACAAAAGAGGAAAAGAAGAATGATAGTTTCATTTCCAAAGGCTATTATGAATGTTTAGACCTGTAATAAAACTACTGGCTTCTTTTTCTTTTCTTTTTGCCAGTTGACAGTTGCCTGCCCCTGCCCACCTGGTGAGTAAATTAGGGCCATTGAATGCATCAGGTTACACAAAAATCAAAGGCATCCATTTGATTTATGGCCATAATGTAGACTCCCCTTTGTATACTCATATGCTAGTTTCATGCAAAAGAATTCTTGCTGATTTAATCTCTTGGAGGTTTGGATTGGGTTTTTATGACTTTCTAACTTATATTTTTCAAAGCAGTAGAAATTCAGATAGTTTGTCAGTAGATCCATTATATACCCCTCCCAGATATCAAGAGTGAACGCTACAACTCATCCATAAAAATTTGCCCCAGGCTGACACTTGGCATAAAAGATTTTGGGAGCACAAGAGAATTTTGTGAATGATTATACACTGTTTAGACACAGCTACAGTTCTGTTGTGTCATCTTTTCTATAAACCACACCCCAATTTCCACAGAGAACTAATCAGAAGTGTACAACATGGGAGTCTTAACTTGTAGCAGCGGCACTCATGGTTGCTGACTTGGGTTTTAAATGAGTGAAAGAATAGCCCGTAAAAGTAACAAGCAGAAATGCGAGACAAAATCCTTTATGTATTGTCTCCAATCAACTTAGCACTTTTTCCAGCACAAATCTAGATATGTTATACTTTTGAATATACTTCTAGCTTTCTTTTCAGTAGGACTAAGCATGTATAGATTTGCAGCTTTAAAGACATGTTCACTATTTTTAGATTGTGGTCTAGTGTCCCTATTAAAAAATGTATGCTTTTAATTTTCACTTAGCATCAGAACTAGTATGTCAACTCATCTCAGTTAGATATTTCTTACTACTTTAAAAATTGCAGTCAAGACGCGTGTGCCATGCTATGTCAGATGTGAGTTGTGTGTCTGTGTGTGCCAAAAATGCATCTGCGAACTCTGCTGAACTGACGTGACACACATGCATTTTGTACTGTGGTGCAAATGTAGACTTGTTGAGGTGTAATAAAAGCAGCTGGGTAATTGGCAACTGAAGCCATTGGAAGTAGTGAGATTATTTTAAATCTCCATCACAGTGTTAGAGTAATTCCTGGGGTGTTTCTATGGCACAAGGCATTTATTCCTTTTCACTGTATAGAATGCTAAGGAAACATTCTCTCAGCAAAGACTCTCAGCATCTTGAGTTTAATACTAGCAGGACTTGACACCACCATGATATACTGCCATGGTTATCTAGTTTTATTTCTATATTGGCCATAGGCCAATGGTTCTTGATCTGTTTGGGTCACAGACCTCTTTAGGAATATGAGGAAATCTTTGGACCCCCA
This sequence comes from Rhineura floridana, assembly GCF_030035675.1. Lineage (NCBI taxonomy): Eukaryota > Metazoa > Chordata > Lepidosauria > Squamata > Rhineuridae > Rhineura > Rhineura floridana. The sequence goes on along the minus strand of NC_084481.1, from coordinate 61,155,469 downwards.
TAAATACATACATACAATTAATTTGATTGCACTGGAAATTGAGGGGGGGTTGCGCCCTTAGGGGTCCATGGACCACAGTTTAGGAACCTCTGCCATAGGCCATAAAAGAAATACAAAAATATAATATTAATAATGCTGCCCTGGGCTCCTACTAGAGGAAGGGTGGGATATAAATCAAATAATAAATATATCTTCCATATAGGGATGGGGGAGAAATTAGTTCAGTTTTCAGTTTAATGTGAAGCTACCTAATTCATACTTCCCAAAACAATATGCAAACCAAAAAATAGCTATTTTTCAGAATTCACACTATTCCAAATTTTGTCCTGCACTTGTCCAATCAAATAATGTGTTCAAAATGTGTGTATTAGTGGAAAATACATGTAGAAATGCACGTATTAGTGGGAAACCTTCCAAAATGTATATATTATGCAAAAGTTCTTGCAAAAATTTATATTAGGAGAAATGTGCATTTAAATCTTGATACTTGCATATCAGGATGGGCAAGGGGTAGGTTCTGCATGTGTGTCTTTGGGCATTAACTTGACCACATCCTCCTAATTTAAGATTGGGTTTGCTGAAGGCAGGAATCAGTGCTTCACATACCAACACTATATGTTGAATTACTGTGTGCAGAACAACATACCACTGGAATTTTGTTTTCAGACACTGTAGTGTTTTACCTGCTTCACTTTTCTTCTTTTCTTTTCATGCTCTGGATTTATATCTGGGTGAAAAGTATGCCATGGTGGGGAGGACTCCAGGTACATTTTATTATTATGAGCATACCACATTGGAGGAAACAACCACCCACTTACACATACATTTTACCCCTATGCATTTCTACTATATTCTCTCATTTTCAGACATGAAGTCAGCGAAGCATGGTGCTCTGTTTTAGGTAGTTCTTATTAATTTACTTCACTTGATTTGTTGGTTATGTTTTGAATTTAGTCTGATCAATCTAAGTCAGTGCCATGAAGTCCCTGGAGTTAGTAGGGCTGTGTGAGGGCTGGGGGTGCTGGTGCTGGAATTGCATACAAAAATATCATTTAACTGTATCCTTTTTCTGAACTCTTAGTCTGCATGTGAATGCCCAGGATGGCAACTGAAGCACTAGTTCATGCAGACAACCCTTGAAGAAAATAGTGCAGGGTTCAAATGACCCGACCTTCACGCACATCCCATAAAACGTTCCACAAAATTGTACAGTCCCTGGCAGCCTCCCCTAACCCTGGTCCTCCACCATCCTTGACCATTGGCCATGGGTGGCTGAGAATGATGGGGACCCAACATCTGGAGACCCAAGGCTAGGGAAAGGCTGTTGCATAAGAAGCGTTAATGCACAGGGTTTGGATCAGTGTCAGGCAATTAATGTCTGGACACATATTTGTGGGTGAGTTGGTTTGGCCTCAGTGGAAGTACACCATATGCTTCATCCATCGGTGGTGACCAAGAAAGGCAAGCATTCCCCAGTAGACAAGTAGCTGACCCCTCTGCACCTTCCTATTGCTAAACATCTGTGGTTCCTTGAAGGAAAAGCACTCTCCTCATATAAATTATAATTCAATAATAAAGTGAAACAAGGCTGCAGTCCTAAGTATACTTACTAGATTATTCCATCAGAGTAAATGGGAGCTGAATGGACTGATAGTGTTAATGGTTAGATGGTTAATGTGAAATACGCTGTTATTTTCTTTCAGAAGTCCAACAAGTTGAACAAAGTTTGCCTGCCCCAGAAATGTACTTTGCCACCCCTTCCACTCTTAGTAGTGCCACCATGGCTCTTTCCCCTGATACATCTGTATCTCATTCGCTCTGCCTGTCCATTTCAGTATATGGGATGAGTGAGGTGCGAGGTCCCGAGGTGGTGGATTGGCCCATGCCATAGCATTTTGGGGATACAATTGTTAAATTCTCCACTTAAATCTCTTTGGCAGTATATATGGAGCAGAAGCGAGGTTGTACCCCAGCCTTCTGTCTGTAGTGCCAGGCCAGAGTGAAGAACCAAAGCCTCGTCCTCCACTGGCCCGCTCCTTCGGAGATGCAGGTGGGGGAGAAGGCATTGTAGTTGGAAAGGGAGAGGAGGGATTTCTCTTTCCTGCTCCCTCCCCACAACGTTGTGCAGCTCATCACTTGTTTATTATTTATTTATTTATTTATTTATTTTATTAGATTTATATACCGCCCGACTAGCATTAGCTCTCTGGGCGGTGAACAACAGAATATAAAAATACAAAACATCTCAGATCTCATAATAAATACATGTTTACATAGTTCTCTTACTAGTTCTGTGGATAAGCCAAGAGAGGCAGGGCATTGAACCCCTCATTTTGGAAACCCTTTTCAGCCCTTGCTGTTGTGATTTCACAAAGTGTCATACACTTGCTATATTGCCATATTAAGATTTATTCTTTCCTCACCATCAGTGCTGCACTGGTCTTCAGAGATGGCTGGTTCACTGAATCTCCGAATGACAAGATGCACAACCAGAAAGGGAACATTCAGACACACGCAGGGGAATGCTGCCTCTGCAGGTTGCAGTACTGAAGTCCTGGCAGGTATAGTGAGCTCACTGCAGTGCTATGTTGGAAACTTTAACAGCAGTGTATGTTCTTTTGAAGCTGGGGATCAGACTGTAGACTTTCAATTACGCGCAAGTACAAATAAGCCTAGCCCAAACAAGGTTGTACCATAGTACCAATAAGCAAATAATGCTTTAAAAAGAAGTATAAAGAAGTGAACTTGAATTGCAGATGTTAATGCACATTTTGCCCTCCCCTCTTGAGTCACAAATGTCTGTAGAATGAGCTGTTCATGAAATATCAGGGTTCAGGTCAACTGAGAGATGTATGGCATGTTGGTTAGAGAGGAGAAAATCAGTATCTATATGTTAGACATAACTGCAGTTCTCCAAATATTAGACACTCCCCCACTCCCTACTTGGAGGATTGTTTAGTTGCAAAAAGGAGCAATCAGAAGCAGTAAAAAAGGAATAAGCTTGAAGAAAGAAATGCAAGGGAGAGAGGATAGAGGAATGAGAGGGAACAAAGAAGCCTTTCTGAAGCACAGGTGTGTCACCTAAAATAGTAAAACAAGTGAGGGGAGGGGGAAGACTTCCACTCACTATGTATCCACACATCTGGTGGTTTCATTGTGGTTAAGAAAACAATTTTTCCTGTTGATCCTATGATCTTTTGTTTTTTAATATGATTTTGTATTAATAAAGAATACAGAACCTTGGTTTGACGAACAAAGACTTGTGTTCCCTCTCACTGTCTCATTCATATATGAGGTGTATAATGTATGAGAACTAATATGCCATATAGCAGTGACAGGGAGCCACCAGCATGCAAGTCTAAGCAGGACTGCTAGGCCTCCCCATTTGGTATCAGGTGTGGGGCAGTAAAGATGCAGCTAAGCCAAAGGGGTTTTGCAGGCACTGCCAGTCAGCTGATTGGTGGCACCCACAAAGCTGTGTTGAGTACTTTGCAAGCCTCGACAATCAGCTGATTGGTGGGACATGCAAAGTGCCATGCATGGAGTTATGCAAGCCCGGACTATCACAGCTTGGGGAGGGGGAAGATAAGGATCTGGCCTGCTGACAAGATCCAGTTCCCCACCTCTGCCATGTGGCAAGGATGGGAAACTTACAGCCCTCCAGATATTATTGGGCTCTAACTCCCACCATCTTTGACTGCTGGCCATGCTGGCTGGGGATGATGAGAGTTGGGGATTCCCAAAAATATGTGGAGGCCACAAGTTCCCCCACCTCTAGCAAATAATAAGATGTAAAAATAAGACGTATGAGATTATATAGGTTGGATCTACTTAAGCAGCAGAATGAGATGGTAGAGTGTGGAAGTGGAAGAAGGAATTGTCATATTTCAAACTGCAGGGCAGTGTGTGGTTGAAAAAAATGCTCCTTTGTGTAAAGAGCTCATCTGTAAGTAAACAAGTAGTGCTGCAAACTGAGTGCTGGGCTGCTGGCTTTCTCCCTCTATGATAGTTTTCTTCTGGCAGGGAGTATTCCTCCCCTGCAATCAAAAGTGGTACAGTCCAGCTTAGGACATTATACCTCATTTGGATGTGCAGCGCCAGGTCTTATTACATGGGTTTTGGTTTAGAACCAAAACCCAGCACCAGATGGTTATCAGTACATATTTTCAGCTGCCTTAAGACTAGAGTGCAATGTTACCCCAGATTTCAAAGAAACGGCTCTGGTGTTAGACACAATATGACCTAGCTGCTATTGCACCATACAACTTTTACCTCCCTCAGTACTAAGTGGTTTGGTGGCAATTCTCCCTTTAGCATTAGCTATGTCCTGTGTGTGTTATGTCTTCCTCTCATCCTTACAAAGCTAAAGGAGGCAGCATCAGCTCCTAGAGACCATGCTGACCTTGTAGTTGTTTAACCATCTGATGTCCAGAATTATATTGCTACCAGATTACTGCCTTCATTGTAACTGTATTTACTCAGCTGTTTGTGGATTTCTTAAGCATTTATTTGTTATAAAAAATAACTAGCCTTATTCAGTCAATATGCTAACTGCAGCTGAGCTGTAACCCAGGTATGATGTTGGACTCCAGATCCCATCATCTCCAGCCACTATAGCCAGTGGTCAAGGATGATTGGAGTTGGAGTCCACCCATGCTGTAAATGTTCTGAAGCTGAAACAACATAGAAACAAATTGTGCAGCAACTGAAATTGCACATGGGTTCCACTTCAGTTCATTTTATATATTTGGTAGAGCAAGATGTTGCTCATAAAGTTTCATGCCAGCATAAACAAATTAATCTCTAAGGTACCACAGTACTATTTGTCTTGCTTTTTAAAAATTATATATATATAGCATTATGTAATTATGAAGAGATTGTGTGCAACTGAAAAAAACTGTTGAACATTCAAATACTATATCCAAAAGTTGCTTTTACTTTATGTTCTTATAAGTCTTCTATAAGACTTAAACAAGACTGTAGTTTTTCACAATCAGTGACTCCATTTAGGTTTTTAATTACAAGCAGCAGCTGAAATGTCTTGGATTGTTATGATTTTTCAGTTGCAACAAATGATAGCTTCCAGGAACAGCTGGTAAAAAACCAAATAGTGCATTTGTTCAGTTGGCATTGTAGTAGCAGATACTTTCACAGGCTGCTGCACACCATTTGTCATGCAAAATCAATTTGATTAATGAAGCCATGGCTGGTGGGCAAAAATCTCTGGAGATATCCAGACTGGTTCCCTTTTGGGTATTGGCAATGTAAATGTTTGAGATACAGAGACTTTATTGACCAAAGGATTTATTAACTCGGCTTGCTTTTAATATGTAACCTGGGGTTGAGAGATTTTAAATTAAGAACTCTGTGTGTGGAGGATAAGTAGCTATACTTTCCACATTAGTGTATCGAGGCACAGGATAGAAAGTTTCTGATTACTAAAAGTATACAATTCTGAAACAGAGTCATTACAATATCACCTGGGGGTGTGTGCACACACCCAAACGCATACTGGTTATAAATCCTGAAATGCAGGCCATTGAGATCTCCACATTTCTGTGTATAGTTTTTATTTTAAAAAGAGATTACGGGGGGAAATGTTACATCCAAAGTTTTGGTCACATTTAAGTAATTCCTTGTAATAGTAAACTCAGGTGGTCTAGTGTCGGTAAATCTGGAAGCTAAGCGAGGTAACCTAAAATGAATTAATGGTTTCAACACATTCAGGTGGACTCCCTACTAAGTGTGCTGAAGTATGTACCTTTGTAAATCAACAGAAAAAAATAAAAATAAACTCCAAACCACCAAACAAGAGCCTGTGAAATGTCAGGATATATAAAGTGTTTAAAGCATTAATGTGAGAGGGAGCGAAGGAGATAACAGGATGGTAACAGAAGGAAGAATTGGCTTGCCCAGGACAAGTTTATGGTATCCTAGAGAGGGAATTAGGGTTGGAGGGCAACATGTCATGAACTTTTAAAAAAATGAACTCTGTTCCTGCACTATACAGGGATTTGTTTGGGGTAAGAAAAGCTGCAGTAACTGCTGATGATGAGAGTTGCAGTCCCTGGTGGCAGGGCACCAGGTAAGCAAAAGCTAGACATCTTACATGGTTTGCTTTGCTTAAGGCAGCTCACAGTGAAGCAACAAGGTCTAGAGTGAAACGTCTATCTAATGGTGCAGGTGCAGTTTTGTGTTTTGAAATGAGTGTTGGTTGTCAGGAGTGGTACTTCATGCTTAATTTCGTAAAAGACAGTTGCTTTCCTGAGGCAGATAAGCCCTGCATTGAAGGGTATCAGTGCCCCACCCTCACAGAACAAACATTAAGTGAGCTGTTAGTCTAGTGTTCATAAATAAAGTATGGCCCAAGAGTTTTGGCTAGTTTTGTGCTTGAAGAATACAGAATCAGCTATTTTATTTTATTTTAGTTATTTATTTATTACATTTCTACCCCGCCTTTCTTTTCATGATTGAAACCCAAGGTGGCTTCCATATGGTTCCTAGGCGGTCTCCCATCCAGGCACTGACCAGACCTGACCCTGCTGGGAGCTGGCCACATGTGCCTTCAGACCATAGCCTCCGACCATTTTGAGAGAGGACAGAAACAAAAGTTGCAGGGACTGGTAGAAATAAAAGTCTATGTGTTGCAACACGGTACAGCCAAAGCTATGCAAAGTTTTATAATATTTCAAAGGTGAGTCTACTTATCCTTTCTCACTTCAGTTGAGTATTAGGGGTAAATGGTTGTAAACTCAAATGGAAGCAAAAATAATGCACAGTTCTACACAGTCAGGATCTAACCATTATCTTTCTTAATGGACATGGTGCTACCTTATGCTAATCTGCAGCAAGAAAAAGCATGATCCTATGAAAAATCCACTTTCTGCTTTGAAGTGAGGGACACCTTAAATGAAGATGTTTAGGATGCTGGAGACTATCACCAACTCTGCTGTATATCTGCCAGTTATATGCAGGAATCCTTAATGGTGGCGTGTCTAACAGAACTCTTACGTCCACATGTATCATGCAACTCTTCCTTTGCTTAGGGGAGATTTTGTGTTCACCTGTCGTTGTCCAGGAGTAAGAGGCTGAGCCATACTCTAAGGGTAGATGTGCAGGAGCTATGTAAGCCACAAAGTTTATCTGTGGCAGGAATAGCCTGAGGTTCATTTTTCCTAATTTGTGTTTGGGGTCTTAAGAAGAGTCCTACTTTTCTGTCTTCAATCTTTCCTTCTTTTCCAACAAACACTGGTGCAAGTACCTAGCTGATACTTGTAGCTGGAATTATTCTAGAGGTATAATATAGTATCTTCAGTAACAAGTTGGACTTGTTTATTGAGATCACAAAGGGAAATTGCATGTCACAGTAAGCCAGGGTCGATGACTCACCTGGTTTATCAGGAATGAGCAGCATGTTGGCGTAAGCCAATATCTTTTGCTGTGATCCTCCCCTGTCATGATCAGAGAAAAACAAAGCAAGAAGCCACAGTTGAGCTTGGCTTCCAGAGATGTTCAAACCTTGGTTCATCACGTCTTTCTCCCTAACAAGAGTAGATTACAAAAAGCAGTCATCATTCAACAAACCAGAAAAAAGGAGGAAAAAATCCCATAATGTTCCCTAACAAGTCAGGAATCCTAAGCCAACAACAAACCATGGATGATTAGCAATTCTGGCTTGTCAGGAGGAAAATCTTAGGATATCACAGGAAGCCAAGTTTAATTGCAACTTCCTGGTTTGTTCCTCCCACTCACACCATGTGTGAATGTGGCCCGTGCCTGTACACATAGGTAGTGTTAAGTACTGGATTCCTTTATCATTCCCTTGGGGTCTGGATAGAGATAAATGTTTGATCAACAAGGCTGTATTTGTCCAAGGAAGAATTGGGGATTAATTTGCCTTGCTAACATGGAACATTCTGCTAGCAATAATCTACGATAAACTATAATACTACGTTGTGCTCAATCATCTTCATGTGTTTGCAGTGGCCAGTGATTTTTAGCCAATAAAACTTGACATGAATTATTTTAAATGCATGTTGAGTGAGAGAAAGAGCACAGGCTTGTTCCCAGCATCTTAACTGACTGGATTTCAGATCCAGCACGTATATATAAAAAAAGGTTTGGAAACTATACAAGTCTCATCTCATGCCATCTAGTGGTGATTCTGAATAGCGGTCCTACATAACAGCTTTAACAGCATGTATTGTTTGTCAGCTTCTACATAGATGTATTCAATTGTAAATAGTAATAATAAATACTGTCACTTCTGGGAAAAATGTTTTGTGATATTGGTGATGCATTTTGGGGAAGAACTGTAAGTCAGTGGCAGAGTACAAGCTTTGCATGGAGGAGGACCCAGATTCAACTCCCAGCATCTCTAGGTAAAGCTGGGAAAGAGTCCTGCCTTAGAGCCTCGGTCAATCAGTGTTACTGAGTTAGATGCACCAATGGTTTTCTTTGTCCCATATTAATCTTTTCACCAAACCTTTGGGTAGTATTTCTCTTTGGGTAAATCTATCCTTACTTTGAATGTATGACTGCAATGCTTAAGTTCTTCTGTTCATTTTTCAACCAATATTAAATCCCACTTCCCTTTTTGGTAATTGAGTGACCGGAAAAATATCTTTAATGCTTCTCCATGGAGACTTTTGCCTTAAGTGTGTGTGGGAGGACAACATGCTAAATGTCTTTTTGAGGGAGGCAACATGCTAAATGTCTTTTTATTTCTCTTTAGCGCCTGCAGATCTGCATGTGGAATTCTTATATCTTCAAACTGAGTGTAGATACTTGTTGATGTGGTGGTGGTGTGCAAGATGAGAGATGCAAAATAGGCAAGTAGATAATTTTATTGGAGCAACTACCTTTTTAAAATGCATACAGTAATTAAAATTGTATTCAACAGAAAATGACGAACTAGAAATCATAACTTTGTAAATTCTTACCACAGTCTTGGATCCCATTTTTTTAAGTGACTTGTGTGTTTGTGTTTAAAGTTTTGAAATTAGGCCACTACTTGAAGTGACTGAAATATGTTTATGTATAACAAACATGCTTTTTGGCATTTTTATAGTGTTCACTTTCTGTGATGAAAAATTCTGTTTACCATGAACGCTTGTGCAGTTGTGTCATCCAAATGAGATGTTTCAAATGCTGGATTTACATTTAATAAATTTATACCCACTAATACCATTTGGTGCTTTATACTATATAAATGTACTGTCTGAAAAAACATGACTGCTTCTTTGTTGTTTCTGTCTATGAAACCACAATGTTGTGATTACTCTAGAATGAGTAACCGCTTAGTGGTTTTTACATTCACGTGGCATATGAATTTTGTTAAATAAATAAATCCAGGGGAAAAGAGAAATAATTGTGTGTTTGCATTTTTAAACACCACTAGAATAAAAACTGTATAGAGTTGCAGATCTGGTCGTTTTAATTAACTTTGGCAGTTGCCACTGCAGCCTGTGCTCTGCTTTTTTTTAAAAAAAAAAAAACAATTTAACATTATCCATTCAGCTTGTTTATGGATGTTTTTTCTTCACCTCTTCTGCCCTGCCCCATCCATAGCAGTTATGTAATAATAGTAATATGTAGTGATATATAGCGTAATAGTGTTGTAATGTACACCACAGCCAAGCCAGTAGAAGGCAGTACCAGCTTAGTTTTGTACAACTGATGTCACCTTTAATTTATGTATGCTTAGGCCATCACTGGGACTAACATTGCTGGCAATGGTGGGTGTGACTCATGCATTGTACAGAGTATGCCAGACATAAAACCACATTCTCCAGTTCTCTTGTTTTTTGGTAATAATATATTATTTCCTCCTTCCTGTCAGGTGTAAGAGCATTAAGCTTCAATGTGCAACAACAGCATGTCGTTACTCTATCAAATGTTGGCTGTAGCTTTTGTTCAGATCTTCATAGTCTCCGGCAATTGGATTCTAGCCAAGAACATCAACTTCTATAATGTGAGACTTCCAGTAGACCGTAAGTAGCCAGTTACAATTGTGTTACAGTTTTGTAGGGCATGTCAGCAAATAGGTTTTCAATTCTTTCAGCATTTTCTAGTTGAAATCCCTTGTATTGTTTTAATTTTTTTAAAAGAATCTACAATGTATATAGACCTAAAAGCAATACATTAATTTGTTTGTCTTCAGTGGTTGTTAATTATTAGGTGGCTAATTAATGGTCTGAAATGCACACCTGCATGTTCATCTGATTAAGGTGTCCCACCTTTTTGTGGCCTTTTCTATATATATCCTGTTGTGTGTGCACATTCTGCTGAGATTTTGCTTCATGAGTTGAACATAGAGGTTTTTCATTTGTTTCCTTACTCTCTGAATGCTGCATCACAAGAAACCAAGGGGTGGATGGGCTTCTCACCTAAAGCATGTCTATGCTACTGTAATGTAGTTAGTACTGATCTGTAGCACAGAACACGATGCAGGAAATACAACTCTCTTTAACCTGCTTCAACGGGTATCCTGCAATAGGCTATGCAGCTACTGTCCTTGGCTTCATCACATGATAATGTTTGCATTTTGTTGGTGTGGACCTTTCCGGCTTGATAGACTGTCTACTTTCTAGGTACAAGTATGGCATGAATACTTGCTTAGCTCAGTCTCCCAACTTGAATTATACGAAGGCTGACACATGTTTGTGTTGTGTTGCTATATTAGCAGCTTTATTTTATTGTTGTTTGTTATTTTAGTATTTGTATCTGTAAACCGCTCTGAGTATCCTGATTGGGTGGGAGAGGCAGGATATAAATGGTTATGGGTTGGATCCAGAGAAAATGAGCAGAATTGCAGTCATGCAGTGGGGCTTTCCTGGCTCCTCCCTCCACTACAGCCCCCGGCACACACCCCAAAAGCCATTCCTAAGAGTCAGTGGACCCACTGAAACAATGTGGCACAGGGTGCTGTAATATCGGGATATCTGAGGAAATTGGCAGCCCTGCTTTTTGCAAGCAGAAGTGCTGCTCTTCTTATACAATATCTCTTTGGATCAAAGCCTTCATTTGTAGATAGATCAACAGATACAGATATATTTGCAGTCCTAAAAACACTTACTAGGGAGTAAGTCCCATTGAACCCAGTGGAGCTTCTGGGTGGTCATGCTTAGGATTGTGCTGCTAGGAGATTAATTTAGAATTTTACAAAGTTTGTTGCTACCTGGTTCCATTCAGGAGCCTTATTGAGGAAGAACTGAATTTGAGGTCATGACATTAAGGCATTTGAGATTCTGAAACTATTTAACTGTTTCATTTTCATTTTCTTCCAAAGCTACTCCATTTCCAAGCAGCTTCAAATGTTTTACTTGTGACAATGTGGTTGACAATTACAACTGTAACCGATGGGCTGAAGATAAATGGTGTCCTCAGAGTAAGTGTATGGGGAACTGTAAGAGACTTAAAGGTATTTGTTCTGGCCTTGCCCTTCATATGTTATGGCAGTGGCTGATCAGTGGCTTCATTTTATGCTGTTATTGTAAGGCTCCTTCCCATATGATTATTGCCCTTCTCTGCCTGTCAGCAATTGCATGGAAAGGACCCACAAGACTGAACCCACTGATATGATCCAAGTCCTTTATACATTAAGGAACAGTGTAGGATAGTTACAGATCAGCAATTCTGCAGTCATGACCACAAAGTATGTGGAGGGCAGCTTTGACACACGATGTTGGCAAACAGAACACAAAATGGAGAACTGGTAGTGAGAAGATGGTGTTCACTCCTTGAGTTTTTGTCTAGGTGATTCCCCATCTCTCTGTGCTGCAATTGCATTTAGATGCCAGGGAATAGATGCAGGGTGGGTTATGCAAATACTCTGGGCATTTTCTTCACTACCTTAGGAATGGAATGTAGGGACATTCATTAATATGCACGTTTTTCCCATCTAAGGAAGAACCAGGAAGCGTATGCTCTAATTTTGGAGCACATGGAAGAAACATGTACAAAGTTCCAAAAAAAGATTTGCCTATAGCAAGGGTCGGGGGGAGGGGAGGGGCAGAAAAATATGCATTATTTATCAATAACTCCAGGTACATTTCCCAGACAAGACTGTTATGGAAATTTGTATATGCAGAGATCGTCAGTGGTCTGAGATGCTTGTGTGCGTGCCAGTGTGTGTATTTACCTGAGTAGCTGGCTTTTACCCTGCATTTAGATCACTGAGACTTAAGACTTAGTAAAATAAGAAAACCTACTTTATTTATAGATATACATAGTAGATAGGAAAGGCATACCTAGTTCTAACTAAGTAAGTTGGAGGCGCAATGCCCAGACTTGGGTATTGCCGTCATGGCTCAGGAGAGAGAGCAAAGACAAAGATGTCTCCTCTCTCCTTGGACAGTCAAAGAAGAGAACAATGAAGGAGGGGCAGATAAGCTTCCCTGAGCATATCAGTTTACAACAGAAGGAAGTTAGGTAGAGAACAGCACAGGTAAAGGTAGGCAAGCCTAGCCAGCTGGAGGACCCTAACTCTATCTTCCTTCTGGAATACAAACAAAAGAACCCAAACAGGAGTTGCTCTTGCCCCACTTCCAACAAAGACCAGGATGTTGATTTCTTGTGAGGAAGTCCAACCTGTTCTTTTGACTGTCACTGAAACAACTGTTTTTGACTGTCTTCTTCTTCCTTTTGTTTGCATAGACACAGAGTACTGTTTGACTGTCCATCACTTTACCAGCCATGGAAGGAGCACCTCTGTCACAAAAAAATGTGCTACCAGGGAAGAATGCCATTTTGTCGGCTGTCACCAACACAGAGAAACTACTCGCACAGTAAGCATTACCTTTTAGTGTATAGGAAAGTATTCTAGAATAAGGGGCCCTTTCTGTCCTCTACGCCAAAGCTCTCAATGGAAAATTAGACAATATTTACAAACACAAAATACAACATTTAATTTTTGCCCACGATCAGTGCTGATATAGCTGAGGTGGGGCATTTGGTTTTTTGCTGCCTGCATTAATTTTGATCACTCACCATGTACAGCCTTAAGAGCTCAGCAGAAGCAGATTTCATTGCACAGAATTTTACTTTATTTGCATTAGTATATACAGGTTGCCCAATGTGAGTTAACTTTCCGTAGAATTTTGATTTTTAATAAAGGGACAAAGCGTACGTAGCCCTGGCTATGTGGTTGCAAAGAGCACATTTTTCTTGGTCCTTGTGTTCTTGCTGACAGCCTAGGTCCAGGCCATTAGGCATCTGTGATTAGGCTGCTAAGAGAATATTTGCATGTGGATTAATACATTTTGACCTAGGTATTGCAAGCATGTTGCAGACAAAACGATATGCATTTATATGTAGCTGAATCATCAAAAGAGGTCTCTACTCTTGGGAATTGTTATGGTCTTTTGGTCAGAATGTTGTACTTGGGCGCTGGTGTAAGTATCAGTCCAGCTACAGAACTCACTGGATGGTCTTGGCACGTCATGCTGAATCTCAGTCTTGCAACCATAAAATGGGAATAATGGGTATTATCTTCACAGTGTGGATACAGTGGTGGAAAAAATATGGCTATGATGCAGGGGGGATGTCAGAACATTTCTCAGTGTGGGCCACAGATGGGAGAACTTTCCTTTGCATTCACAAGACTTGACCATTTTGTTGCTAGCAATGTGAATCCAAATCCAAATGTTTACAGCCTTCATGTTGCACATAACATGTTAAAGGCATTGCAGAAACTATTAAATTTAAGATCCATCCCTTTATTATCCAAGTTTCAGTTGGCAATGCTGGCAATGAAACTGCACCATATGAGGCTGCCACATTGAGGTTGCATCCCCTGTAGCCCTTTTCTCAGGAATTGCTGTCATTTGTGAAAAATAAGGAAGGAAGGAAGGAAGGAAGGAAGGATCCTCTGTGAAAAATGACTCCTTCCTTCCTTCCTTCCTTCCTTCCTTCCTTCCTTCCTTCCTTCCTTCCTTCCTTCCTTCCTTCCTTCAGGTAATACAACACAATTGTAGTGCCAGACTGTGCAGTGTGGACAGGCAAAGCATTGCAAAGGATTTTAAGGTTTATTATTAACTATACACTTCCACACTGTAGCAACTGTTTCTTATTTATTCCTGTCCAGTATGATTAAGGAATAATTTTAAGGAATAATTAATTGCCACTTAGTCAGTTTCTGTTCTATTCAAGAGTGATGGTTTCCTCTCTGGCCCCTGGACAGAGGTATTTCTGAATAATATAGTATCATATTATTTAAACAAAGATGTTTTATTTTTAAGATGTTTTTAAAGGTGTTTTGTTTTTAAGATTTTTTTTAAAAAAAATTAGTGCTTTATTACTTGCTGTCTGGGCTTCCTTTGGGAGTAAGGGCGGGATATAAATTTAATGATGATGCATGGAACTCCATTTTCAGCTGGGCTTGGAAAAGCAATATCTCAGCAGTGCTAAAGGAACTTTGTGTGGAAGCAACTTTAGTTGATAATAGATGAATTGGTTTAAAACCTTTAATTTTAAAGTGGTGTCTTCCAATGAATCAAGCAGCAGATTGTTTACTTGTTTATAATGCAGGTAGCAGGTGCCATCATAGAAGAAGCATTCCTCCTTCCATTGCTTATAGGAATGCCTCTTAACTCACTGATCGATTAATTGAAAACTCATGGCATGTTGTCTTTTAAAACCTACAGGAATGCATCTCCTGCTGTGAAGGGATGATCTGCAATGTAGACATACCAACAAATCATACCAATGCTGTATTTGCGGTTGTCAACACACGGAGGACATCAGACAGCAGCAGACAGGCTCTTAGTAACCTGTTGCTGGTTTCAATCACTGTCGCTTTTGTGTTATGACATGACTCTTCTTGTCAGTTGGAATTAATTTGTCACCTGGAGCTAAATGAATACTGTCTCAGATGGTGATGAAGAAGAGGAAATTTTCTGATATCTGTTGTGCAAGAAAAAAAAATAGAAGGATGCTGTGTTCTGTTGTTTTTGAAGACTGCTCCTCTTATAGCAGAGACACTAGCAGATGCTTGTACATAGTATTCAAAAGATCAAGCATGATGACCAAATGTTGTATTGACTTGACTTGTTATTGTAATTCTAGTCAGTGGAAGAGTTTCTAGTTAATAGAAGAGGTGATAGTAGAATTTGTGCATTTTGCGCATTGTCGTAACAGGGAATTCTTGGAAATTTGTAAGTATCAACAAATTGTTCCTCAGCAGAAATTACTGATTCTTGTCTCTTCTAATGTGGAGGTGAAGCGCTGAACTTTTGTGTCAAAATTCTTCCTAATCTTGGTTTTAAAAGTAAACAGTCAATTTGCTTATGATGAGTAGTTAAAATGGACAAAACAATGGCATGAGATAAAACATCCTTTTTGTTGGGACACCAAGCTACACCAAAGCAATAAAAATGTGAATTGTGTTGAGTTGCTCTTGCTACACCAGTTCTGCAATAATAAATTATGCAAACATTCATGGAAGAATCTGTGTAATTACAAATAATTATCAGCACACAATACAAATATCTCCAGGTAGGACTGAGAAAGACACCTGTGAGAAACCGTGGAGAGCAGCTGCTGGTCAAGGTAGAAAATACTGAGCCAGATGGACTAATGGTCTCAGTGTAAGGCAGCTTCACATGTTTCTTCCTATAGGCTATAACTATGGTTTGCAAATTCAGAGATCATGTCAAAGCATAATCAGCACAAATCTTGCTTTGCAAGCCTATTTCTAATTAGGGTTTACTAGCTAGTCACTAACCGTGCCATCTCCATTTGCCCATCATGGAAAAGTTCTTTAACCATGGTTTGGTCTGATGCCTGAACTAAGCCAACGTGGGGGTGGGGCGTGCACTACTTGGAACCTGGACCTCTTCACAGCCCCAACAAGCAGCACCTAAAGCCTATAGGAACAGCTACTAGTTCAACACTACAATCATGAAAGAAAGGAAAGGATGAGCTCTAGTGCCTGCATGGAAGCAATTGCATGTGGCCGACTGGATGTAGTCTGCAGTATCCATTAAGATTTGGAATATTGTATGAATTACTTGGAAATCTATACCGCTAGTGAAAAAGTGTTTTAATACAATTCAAAGTGCTGGTTTTCACCTATAAAGCCTTATGCAGATCAGGACCCCAATATCTCAAGGATCGCTTCTCCCCACATGAACCAACACGGACCCTGCATTCTTCATCTCTATGTGCCCTCTCTGAGGGAGGTGTGGAGGGTGTCGACATGAGAGTGGGCCTTTTCAATGGTGGATACCCACTTGTGGAATGCTCTCCCCAGGGAGGTATGTCTGGTGCCATTATTATCTATTTTTAGGTGCCAGGAAAAAACCTTCCTTTTTACCCAGGCTTTTGGCCCTTAATTTGAAGGCCTTTAGGTATCAATGACCTCTTTTAATGTGGCAGGTCTTACCAGACCTGCCTTTATTTGTACTGATCTGTTTTTAGGTTGTGTTGTATTTGTTGTTTTAATCTCATTGCTGTACATCGCTTTGGTTTGCTTGGCAAGGAAAGCGACTAATAAGTATAATAAGATTTTGTAGCTTAAGACAAAATATATTGTGCTAATTGTTTTCACCTCTTCAATGTGTGTGACTTGTTTAGATCTTATTCACTGTGATCCAATGACAGATTAAATTATTAGCAATATTATGCACTGGAAGCAAAATAAAACTATGGGGTCATGTAGGTCATTCATCAGTGCACAATTGTTTCCTCTTGTAAAATTTGCAAACGGGTCACCCTGTGGATTTCAAAGATGTGTTTAGTGGCCATCCAATATCTACAGGCACAGTGAAGTTTAGTAGGTAAAGTGTTGAATTTAGGAATCGTGGCCTCAAATCTCTGCTCAACTCTTGACCTGCTGGCAGATCAGTGTGTGTGAGCATCCTTTCTCTATAAAAATGTCCTATCTCACAGAGCTGTTGTGATGATGAGAAAAAATAAAATACTTAAGGGATGATCTGACCCTTCTCTGGATGAATCTCTTTGCACGTGAAGAGCTTTCATATACCAAGGGGGTTCTCATAATAGGAACCTTCTATCTGCATATACACCTTGCTGTTCTCAGGGAAAGGGCTGGATCACCCTCACCTCTCAGGGCATTAAATGTATTGAATTGAAGGTGACTATATTTCAGCCAGGAAGGATCATGGCTATGTAAACAGTTGCCTAGGTAATGTTAATATGTTTTATTATTTGTACTTCCCGTCACAGAGGGTAACATCTGTGGCTAAAACTACAGAACTCATTTCTGTTTCACCATTCTCATGGGTGTCTTAAAACATTCTGCCTTTGAACCAAGATTTTTTATGCTCAGGTTCTAATTTTATTTGACTTAATTTGAATTACATGAAAGCGAGAAGATCCGCCTCTGCTCAATTATATATCATTTTTAAACCTGAATTCTTCCATAAGCACTGTTCATTAGTTGGTTTCTTCTGATTTTGTGACATTTGTTTGCAAGTAATTATGATCTTTGTTTTTTAAAATGTTTTCTGATACTACTGTAAATACTGGTAGACAGTCTAATAGTTTAATTTTGTTCATGCTATTAAAAAGGTGGGGTGATGGCTAGTCTTTTGGAGAGGAGTTAGGATCATCTGGGGACAGGATCAATGTATGGTGCTATTTTATTAAAAGCTATATAGCTATATAGGTGTGTGTTGCACATGTGTTAGGCAAGTTATTATTGGCATTACTAAACCATAGCTAGATGGCATTTATGTGGTGTTTTAATCAAGAGTATTTATACTACATCATTTTGGGGAATAATGATAAAATTGCTTTAAGGATATTTTGATTAATGAGTGAAATTTTACACATTCTAGAGTGCTGGAGGATAATTCTTATATTGAGCTTTCATACAAACAATAAATTCTCTTTAGTAGGAGCACATATTCTGATCAAATACATAACACCACTAGAAACAAGCCATAGCACATAGCTCAGTGGCCAAGCATATATTTTGCCTATAAAAAGGTCCATGGTTCAATCCTGGCATCTCTGCTTAAGTAAGGATGGGGAACAGTGGCTCTGTAGAAGTTGTTAGACTCCATTGCTCATCATCCACTGCTATACATGGGGTGCCCTTGAAGATCACGCAGAAACTTCAGCTGGTCCAAAATGCAGCAGTCAGATTACTGGCTGGGGTTCCCTTTAGAACTTGTATAACCCCTGTTTTAAAACAACTGTGTTGGTTGCCAGTTCATTTCTGGACACAGTTCAAGGTGGTCACATTAGTGTTTAAAACCCTAAACGACTTTGGCTCCAAACATCTAAAGACCACCTCCTTCTCTACACACCTTCTTAGGTGTTGAGATCAGCAGAGAGGGCCCTTTTGGTAGTTCCACCACCCTCAGAGGCAGAGCTTGGAAAAGTTACTTTTTTGAACTACAACTCCCATCAGCCCCAGCCAGCATGGCCACTGGATTGGGCTGATGGGAGTTGTAGTTCAAAAAAGTAACTTTTCCAAGCTCCGCTCAGAGGTTCGAGGGGGGTGGCCCAGGAGAGGGCATTCTCTGTGGCAGCCCCTAAGCTGTGAACTCCCCACTGAGGTGCATCTGGCAATTTCATTGTACAACTTTTGGCGAATGCTGAAGATGCACTTCTTTACCCTGGGCTTCAACACCTGAGATGTATATTTTTAGGACCCACCTTTTTTTCTGTGATGTTGTTTGGCTTGTTTTTA
Organism: Rhineura floridana; assembly: GCF_030035675.1. Lineage (NCBI taxonomy): Eukaryota > Metazoa > Chordata > Lepidosauria > Squamata > Rhineuridae > Rhineura > Rhineura floridana. The sequence goes on along the minus strand of NC_084481.1, from coordinate 61,136,808 downwards.
ACTATTGTTAATTATATGTTTTTAAATTGTTGTAACCCGCCCTGGAACCTTTAGGTGAGGGGTGGGTCATAACTTATGAGGATGATGATAATCCCTGATCCCAGTCCAACAACATCTGGAGGGCTACAGGTTCTCCATCCCTGACTTAAAAGATCTCATATTGCAATGCTGTTTTGACAGCATGGAGAACTACTGCATTCCGAGGGGAGACTACTGGGCTAGATGAATTATTGGAAAGGCCGATTTTTATATGAGACAAGACAATGTTAGACACTGGAATAGGGAAAATACAAATTCCTGTACTAACTCATGGCGCCAGCATCACATTTTTGTTTGGGTTTGATAGCTCAAAGCAAAGCTAAATGTTTTGCATAGGTTCTAAATTAGCACAAAGACCAAAATAAAACACTTGCATGGGGAGAAGACTAAAGCACATATGAGAAAATATAGCTATAATTTGAGGCAACCTTTGTTCTGCCTATGCTTCAGGCACATTCACATGAAAGTTTGAAAGCCAGCTTATGGGACATGGAGGGAGTTGTACCTATAAATGCAGGTTACATCTAAATAAGACTAAAGCTGCACTCCAGAAAATTAGTTTTGGATGGGGCAACTGGATGTACCGAGCAGCTCATTTCTCCATGCAAGTAGCTGATGGGGGAAGGGGAACGGGGAGAATACAAGCAAGGAAAACTAAACTTCATCTAGAAAAACTCTGTGTGTTGTGAATCTGTTTTTGCCTAGCTAATTTCTTACCTTTATAATTCACTGTTCCATATATATTTACATATCCATGCATAGTTATATTGTCCTGGTATTTGACTTTGTGTGTCATGAGTAAAGACAGCAATATGCGAAATGCACGGGCATCCATGTATTTTATATGCGTGCTCTTTGAGGAATGCTTTTGCTGTGCTTGTCGGTCATGTCCCTTTCTTTATGCTTCTCTACCACCTTTGAAAGGATTAGGGCTTTTGAAAGACATGCAGCCTCAGTTCTCCCTACCCCCACTTATGCCACTTTTCCTCATCATCCCATGTTGTGAGGTGCAGCATAATTGAACCCATCAGGAGATTAAAAAGACAAAGATGTGGATGATATTCATTGGGGTTGGGGAGTGAGCTTTAATACCCTGAAGTCAGATAAGTGTGATGCGATTGATATAACAGATTAGTAAAGCCATTGTGTAGAGCACCACCCTTTTTCTTTTTTCTTTTTGCTAAATGCAGCACTTAAAGGTGAAAAGGGAGCTTAATGAAGTGGAAAGATTTTCCAGATATAATTAAATGCAGGAATGACAGTTGCCAAAATTTTAAGTTGGGAATATTTCTACAATGAAAAAGAAGAGTGTACCAAAGATCTGAAAACTTTTTTTGGGGGGGGGGATATCTATTCCTATCTCTCAGATAGGCACCAACGGGTGGTATTGGGGGATGAGGTTTCATTTTTTTTTTTTTTACAATAATTTTTATTCAAATTTTCATAAAACATAGAAAACAAAATCATAAAACATTCAAAGACAAAAAACAAAACAAAACAAAAATGATTAAACAAAAAAAAAATAAAATGTTGACTTCCCATTTGTCACATATCAAATCAGTTATAGGTCTACAATATATAACAATCCTGTCTCTTAAATCATATTATAAAATCACTTTCCTCCAGTAGTTATCTTAATTAATCATCAAATCTCATAAACATTACTTTATTCTTTCCACAAAAAGTCAAAGAGAGGTTTCAATTCTTTAAGAAATATATCTATCAATTTTTCTCCAAATAAACATGTCAATTAATCCATCTCGTTAATAATTATAATAATCTTATTGTCATAACCATAGTCCAAATAAACATTTCGATTAATCCATCTCATCAGAATCTGTTAGGTCCAATAATTTCAATAGCCATTATTCCATTATCGGGGGATGAGGTTTCAGACCCTTGGCCTCTTAATTGTGGAGTACCACAGGGTTCTATCCTCTCCCCCATGCTATTCAACATCTATGTAAAGCCGCTGGGGGCCATCATCAGGAGTTTTGGGCTGCAGTGTCACCAATATGCAGATGACACTCAGCTCTATCTCTGGTTTAAGTCCTCGCCAGAGGTGGCTGTGGATACCGTGTCCAAGTGCCTGGAATCCGTTAGTGGATGGATGGGAGAGAATAGGCTGAAGCTAAACCCCAACAAGACCGAGGTGTTGCTCATGGGAGACAAGAGAAGGTTGGGAGATATAGACCTGGTGCTTAATGGGGTGAGATTACCCCTGAAAGACCAGGTCCGCAGCCTTGGGGTCATTCTTGACTCCCAGCTGTCCATGGAGGCTCAGGTCTCGGCAGTGAGCAGGGCAGCTTGGTATCAATTACATTTAATACAAAGGCTGCGACCCTACCTTCCTGTCCATCTGCTCCCGCGGGTGATACATGCCCTGGTCTCCTCTTGTTTAGACTACTGTAATGCGCTCTACGTGGGGTTACCCTTGAAAACGGTCCGGAAATTACAGCTGATACAGAATGCGGCGGCACGTCTGATTAAGAACAGCCGTCGCCGTGATCACATAACTCCGGTGTTAGTAGACCTACACTGGCTACCAGTTGTTTACCGGGCCCAATTCAAGGTGTTGGTGTTGACCTTTAAAGCCCTATACGGTTTCGGCCCAGTTTATCTGAAGGAGTGCCTCCAGCATCACCAATTATGCCGCCTGACGAGATCAGCCACACAAGACCTCCTCTCAGTCCCGCCAGTCAAAACAGCCAGGCTGGTGCGGACCAGAGAGAGGGCATTCTCGATTGTGGCCCCCACCCTCTGGAATTCCCTTCCTTTTGATCTTCGACATGCCCCCTCCCTGATGGGTTTCCGCCGGGCCTTGAAGACCTGGCTATTCAGGCAGGCCTATAGGGTTTTTGGGGTGGATTAGTTTTTATGATGTTATTAATTGGTAGGGTGGTTTTAGATTAATTATTGACTGTTTTTTTATTCATATGTTGTATTTATTGTGTTATTGTATGTCGCCTAGAGTGGCCGTTAACTCGGTCAGATAGGCGACTCACAAATAAAATTTTATTATTTATTATTTATTATTATTATCTTTTATAAAGTTGTTCCTATGAGCCTTTCTGCTGAAATGCAAAACTGTAAATCTGCCAGTGGGACCTGCACAGAGGGACAGATGAGAACATTCAAGATTTATAGTAAATAGGCACATAAGCACAAAAATATTGTCCATGTGGGCAGAGAGGAAACCTTTTATCCCAAGCTGTGGAGGGCTACTTTGATCATTTGTTGTAGAGCAGGGGTGGGGAACTTCCAGCCTGTGTGGCAAATGTCCCCTGCAAAACCATTTCCCCCAAACCATGCTTATCTACCCAACACCTGACATCATATTTTATTTAAATATTTACAGTAAGTCATATCAGGTGTGGGGCAGGTAGAGACATGGCTCTCAGTGCATAATTGAGAGAATTAAAGTGTGCTCCTGAATGTGCATTGACAAGGTGAAGCATTTGATGGGCAGGAGAGCTGAAGCCTGCTGGATTGGCTGCATGATGGAGGTCCTCATGGGGAACTCATTCACGCAATCGATGCGTGCAAAAAGCAGGTTTCAGCTCTACTGCCCTTCAGCTGATGGAAGGGACAGCCAAACCCTGCTGGATTGGCTGTGCAGGGCTTGCAAAAACCTTTACACAGGGGTTCCCATCAACCAGCGGGTTGTCGGGTGCGAACTGCTGTACAAAACGCTTTGCCAGCCTATGTGTGGCACTTCCCAAAGCACCAAGCATGGGACTGGCAAAGCCCTTTGCACTATGCTTTGTCAGGTATTTGGGAGGCACTGTGCAAGAGATTTTGACAGGTGGGCAAGGCAACCATCTGATGTCATAATGATGCTATGTAATTGACAAGTGGATTGCTCCAACCACCTGTCAAAGTTGGCCTGTGGGGGTGGAGCCAGCTTGCAAAAGCTGTGTTTGCATCATCACAATTTCTCCTACCCAGCCATATAGTAAAGGTCATGTTCAAAAGCAGGATTCACAGACCCTCACGCACACACCCAAGTATTGTCCTGCCCAGAGTGAGACTCACGAGACAGAGACGAAGCTGGAATTAATTCCTGTTTTATTAAAGTAACATGGAAGGCAATGCATTTCATAGGCACGCTATGCTAACTCACTACAGTCCCTAACTAAGCATACTCTGTGGCATGTAAAGAGAGTTGGCTCAGCACCCAGATCAGGGGGGTGCAACCTTAAATAGGAAAGGTCTTCACTCGTAATCTCTGACTCCTTTGCAAACCCTCCCTCTGACCGAAGTGCTTCTCCTGGCGTCTTGCGCAGGGCGAAAGGGGCGTGCCTCTGCTGGCTCATCTGACAACACAGTCTCAAAAGGTGTCTGCTCAGCTTCAGGAGGCAGGGAGACGCTTGACGTGCCATGGGGGTGCTCGGGGGGGTGGAGTTGGTGTGTGCGCCAAGACATCCCCCAATGGTCTGGAAGTTGAGTGCGGTCTTCGGCGGGAGAACTGACCATGGGAACTGGCACAGTGTCAAACACACCTCCTCCCTCCTCGTCCAGGAAAGTCTCAACACCCTCTAATTCTTCCCCCTGCCCTAACAGAAAGAACGGAAGCTCATCCAGCCCCCCTCCTTGATCCTCCTGAGGGCACTGGGGCTCAACAAGTATGTCCTGAGAGCATAGTCATTCACTAATCTCAGATTCAATAATGCTGTTTGAACTGAGACCTTTACCCATGAAAAGTGAATGGCACTGTTGTAATTCATTCATATTGCTTATTCTAGCAATATGTTCCACTGCAAATTTCTAAGAATAAATAATGTACTTATATTGTAAAAATAAATAATGTAAATTCGTGCTTATTCAAATGTTAAAAGCAGTCACTTTGAGTAATCATTTTAAATAACCAACTGTTAGCAGAAAGTCAATTAAATCACCACAAATGTTTAATATAGTATTTGTCACACCAGGAATGGGCTGATATTAATCATACCTAATCTACTTTAGAAAAACAAGCATGCATCCACTATTTCCAAAGAAGGAGTAAATGTTGAAGATCTTTGAAGATAGAGGCGAGGAACCTTTTTCAGCCTGCTCCCTAATGAGCAATCCCCTCTTACTCACATGCCCATAGCGACTGGGGCAAAAGAGACACAAGTGGGTGGAGCAATGGGTGTGACTTCTACTTCTCCACAATAGACTACATTGCAGTCACACAAAGTCAGCTTTCTACATCACCACCAACCTACACACACTTCTTCCATCCAAACAAGCGTGAGCTGAAGGATACATTCTGTCTAGTCAGGCAAAAGCACTTGGGGGAGGGTGCAGAGCAGGGCTTGTGACAGGGTGGGTTTGGGAAGGGGCATGGCCTGAGGAGAAATAGAGAGGCCTGAAGGGCTGCATCTGGTCTCTGGGCTTCAGGTTCTCCACCCCTGTTCTAAGAGGTAAGGCATAATTTATGTTAATGTATATATATAAAAATTTCTACCTAGTTGGCCAGGTAACCTGAGTTACTTGGAGGTCTATTAGAAGTTGGCCATCTCCCCACCTCCACCCTGGCCCTATGAACTATAGCCTACTGTCTGCTACCTGTTCTGTATTAAAGTATACTATATTTTCACACTGAACTACTAGACCATCTGCTTCAAACTTAAGTGTCAGCAGGAAGTACTTTTGAAAAACTCCCAGTTAAACCAGCAAGAGAAATTTTTTCTGAAGTTTTTCAGTGCTGGGATATATTTGTGCAAAGGATATGTAATCTGTGTCATTTCAGTATATGGTTTAAAAGGTCACATCACAGTGTTCCTTTGTTTTTCACAGCATAGCTCTCTTTGTGCTTATCACTGGTATTTCAGACCACCACCCAGTGTTTTTGTTCCACCATAAACAGAAGAGAGAGGACAGTGATGCAGTTCTAAAGCAACAACGCAACTGTAGCCTTCAGAGGGCTTAGGCAAGAGTGAACAGTCAAGCAGTATTTCATTAAATGTCATATTTAATGTCTAGCCAGTGTGGCGTAGCAGTTAAAAGTGTCGGGCTAGGACTAGGAGACCCAGATTCAAATCCCCATTTAGCCCTAAATTTCTCTTGGTGTCCTTGGACCAGTCTGTATCTCTCTGCCTATCCCACCTTGGGGGTTATTGCGAGGATAAAATCGTGGGAGGTGAACCACATATGCTGACTGGCCCCCAATGGAGGAAAGGGGGGATATAAATGTAACTAATAAATGGCAAACAAGTGAACAGCAGCATAGCTCTTGGGGAGTAGCTAACAGTTACTGTCCTATTCCAAAGGGAGGGGAGACTCTGTCCGTTTTGGTTTCTCTCTGTTTCTCATTTTTCCGATCTTAAATTCAGCTCACATTTCCAAATCAGTTTGTGATTTGGGGGGGGGAAGTCCCCATGAAAATGCATGAGAATTTTAGTGTGAATTTCTCCCAATACCCACATTTTATATGCCTAATCTGTACATTTTTGCAAAGCAATTTCCCCTAATGTAATGTGTTTTAAATGTTATTTTCACCAATATATACATTTTTATGGACACTTCACCCCAATATATGTAATTTTGTACATATTACTTGGCTGGAGAACTATATTGCCAAATTCAGAGAAGTGTGAATTTTGAGAGATGGCTGTGTTTCAGCTCACGTATTGTTACAGAAAGTGCAAATTAGGCTGATTCACATTTAAATGCAAACTGAATCAAATTTCTCTCCCATCCCTGTCACAACCTTTCTACACTGTTCTTGTAATGTTCTGATCTGGCAGAGATGGCAGTGTTAAGAAGCTGCTTCTCCGATAGTCTGTGCTCCACTTCGTAAGTTGACTACTGAAATGCTCCAGTTGCATGGCGTAGTAGGAGCAGCATGTGGGCCCCTTTCCTCCACCATTCCCTTGTGAGTCTGAGCCTCTTCCCCAAAATCACACTGATGAAGCCTCCACATGATTGGCTGTTCGCCCCAAAGTCCAGTCTTGCAGAGCAGAGAAGTAGGGCTCAGATCATTTCTCCTCAGTATGGTAGTGCTACCCCAGCTGTGTTCTAGTTAATATATGAACTAGACCAAAGATGGCGGGCTGTGGCCCTACAGTTGTCACTAGATTTCCATCATCCTTGACAGTTGGCCATGCTGCCTGGGGCTGATGGGGGCTGGAATCCAATAGCATCCAGAGGTCCGCAGGTTAGCCAATTCCTAGGCTGCATTCAGACATGGAGCTTATTGCATTGATTTAATGGATGAAAATGGTAGTGCTTCTGTCCCAATTTCTACAATTCTTTTCACACTGCACTCCCTGTTGCGTTAAGGAACTGTGGCTTTTTCAGCCAATATGCCAGCACTTTGCACAAATGTCTTTCACACTGCTGCAGCGAACAGCATCTCATCCCTCACCTGTCATACACATGGGCACTATAGTTCTTCCATAATTCGCTGCTTGAGTTAGTGTCTGGACACGGGTGTGTGTTGGAAAAGGAGGAGGGGAATGCTGCTGCACATGCCTGCACCAGAATACCGGTACAATTTTCATCAGGAATAAAAATTTGTGCACGTCTAAAGAGTGGGAAGGCATTGTATGCTGGGATGTCTGTCACATGAGTGGCTGCAGCTAGCACAAAGCTCTCATGATCTTCTGGGTTCCTAGGTTTGCAAACGGATTATTTCTGGTATTATTTAACATGAAAAATAGGGCTAAACTTCCATTGTATTCCACAAGATTTCTGGAACTAGCTTTTATGTCGTGTGAAAAGTCAAATATAATGCACAAATTACCAGGTAAGAAATTGTCAGAATAACAGAATAAAGTGCAGTGTGAAAGCAGGCCTGGTTTAGATAGGGGCGTGCTTAACATTGCCATCTCTGCCAGGTCAGGACAGTAAGCATGCATAAGGATACTAAGGAGGCTGCCTCATAATCGTTGAAATCCTCTTCTGGCAGCCCACTGCCCACAGAGTCTGAACATCTTTTAGGCCCAATTCTCATTAGTGGAGTGATGAGGGTCCTTCCAAGTGGCTTAGATGTTGCAGAGTAATGGTAATGCCTGCAGGGAGGAATCAAGTTCGGCAGACTCATGTTCTTCTCCCTGTGTGTTACCAAAGTAGTAGGAAAATTTCATGAGCATTAAGTCTATTAACAGCACTTGATCAACATCAAACGTTTTTAATCTCTGATGTTCTGAATCCTCTGTCTCTCTTGGCATCTCTTTTTTTAAAAATCAGTTTCAAATATTGCCCAAACTATTCACTGTGTTATTACGCTGAGACTGACAATAATAATACTGTAACATTTGTGTAGCAGTCTCAAGTATTTTATATGCATTATCTAGTTGGAATCCTTACAGCAACTCTGTCCGGTAAGTCACTGTCATTCTCCATATTAGAGATGGTGAAGGCGGGGGGGGGGTGCTGAGGCATCTTAACTCATTAATTAAATTTATGTCCCGTGTGGCAGGAACATTCAAATTAAGCAACCATTGAATAATACATGTGCATAATTTGAAACTCTAAAACAACCAATAAAATTAAAATAGCTAGTGCATTAAAATAACAATTGGTAAAACCATTAAAATGTAAAACCAAAACCTGGAAGAGAGCGTTAAGAGTGGTGGCGCCTGTTATGTGGCACATTCTTCCTTTGGAAATAAGGCATATATCAATTATTTTATACTTTCACATTATGCTAACAACTTTTTTGTTTTCAGATTAGCGATGCTAGTATATATTACTGGTCACTATGTAGCTGTGGAATTGTATTTTATGTAGTTTTTATTTTGTTTTTATTAAAGTACCATTTGCTTTTTATTATTGTGTACACTGCCTTGGGATTTTAAATATTAAGCAGTTTATAAGTATTTTAAATAAATAAAACCACAATATAATCTGAACAAAACCTGCACCCAATTAGGAGCCCAATTAAAATCATTGTGAAAAAGTAGCTGTTTTGCCCAAGCCATGCCCACCTGCCCTATGTCTGATGTCATATATGAAAATAGGTGTGGGGCAGAGAAAGACCCAACTTGCCAAATGGGGTTTATGGGCACCACTGATGGGCACCATGTGCAAAGCCCTGAGCTAACCATTTTCATGAGCAGAAGCAGATCACCTGATCTCAGTGATATCAGGTGACTGAAAGGTGGGAAGCCCCACCCACATATGAAACTTGGTCCGCAGGCTGGGTCCAGTTCTCCATCCTTGGTGTAATGCGTTCCAGCCTCCTGGACCCAAACAGTATCTCCGTGAGTAAATTTTGCACCACTTTAGGTTTCTGAACAGTGTTTAAGAGCAGCCCCATGCAGGTAGGGCACATTACAGTAGTCCAGCCTAGACAGCAGCAGTGCATGAATAATTGAGGCCTGATTAATTCTTTCTAAATAGGGTCACATTTGGCATAGTGACCTAAACAGTTAGAACACACTCCTGGCGACCGCTGTCAGTTGAGGTTCTGTGGTTAGTGACAAGTCCAGGAGAACTCCCAAACTGCAGATATAGTCCTTCGGGGGAGTGCAACACCATCTAAGACCAATTGTAAACCTCCATCTGGAGCAGACAGTTTCCTTACCCATGGTGCCTCTGCATAGACAGAGTGGCTTGCCTAAGCCCCCCCCCCCATGAATTCATGGCAGAGGCAAGATTCCTGACTCAGCTCAGCCTTTTAGTCACTATGCTATGTGATACATGGGGAATAAACACATTTTGCTTTGTGCTTTATTCATACTATATCTGCAGCTGTTGAACATGCCCAGAAGCTGCAGACTGTCTAGCAAAGGTCAGGGAGATAGGATGGCACAATGTAAACAAACCTGGACAGTTGGAAGACATGGAAAGGCAATATCTCCATGACAAGGAATAAGCTATTAGCTTTTACAAGTGTTTGGGCTTTACAAATGTTTTCACTGAAGGTTTGATCTTCAGGTTTGCTATCAGCTGGAGGCTACTTCAAAGGTCATTGAGGATGACATCATGCAGCGTGGGAGTTCTTGGAATGGAAATTTATGAGCTTGGCATAAAGTGTTAATGCACATTTGAGACTGAACACGAACATGATTTATGGAATGAGAAACACATTCCCAGCTCTTCTCAACATCTGAATTTGACAGGGGTGAAAATGTAGCAGGCAAGGGGTTTAAATTTGATGTGAGGTTTTTTAAAAAATCATGTTCACATTGTACTCCATGCTATGGAGTCATTGTCATATAGAATTTGAGAGGTTTCAAATGTTATTTCATATTTTATATTGTAAAGAAAAATATATTTGTTCAATTTTCTGATGTAGGTAGGGGTAAAAAACTAATAGTTCTTATATAATGGATTTAAAGTTGCCCCTCAACCTTAAGGCAAGGCCATTGCATGATCTATAGATCACTTTTTTTGTTTGGACACTAAATCAGGAGTAGCTAACCTATGACCTTTCAGATGTTGTTGGACTACAAGTCCCAAAATCCATGACCCTAGACTAGAGATGGAATCCGTTGGCCAGTGCCAGTTTAAAAGCATTCTGTCAACCCTGAGAGGCCTCTAAGGCCTGCTCGTGGGTCAGGGCCTACTATCTAGTAAGCCAGGAACTGGCCATGACAAAAGAGCATAGAAACTGCAGAGGAAGGGGAATGTTGAGGGAAGGAGCTCCATTCCCCTCCTGGGTCACAGAGAGAGAGAGAGAGAGAGTACTGAAAGTCCTGGAGGAGCAAGAGCAGAATCTGTGTGAACCACTGTGGCACTCCCTCCAAAGACTGGTAAATGGTTAAGTGTTAACACTAGTACCAGGTACACTTAAGTCAGTCTTGTTAATGAACCAGCTCATTGTACAGATTTCTGGGATCAGCACTCGTGTCCATAAATACAGTCATATACACATACTAATTTTCATTCCAGGAACACCTCTGTATTGTTGTTTTTTCAATGATGCAGAAGCCTCTGCAGTTGAGTTGCTGGTAGTCTTCCATTTTCATAGGATTTACTGTGGTTATTACTACTTCCAGTGGAATTGGTGCTTTTCAGTACATGAACTTGTACGGCGGAATGTTCTAATTTGTGCTTTCCTTTTACTACACACGCACACACCCCTTCTTATTACCCTTCCTTGTATCACATTAGAAAAAGGGCTCCTTGTTTTTTGGATGTATTGTAATAATTTGAGATTCTTGAAGTCATCCATTAAGGTTTGTTGGGTATCACTGCAATGAAAACCATCCATGCATACAAAAACAGAGGACAGAACTAATACTGCTTGAAGGGTGTATTCATTCTTTATCAGCCTGTTTCCTCCCTCCAGGCATCTGTATACTTTATTCCTATTAGCCTCAATGGAAATTATGTCTCTGCCGGCATGTGAGATGCCATTTCCCCTACTACAAAGTGTCCAAAAAGAATTATGCATGAGGCTGGGTTAGTGGCAGCAAGCTAAGTGTCACTGTAGTTTCAATGAGTTCATCATTATCGTTATCAGTCACTTTAGTCTCTTCCTCTAAAACGTTTTATTCAGGCTTTTTTTACACAAAGTTAAATTAAGTGCCAGGAAATACAACAGTCTTTTTTTGCAAGCTTTCCCTGTGCCCTTTGATTCTCAAATTGGACACTGGGCTATAGATAATTAGATCTCTCTCTGTGTGTGAATTTCAGAGGCATTTTGAATGCAGAAGCAAGTCCAGCTATAACTCCTTCTGATTTATGTGTGCAGAAGGAAAAAAATAAGCTATGGCACTACCAGAGCTTGGAAGTAATTCGTTACAAGTAATGAATTACTTGTAATGCATTACTTTTTTGAGGAAGGAGTGGGTAATTCATTTACTTTTTGATTGTAATAGAACAAGGAGTAATTTTATTACTTTAGTGGAGTAATTGTAATGTTTCCAGCATTACTTTGGGGCATTACTTGAGGGGGGAAGCAGGGGAAGTCGTCTGCTCCTCTGATTTGTGGATGAAAATCATGTGCCTCAAACTGGGTTTCTGTGCAGCTTCGCTCTTCCCTTGTCCTCTGTGGGTGGGTAGGAGGCGACGAGGGAGGAGGTGAAGAGTGAGGCACGGTGGAGTGGAGAAAACAATTGTTTAAAAAAATGGATGGTGGTGGCGAAGAAGAGCAGAGGGGGAAAGGAGCTGGAGGACAAGAACACAGATAAAGGAGGAGAAGGAGGCAGCAGTAGAATGGAGATAAAGAATTGTGGAGGTGACAGATGACAACGTGTGTGTGTGTGTGAATACTGTGTTTGCACTTGGCACACAAAGCGGCCTCCCTGGATACTTTGCTGCATTTGCAGTATTTTAACTTTTTTGCATCTCAGGGGAAAATGTTTGCTTGGGTGAGTGTCCCTTAGTTGGTGGCAGGGCAGGGTCTGGGAGGTGGTAAGTGAGAGAGATTATACCTGCTGGCTGAGGGGTGGTGGTGTTGCACTTGGTTTGACTTGCAAAGATCTGAGTAGTGGCCTCTGCATCCCTCCCCACCTCCCTTACCAGCGGAGAGACCACCATTGCTATCTTATGGATAAAAAGAATTATTCTACTATCTCTGTATGTGTGTGTTTATTTTTAATGTTGGTTTAGGCTATTTAGATGTGCAGCAGCCAAGGCCAGCCCCTTGTAGGCGTTTTTTTAAAAAAGTAACTGAAATTTAATTGTAGTGATTACTTTTGAGAAAAAGTAAAGTAACCAGTTACTTTCAGAGCAATTGTAATTGTAACAGTAATTACTACTTTTTTGGGCCATGTAATTGTAACTGTAATTTATTACTTTTTAAAAGTAATCTTCCAAGCTTTGGGCACTACTAAAAAAAAGACTACAATCTACTTCATCAGTGAGATATATACATATATAGTAATATATATGTTCCTTACTATTGGTGCCTGCTAATACCAGATAAAACCTGGCATCTATCCTCTCTATAGAGGGCAAATATTATTAGTGTTGTTTATGAATATAATCAATGAAAAAAAGCATTCATCAATGTGAAATATTGTTGGAGTGCATGCCATCTCATCTCTCCCTTATTCCAGACAAAATGAGCTTGCGCCCTTCGGTCCTGTAAGAAAAGGACAGTGTGATAAAGTGGTGTAAAAACTTTGGATGTATTCCAAAATGTTTCCATTTCCAAAATACAATTAAGAAATAGGATGGGCCTATAGGATGGAACAGATAAATAACCTGTTCTCAAGGTGGCTTACAATAAAAATAAAAACCATAATTTGGATCCAAAATGTTCATTCCATGAACAGAAAGAGCTTCTGTTTCAGGAGGAAGCGGTTTCCACAGGGTTCTTCCATGAACTGAACTCACTATAAGTTTGTGATGTTCATTGAATCCAGCCTTTTGGACACAACCCCTTAATATCCTGCTTTTAATTTTATGGTGGTTTTATTTATAAAGCATGATCACTATGTAAGTAGTGATTTACAGTGTGGTCCTATGCAAGTATTCAATTTGGATTGGTTAGGATCCAAAGAGCCTCCCATGTGAATTAAACACATGCGCACATGCGCACGACATGCAGATGGGGAGATATTGCTAATCCCCTCCCTAGATGTAGCCCTTGATGCAGAATGCTTCTGAGAAGCCCCCCTGACATTCAGGAGCAGCTTGTGGAGGAGTATAAAGGGCTGCAGGGGAGGAATAGATGGCCCAAACCGCCCCAGTACATTTGCAAGCACATCCTTTGAAACCTGGCCTCAAAATAAAAAGAAAAAATCAGGGTGGTATTAGATTCTAGTCCTACTCAGAGTAGAATCATTAAAATTAATAGACATTATTAACTTAGGTTCATTAATTTCAATGGGCCTACTCTAAATAGGACCTCATTGAATACAACCCTCAGGGTCCTACAAACAGAGTGAGTCAATCACTTTAGGCAGCATGGAAGGCAGCCCCCCAGCTTTTTTTTTTCTCTTGGCCTTTCCTCTGTGTCTGCCCTGTGTCCCCTGAACTAGTCTGCTGCCATCAGGTGCGATGGAGGATGCTGTCCCATCAGCAGTGTTGCAATAAGATTCAATTACCAGCCAGTTGGCTTCTGAAGATGGAATGGCAGGTAGCCACCATTGCTTCTAGCAGAAAAAAGAGGGGAAAGGCCATGCCTCTGTCGTAGAACAGCTGCCTTGCATGCAGAAGGTCCCAGGTTCAGTGCCTGGCATTTCCAGGTAGGACTGGGAAATCTGAAATCCTAGAGAGCTGCTGCTAGGCCCAGTAGTGAATCTATTTATAATCACCTGGCTGATAAGGCATTGAAACCATAGCCTAGGATGGATGCATAACGCTGGTGAAACTTTTGTCACTATATTTAGAAATATGCTAACAGGTGGAAATGGCATGTATCAATGGTGAAATTTTTGCTTTATTTATTATTATTATTGAATTTTGTGACATTTTAATTTTAAATTATTTTTTTGCAGAGATTTTGACTTTTTGCACTCTGTTTTTGTATTTAATCTTGTATAGGGCATTGATTTATTACCACCTGCAGAATTTTATGGCTGTATTCTGTTGTTGTTGTTGTTTTATATTTCATCTTATATGGGCATTGATTCAATACTACATGCAGCATTTTAGTAGTGAGTTTATGTTGGTTCTTTAATATTTGTACATTAAATATTTACAATACTTTATTTTGTGTTGTATATGTGCACCTTAACTCCTTTTGGAGCATGGTGTTTTTTTTGTTAAGGTAGATTTTAACTGTCCAATCCCTGTAGACAAATACTGAGCCAAGTGAATCAATGGTCTGACTTAGTATGCGGCGGCTTCCTACATTCCTGTTTTGTGCCACTTCTGCTAATGTTGAGCTTGTAATTTTGCCTTCTGCTCTTTAGTGATGAAAATGAAAACAATCATTTTAGGAGGTGAAATTTTAATATCCATAGTGAGTAGTCATTTTGGAGGTCCTGGCTTTCAGCATCCTACCTAGGTTGCTAGGTAGGATGCTGAAAGCCAGGACCTCCAAGGTGGTTTCTCTGAAATGCTACCGGTTCCACGCGCAGGACCAGCCAGACAGGCCCAGCTTCGCAGTCTCAATGCGTGGATGAGACGATGGTGTCGGGTGGAAGGGTTTGGATTTGTTAGGCACTGGGGAACATTTTGGGACAAGCCGGGCCTGTACAAAAGGGACGGGCTCCACTTGAACCAGAATGGAACCAGACTGCTGGCACTTAAAATTAAAAAGGTGGCAGAGCAGCTTTTAAACTGACTGAGGGGCGAAACCCAACAGGAGCTGAGAAAGGTCCGGTTCGGAATAAACCTCCCCCCTGGGATAAAAACCAAAGAAATGATGAAATTTTAAAAGGGGTAGGCCTAGAAGTAGGCATTGTGAGAGCAGGGGGACAGGATATAAATTCAGAAGAGCAAAATTACCACAGGCCTAACCACAAGTGCCAAAGACACTTGAAGAGAGACACTGCTTACAAGTGCCTGTACGCTAATGCTAGGAGCCTGCGAACCAAGATGGGAGAACTGGAGTGCTTGGTCTTAGAGGAGAGCATTGATATAGTGAGCATAACGGAGACCTGGTGGAATGGAGAAAACCAGTGGGATACGGTTATCCCTGGATATAAACTATATCGGAAGGACAGGGAAGGACGTATTGGTGGCGGAGTCGCTCTATACGTGAAAGAAGGCATTGAATCCAGCAAGCTTGAAACCCCAAAAGAGGCAGACTCCTCCACAGAATCGTTGTGGGTGGTGATACCATGCCCCAGGAGGGACTTAATACTGGGAACGATCTATCGTCCCCCTGATCAAAATGCTCAGGGAGACCTTGAGATGAGATATGAAATTGAGGAAGCATCCAAACTAGGAAAGGTGGTAGTAATGGGTGACTTCAACTACCCGGACATAGACTGGCTGCATATGTGTTCCAGTCATGACAAAGAAGCAAAGTTTCTAGATATTCTAAATGACTATTCCCTAGACCAGTTGGTCATGGAACCGACCAGAGGGACGGCAACCCTGGACTTAATCCTCAGTGGGGACCGGGACCTGGTGCAAGATGTAAGTGTTGTTGAACCGATTGGGAGCAGTGACCACAGTGCTATTAAATTAAACATACATGTAACTGGCCAATTGCCAAGAAAATCCAACACGGTCACATTTGACTTCAAAAGAGGAAACTTCACAAAAATGAGGGGATTGGTAAAAAGAAAGCTGAAAAACAAAGTCCAGAGGGTCACATCACTCGAAAATGCTTGGAAGTTGTTTAAAAACACTATATTAGAAGCTCAACTGGAGTGCATACCGCAGATCAGAAAAGGTACCGCCAGGGCCAAGAAGATGCCAGCATGGTTAACGAGCAAAATCAAGGAAGCTCTTAGAGGCAAAAAGTCTTCCTTCAAAAAATGGAAGTCTTGTCCAAATGAAGAAAATAAAAAAGAACACAAACTCTGGCAAAAGAAATGCAAGAAGACAATAAGGGATGCTAAAAAAGAATTTGAGGAGCACATTGCTAAGAACATAAAAACCAACAACAAAAAATTCTATAAATACATTCAAAGCAGGAGACCATCTAGGGAGACGATTGGACCCTTGGATGATAAGGGAGTCAAAGGTGTACTAAAGAACGATAAGGAGATTGCAGAGAAGCTAAATGAATTCTTTGCATCTGTCTTCACAGTGGAAGATATAGGGCAGATCCCTGAACCTGAACTAACATTTGCAAGAAGGGATTCTGAGGAACTGAGACAAATCGTGGTAACGAGAGAGGAAGTTCTAAGCTTAATGGACAATATAAAAACTGAGAAATCACCGGGCCCAGATGGCATCCACCCGAGAGTTCTCAAAGAACTCAAAGGTGAAATTGCTGATCTGCTAACTAAAATATGTAACTTGTCCCTTGGGTCCTCCTCCGTGCCTGAGGACTGGAAAGTGGCAAATGTAACGCCAATCTTCAAAAAGGGATCCAGAGGGGATCCCGGAAATTACAGGCCAGTTAGCTTAACTTCTGTCCCTGGAAAACTGGTAGAAAGTATGATTAAAGCTAGATTAACTAAGCACATAGAAGAACAAGCCTTGCTGAAGCAGAGCCAGCATGGCTTCTGCAAGGGAAAGTCCTGTCTCACTAACCTATTAGAATTCTTTGAGAGTGTCAACAAGCATATAGATAGAGGTGATCCAGTGGACATAGTGTACTTAGACTTTCAAAAAGCGTTTGACAAGGTACCTCACCAAAGGCTTCTGAGGAAGCTTAGCAGTCATGGAATAAGAGGAGAGGTCCTCTTGTGGATAAGAAATTGGTTAAGAAGCAGAAAGCAGAGAGTAGGAATAAACGGACAGTTCTCCCAATGGAGGGCTGTAGAAAGTGGAGTCCCTCAAGGATCGGTATTGGGACCTGTACTTTTCAACTTGTTCATTAATGACCTAGAATTAGGAGTGAGCAGTGAAGTGGCCAAGTTTGCTGATGACACTAAATTGTTCAGGGTTGTTAAAACAAAAAGGGATTGTGAAGAGCTCCCAAAAGACCTCTCCAAACTGAGTGGATGGGCAGAAAAATGGCAAATGCAATTCAATATAAACAAGTGTAAAATTATGCATATTGGAGCAAAAAATCTGAATTTCACATATACGCTCATGGGGTCTGAACTGGCGGTGACCGACCAGGAGAGAGACCTCGGGGTTGTAGTGGACAGCACGATGAAAATGTCGACCCAGTGTGCGGCAGCTGTGAAAAAGGCAAATTCCATGCTAGCGATAATTAGGAAAGGTATTGAAAATAAAACAGCCGATATCATAATGCCGTTGTATAAATCTATGGTGCGGCCGCATTTGGAATACTGTGTACAGTTCTGGTCGCCTCATCTCAAAAAGGATATTATAGAGTTGGAAAAGGTTCAGAAGAGGGCAACCAGAATGATCAAGGGGATGGAGCAACTCCCTTACGAGGAAAGGTTGCAGCATTTGGGGCTTTTTAGTTTAGAGAAAAGGTGGGTCAGAGGAGACATGATAGAAGTGTATAAAATTATGCATGGCATTGAGAAAGTGGATAGAGAAAAGTTCTTCTCCCTCTCTCATAATACTAGAACTCGTGGACATTCCAAGAAGCTGAATGTTGGAAGATTCAGGACAGACAAAAGGAAGTACTTCTTTACTCAGCGCATAGTTAAGCTATGGAATTTGCTCCCACAAGATGCAGTAATGGCCACCAGCTTGGACGGCTTTAAAAGAAGATTAGACAAATTCATGGAGGACAGGGCTATCAATGGCTACTAGCTGTGATGGCTGTGCTGTGCCACCCTAGTCAGAGGCAGCATGCTTCTGAAAACTAGTTGCCGGAAGCCTCAGGAGGGGAGAGTGTTCTTGCACTCGGGTCCTGCTTGCGGGCTTCCCCCAGGCACCTGGTTGGCCACTGCGAGAACAGGATGCTGGACTAGATGGGCCACTGGCCTGATCCAGCAGGCTCTTCTTATGTTCTTATGTTCTTATGGTATGGAGAAATAGTGTCCATACACTTACAGTGTATTTATTTTAAATAAATAAACGTTGCTAAGCTCAGCACTGTGGAATATTGAACTGAAACTCTTCATGCCTTTAAACCTCCTGAATGCCTGCAGACTTATTTATTTTTATTTATTATTTGATTTATATCCTGCCCTTCCTCCCGGCAGGAGCCCAGGGTGGCAGCAGCCCAGGGTGACTCCTCATAAACAGGAAGCTTGCCTGATCTAGCTCGATGGTATGCCAGTGGTGGAAATGGTGATAATTCCCAAAGATGTCTACTAAGCAGAATAAGAGGTCATTCTTGAAAGCAGAAAGTTTACCATAATTAATTCTGGCTGTGCCTTATATAGCTACTGTAATTTGGCAAAAGAAGGAAGGTTTTTGTACTTGGTTAATGAGTTCACATTGGCAGAAATGCAAGTTCATAAAAATATTTCTCATCCCAAGCATATTTTACTAATGAGCATTTTCCTCCTGGGATGGCTTCTATTGTGTGAAAAAAAAGGTCCATGAAATTCTGTCAACAATCGGCATCAACTGAACTTCTCCTTGTGCTGGTAATAAAGCATGACTAACCCCATTAGTCGGTGAACTAGGGATGGGTGAGAATTTTAAATGAGTTTGCATTTCAAGCCAAATCTATCAAATTCACACTTTCCAAAACAATATGAGAACTGAAACACAGCCATCCTTCAAAATTCACACTTACTCGAATATTGTGATGCACTTCGCCGACTAAACAATGTTTACAAAAATGCATATGTTAGGGGAAAGTGTGCATGAAAATGAATATATGAGTGAAAATATAAAATGCATTATATGGCAAGAAATGGCTTACAAAATGTGTACATTAGTCAAAACAGCTTACAAAAATGTGTTTATTAGGAGAAATTTATTCTAAAATGCAGGAGAATTTTTATGAGGATTTTTTTTTAAATCACAAACTGATTTGGAAATGTAAACTGAACTTAGAAAAATGAGAAACTGAGACAGCCAAAACTGACAGATCTTTCCATCCCTACTGTGAATTTAAAAACGAGTAAGTTTTGTAACAAATTTAGCAACTCAGATTGTCAACACTTGAACGTTGATCATTCACAGTGAGCTTCATTCTTATTGGAGCTATTCTGAATGTTACCTTTTAATGACATGTGTGCAGAAATGTAATTAAAAGGTGTGCACAGAGTGTGGCCCTATGTGTGTCTGTTCAGAAGTAAGCCTCACTGTGTTAATTAGGTCTTATTCCCAGGTAAGTATGTTTAGAATTGCAGCCTAAGTGTTGCTGCGTACACACCATGCCTTTAAAGCACATTCAAAGCACCCCTCAAGAATCCTGGGAATACCACTATAACTCCTATCCTTAACAAACTACGGTTCCCAGGATTCTTTGTGGGAGGGAAATGTGATTTGAATGTACTCTAAAGGCATAGTGTGTGTACTCAGCCTGTGCACAGCTATCGGAGAGGAAGAGGTTGACAGTGGCTAGATGAAATAATGTTCTGATTTAGAAGAAAGTATATTAAATTTCAATGAATATGCAAGGTTTTCCTGCATGTGTGCATATTGTATTTTTAGGGGGCAAGCTGCATATTTTTCTGCAGTTTCAAAATGTTCAGTAACACAAAGCACAGGCATGTGATTAAACATTTGGGCAAAAGAGTCACATTCTTCTCTTTTCATATCAGTCAACAGAAATCCAGGCCTGGCTTGTTTGGACAGGCAGACTAAACCTCCACCTTAGAGCAGCACCATTTGATTTTGAGGGACACCCATCATCTTGCTGGACACAACTAGCTCTTTACCCAAGCAGAGAGGACCCTCCCTCTGCCACTTTGCAGGAAGTTTCATGGCCATCTCAGTTTGTGCATAGACACATTTGACCTGCTGTTTGACTAGGGAAGCCCAAATAGGCACACAATAATTTCTGGGGTGCAGTGGGGTAGTTTCTTAGTTTCTTGCAACAAGGAATCTATATGTTTATCTAAGAGCATAGCACAGGGACAGCCCTTTTCGATCCAGCAAGGAAACACAAATAACATGTGCAAGTATTTGTAGGGATTGCTTGTCAATATTGTAACAAGCAGTTACTTTTCCATGATTACCACATTCCTTTTATCTCATTTTTTTCTCATTTTATTTTAAAAGCCAAGATATGTATTTAAGCTTTTACTAATAAAACAGCGTGCGTACAAGCCTAGCAAAAAAATACTTTAACTATACAATTCATTGATATAAAGAACTATAAGAAGACCCTGCTTGAGCAGGACAGTGGCCCATCTCGTCCACCATCCTGTTCTCAGAGTGGCCAAGCAGATGCCCATGGGAAGCCCGCAAGTAGAACCTGAGCGCAACAGCACTCTCCCCTCCTGCATTTCCCAGCAAGCAGTGTTCAGAGGCATATTGCCACCAACAGCAGAAGGAAACTATGTATTGTGACTAGTAGCCACTGAAAGCCTTGTCCTCTGTAAATTTGTCTAGTCCTCTTTTAAAACAACTCAGGTTGGCAGGCAACATTATTTATTTATTTAATTTATATACTTCCCCATAGCCGAAGTTCTCTGGGCGGTTTACAATAACTAAAAACATTAAAAACAAATATACAAATTTAAAAATACATCTTTTAAAAACAATTTAAAACACATGCTAAAATGCCTGGGAGAAGAGGAAAGTCTTGACCTGGCGCCGAAAAGATAACAGTGTTGGCGCCAGGGGCACCTCATCAACAAGATCATTTCATAATTTGGGGGGCACCACTGAGAAGGCCCTCTCCCTTGTTGCCAGACTCCCAGCTTCCCACGGAGTAGTCACCCGGAGGAGGGCCTTTGATGTGGAGTGTAGTGTACGGGTGGGTTCATGTCGGGAGAGGCGTTCCATCAGGTATTGTGGTCCCAAGCCATGTAAGGTTTTATAGGTTAAAGCCAGCACCTTGAATCGAGCTTGGAAACATACAGGCAGCCAATGCAAGCGGGCCAGAATCGGTTTTATATGTTCGGACCATCTGGTCCCTGTTACCAATCTGGCCGCTGCATTTTGCACAAGCTGCATTTTCCAAACCGTCTTCAAAGGCAGCCCCACATAGAGTGCATTGCAGTAATCTAACTTGGAGGTTACCAGAGCATGGACAACTGAAGCCAGGTTATCCCTGTCTAGTTAGGGGCATAGCTAGGCCGCCAACCGAAGTTGGTAGAAAGCAGTCCGTGCCACCAAGGCTACCTGAGCCTCAAGTGACAGAGATGGTTCTA
This sequence comes from Rhineura floridana, assembly GCF_030035675.1. Lineage (NCBI taxonomy): Eukaryota > Metazoa > Chordata > Lepidosauria > Squamata > Rhineuridae > Rhineura > Rhineura floridana. The sequence goes on along the minus strand of NC_084481.1, from coordinate 61,115,170 downwards.
GGAGAACCCCCAAGCTACAAACCTGCTCCTTCAGGGGGAGTGCGAACCCATCCAGGAAAGGTTGAACATCCACCATCCAGTCAGAAGAACCACCCACTAGCAGCATCTCAGTCTTGTCTGGATTGAGCCTCAGTTTATTAGCCCTCATCCCGTCCATTGTCGCAGCCAGGCACCGGTTCAGCACATTGACAGCCTCACCTGAAGAAGATGAAAAGGAGAAAAAGAGCTGCGTGTGATCAGCATACTGATGGCAACGCACTCCAAAGCTCCAGATGACCACACCCAACAGTTTCATTTAGATGTTGAACAGCATGGGGGACACAACTGACCCCTGCGGAACCCCATACTGGAGAACCCAGGGTGCCGAGCAATGTTCCCCAAGCACCACCTTCTGGAGGCAACCCTCCAAGTCGGAGCAGAACCACCTCCATGCACTCCCTCCCACTCCCAACTCAGCCAGTCTTCCCAGAAGGATACCATAGTCGATGGTATCGAAAGCCGCAGAGAGATCAAGGAGAATCAACAGAGTCACACTCCCCCTGTCTCTCTCCCGACAGAGGTCATCATACAGGGTGACCAAGGCTGTTTCCATGCCAAAACCAGGCCTGAAACCCGACTGAAATGGATCCAGATAATCGGTCTCATCCAAGAGTGTCTGGAGCTGGCCTGCAACCACTCATTCAAGGATCTTGCCCAGGAGTGGAACATTTGCCACCGGCCTATAGTTATTAAGATTTTCTGGGTCCAGGGAGGGTCTCTTCAGAAGTGGTCTCACTACCGCCTCTTTCAGGCAGCCAGGGACCACCCCCTCTCACAGAGAGGCATTAATCACTTCCCTGGCCCAGCCGGCTGTTCCATCCCTGCTAGCTTTTATTAGTCAAGAAGGGCAAAGATCCAGCACAGAAGTAGTTGCATGAACCTGTTCAAGCACCTTGTGAACGTCCTCAAGCTGTACCAACTGAAACTCATCCAAGAAATCAGGACAAGGCTGTGCTCTGGATACCTCGCTTGATTCACCTGCTATAACACTGGAGTATTAGTCCTGGTGGATGCTAGAGATTTTATCCTGGAAGTGTCTAGCAAATTCATTGCAGCAGGCCTCAGATGGTTCTACCATGTCCTTGGGGCCAGCGTGTAATAGCCCCCAGACAATTCTATAGAGCTCCGCTGGGCGGCAGATTGATGATTTGATAGTGGCAGCAAAATATTGTTTTTTTTGCTGCCCTCACTGCCCCTAATTACAACTTACCATAGGCACTTACCAGTGTGTAATTGCATCCACTAGGAGTTCGTCTCCATCTGCACTCAAGCTGTCTCCTATATTGTTTTATCGCTCTCAGCTCTGGGGTATACCATGGAGCCATACGAGTTCTACACAGGAGATGGCGCTCAGGAGCAATCATGTCAACCTCCCGGGTCATTTCTGTATTCCACAGTTCAACCAGGGTTTCAACAGGAGCGCCAGCCCTATCAGCCGGAAAACTCCTCAGAGCCCTTTGGAAACCATCTGGATCCATTAGTCTCTGGGGGTGGACCAACTTAATAGGTCCCCCACCCTTGCAGAGGGGAAATCTGTTGTAAGTCTAAACTTCGGCAAGCAGTGATCTGTCCATGACAGAGGGACTGATGTAAGGCCCCCCACATTCAGATCACCAACTCCATGTCCAGTTGCAAAAACCAAATCTAGAGTATGCCCTGCTACATGTGTTGGGCCAATGGCATATTGGGACAGTCCCATGGTTGTCATGGAGACCATGAAATCCTGAGCTGCCCCAGATAAGGTGGCCTCTGCATGGATGTTGACATCCCCCAGAACCAACAGTCTGGGGGATCTCAACAGTACACCCGAGACCACCTCCGTCAGCTCAGTTAGGGAGCCTGTTGGGCAGTGGGGTGGGCAGTACACCAACAGAATTCCCAGTCTGTCGCGCTAACCCACCATAAGGTGCAAACACCCCCAGACCAGTAGTCAAATGGACAGGGTGCTTTCAGAGGGAGATGGAGCTCCTATAGACCACAGCAACCCCCCCTCCTCAACCCTCAGGTCTACCCTGATGCTGAACCAGGTACCCTGGTGGACATAGGAGTGACTCCTTCCTGCTCACCCACCCAGGTCTCAGTTATACATGCCAGATCGGCTGCCTCATCCACAATTAAATCGGGAATGAGGGAGATCTTATTATGTACCGATCTGGCGTTTAGGAGCAGCATCCGGAGGTCTGAGAGCTGGCTGATAGGGCAACCAACAAACCTGCGGGTGTGGGGAGGACCAGAACAAGGCACAGCTGTTAACTGCCTGTGCCGTGTTCCCCTTACCTGGCCAGTCCTCCTCACAATGCCATATCTCCCTCTACCCGTCACTACACTAATTGGGGGCCCCTCAAGTCTCCTCACTTGGCTCTGAGTCCTCTCTCCCAGGCACATGACTCAAGACCCGCAAAAAGCCAGGCGATCTGCAAAGCAGGAGCCACCTCAACCCGCCAGCTAGCTTATGTACCCCCACCCCAGAGAAGGGACAGGTTGAAGAAATCAGCAATAGCTCGCTGAGTACCTGGGGCCTGGTCCTGCAAGGCGTGACACCTGCCGAGCAGAAGTCCAACAGGGAGAGGGTGGTGGTGGTGGTAGCCGAGCAGCAGCAGCAGCAAGCAGGCAGGCAGGCAGGCAGACAGCAGCAGCAAATGGCTCTCCTTCCTTGGACGGTGGTGGTCCCCTTCCTCCTGCAGGCACTGGATAGCAGCCAGCAATTGTCTTTTCAAATATGGGGATTCAGCTCTTGTCATATTTATTGTTCCCAGCAGGCCTTGGTGCAAACTGATACCTGATCAGCATCCCAAAAGTGTGCTTTTTTAGATGTCTGCTACAGCCCTTCCTCCCCCCATTCCATCAAGACTGTAGCCAGATGCAGCAGCTGGCTTTAGCTTTAGCAACCACAAACAGGTTTTTTTTAAATGCGTACACATACAGACAAACACACACCCTGCTCTGTTTACCATCTAGCCTAATCAAGAGTTCTGCAGTCTGTAAATTATTTTGGTTGGCCCAATATGGATATTGGAATCTGTCTTTTCCATGGCACATTAGGTGCTTAACCAGTTAAGGAGGGATAGCTGGATGTAACCCAGTTTATTCTCATGAAATTCGGGGTGCCTTCAGGCAGTTGGTATTTTGCGGGAGGGATTAAAATACAAACGGGGAAATTTAGGCTTGCGCAATTAAAGTGGATTAAAGCACTCTGTCACCCTAGCACAACAAATCCACTTTTTAAAAGAAATAGATGTTTTGGGGTGAGGAGAGTGGCACATATGGAACTACTGCCCTCCGGTACATGCTGCCCAAGGCAGTTGCCTCACTTTGCCTAATGGTAGGACCAGCCCTGGGCAGAGATGTTTGGGGCAGTGGCAAATTGGCCCAGTGTCAGCACCTGGGCCATCATGGGCATGCCAGGGCTCACTGGAGCCAACAGTAGTTTCTGAACCATCTTCTCTATTTTAAAAGACGTTTCATAGTTGTTTCATAGTCAAAGGATGACTGGCTGGACATGTACATGGTTATGTTTTATTATTTTTGCTTTAAATATATAATTATCCTTTTCTACATCAAAAAGATCCATGTTCACAAATATATGTGTTCAGCAGCAGGCAGCGGATCTTCCTTTATATTTATTTATTTATTAAATTTATATCCCGCCCTTCCTCCCAGAAGGAGCCCAAGGCAGCAAACGGACGATAAAACATGAAAAAAATATATAAATCATCTTAAAAAAATGTTCAAAACATATTTTAAAAAAACATTTAAAAACATATTTAAAAAGCAATCCCAACACAGATGCAGACCGTGATAAGGTCTCTGCTTAAAAGGCTTGTTGAAAGAGGAAGGTTAGTAGGTGCCAAAAAGACAACACAGACAGCACCTGTCTAATGTTTGAGAGTGAATTTCAGTATTCCTGTAGTCATGATGGGTACAATGATTTAAATGAGTTTTAAATGCAAAACTGCATGTGCTCAGAGTTGTTCTTTTTTTAATAGGGGTTGGCAAACTGTGGTTTTTTGGCACTATTTTCTTCTATATCTTCTCTAAGGAAAAAGGGAGAGTGCTGTTTATGAGACAAAGCCAGGAGACTGGGTGTTCCTAAAAAGGCTGGACTCATTACACTAGAGTAAAACCAGGTTCCTTACCCACTACATGGACCAGTACAATACAGACGGAAATCCCAGGACAAGCACCACGGCTACTCCTGCAGAAGACCACTGGAGGATTGAGTTAGAGGATTAAAACTGGACAGATAAGGAGAGATTTGAGACTTTACTAATTCCAGAATTAGATACTTGGAGTTCAGGGTGGGAATGGAAGGAAACTTGGGTTAGGACCCCGTGCCCACACGTATATCAGGCAGAATATTGCCAAAAGAAACAGCTAATAGTCTTGTGGGGTGAGGGGGACCGAGGATATTGGATAACATATCATAAAGGGCAAAACCTAGTCTTCCCCTTATATAATTTCAGGTGGGGACAAAAAGGTTGGGGTTGGCAGAGCATAGGAAAATTAGGAATAAGGGAACATCGAAATAGTTTAAAGTGTAATCAGTGTGAAAAGGAGTGGAATTTCACAGACAAACTACAAAATAGCTCCTGGACTCCAGAGGAAGAAGGGGGGAGGCAGCCGGCAGAAGCTTGGTGGGAGGTAGAGGGGCGAGATAGGGAGTTCCTGAAAAGATAGGGGGAGTCTAAATTGCAGTTTGATTAGGACGGTCCTATTCCGTGTATTTATATTCAAAATAGAGACAAGATATGGAGAAATAAAATGCCTGGGTAGGATGGGTAAAATATATAGTCGAACTGCTATGCTTGTGCAACAGGCAGGCTAATAGCACAAATAGCTCCCTCCTCTATAGAAGGACCAGACAGTACCACCAAAATAAGTTGCCTGTTGACTCTATACCAGCATGGGAATGCTTGGAACAATGAGACCTGTCAAGAGCTTTCCCACCAGTTCCCAGCATTAAAACCTAGAGACGTAAGGGCACCTCCAGTGTTCGCCAGAGTTTCAAGAAACCACCCAAAAGGTGGGAACTTTGGATGGTTGTACAGGGGATGGGTCAAGTAGTTCTTCTCACCTTCAAGTAGCACAGGCAGACTTATGATGGTATTGTGGAGGTGGAACATTACAGGCTATCATTCTTGAAGACTGGACAGAGACATGTGCTATAGCAAAATTGGCAAAACCATTTTACCCTGGCATTTGAACAAATTAAAATGTTTAGTAGAAGAAATAAAGGAGAGGCAATAGATTCCTCATTTGATAAAGGTATTTATATAGACTCTATCAGGTATAGAACTTACTGGGTGGTTGGAGTCCAAGTTTGGAAAATGGAAGGGATGGATTATATATATTTACCTCATGAATAGTAGTAGCAGGGGTATTGACTGCTGTAGGATGTTGCATCATACCATGTATACATGGGTTAGCACAAAGAGTAATAGGGACAGTTGTAATTAAAAAATGCCTTTGAAACCTCCTCTCTATAATGAAAATATGTTACTTTTAGCAGAACCAGAAGGAAGATTCTCTATCCTTCCAGGAAGCTCGATGTGAGACCATACAGAAACCTGAAGACTTAATGAAAAAGACAACAAAAAGAATGAAGTAAAAAGAGGAGGGATTGTGGGAAATGCATATAATATGTTGCTTTTTCAGAATATTCTAAGGATAAATAAAATATGTGATTTTATTGTTAAGAATAAGTGGTTAATAAATTGATAGACTGTTTGTAATAGATATTCTATAGAGGCTGAAGTTAACATAAGTAGAGAAAAAGGGGCTTTTTCTTAGAATAGGACATCTGTCTGAAGTTCAAATAAAAGCAGCCAGAACAGACAGTTTGTGGTCAAGTTCCACTTCAAAATAGAAAGGGGATTTACACTTGACTAATTCAGCTGATGTTTTTAGTCCTTCATTGCTTTGCTTGATGTAAAGGGAGTTTTTATGCTTAGTTAATGAGGAGGGGAGGGGCGCAATATACCATATATGGGAAATAATAAATAAGGGTATAAGGTAGCCTAAAACTGAGGAGTGGGAGATGTAAACAGGGGAGGAGTTTCATGTGACAGGGACAGGCGACTCTGATAGGCTGTGAACCCTGAAGTACTCTGTCCAATGAGGAAACAGGGGAGGGCATGAAGCGTCGGGCTAGAGGATAAAAGATTTGTACCAATGTCATTTGGGTGTGCCCATCCTGTGGACACCCGCTCTTGCAAGACGTTGCAAGAACGTATAATAAAGCTTTTGAAACTGCTTCACTAAAAATCTTGTCTTGGTCTCTTCAGAACCATTGTTTCTTACACAAGGAACTGCCGCTGGGGCGGGGCTGGCATCGGGCCACACGGAGGCACATTCCTCCTCGAGGGCCAGGCAGAGCTCCTTCAGCTCCAGGTTGTCCTTGGCCAGGTGCTCCTGGAGGCCTTCCAGGCTGGCCAGCTTGTGGAGGCAGGCGACCACCTCGTTGCACAGCACCTGCGCTGCATGGTGCCCAAAAAGCAGCCAGTGGCGCACCAGGCGCTTGGCCTTGAGCCGGTCCTATTACATTCTAGGGTGCCTCCACACTGTCAGTATTTTGTGGGAGGGTTTGACGTGCATACTGGAAATTTAGCTTTGTACAATTAAAGCACTCTGATGACTGAGTGCAAGTAATCCATTTTTTTAAAAAAAGCAGTCTTTTTGCAGTTAGGACAGTGACATGGAAATGCATTGAAAAGTGTGGAATGAACAAATTATTAACAGGAAGACATGTAAATATCCCATAAACAAATCAGAATGAATGCTTAAGAAAGACCAGATATCATCTGACTTCCGTGTAAGCGTGGTGCAAGCAAATCAGGATTCTCCTTGAGTGCTCGAGAAGCCATTACTCCCAGATAAGTATGCATAGTTTTGTTCACCTATATATTAGCACATGAACATCTTGTGCAACTCGGAAGCCTTTCCTCTTTTGGGGTGACAAGTAACAGCTGCCCTAACCTCTGTTCAAACTCCACCCCATCCAACTGCCTTGTTGCTGGCCCCATTTAATCTGGGGCTGGCATTAACCATGTCAAAGTGTGTTGTTTAACCAATGATCTTCCTCCGAGTCCAGTAAAAAGAAAAGAAAAAACTGTCTGTATGTCTGGTAAAGCATTAAAACAGTATATAGTTCTTGGGAGGGGAGAAAGAGGAGGTAAAAATGAGGAAAATCTTCCCAAATTTACACTTATCTTGAGAGGCATCTGGAATTTTCTATACATCCATGTGTCTGTGGGTTTTTCTTTCCTTTGGCAGGATACTATATTTTGAAACTACTTCCTCACTTGGTTTAAGGAAATCTGATACTTTTTGCAAGTACGTAGTTTCTCATCATCTGTCCAAGTTTCAATCATGTCTGCACGAGAGCTTCCTGTATTTAAGAAACCTAGAGATAAGGGAACTATGTCAGATAAATTTCTTCTAATTAAGGCTAGAGAACAGTAAAGAATACTTGAACTCATTAAGACCCTGTTGTGCATTTTCCTTGATTGGGAAATACAGGGAAACATGCTTTCCTTTGCAGCACTGACAAATTAAATTTTTGTGTTAAGCACCAATAAGTTTACAATGGCATTTCTTAATTATTACTTGCTTGCAGTTAGCATTCATTACAGCCTGCTTGTTGGACTTGCTGCAACGGAAGGCAACCAGTCTAGATTTGTGAGGTAATAGCTGTGTGATGGGACTATAAGAGCATAATCAAAAGAATTTGGGTTAGGCATTGCATCAGGTATTAAAGGACTGGCTTGAAATGTTAAAAGTGTGAAGCTAAACTTTGGGGAAATGAAAGTTATGATAGAATTTTTTTGTGAACTATGCAGAAGCTGACATGCACACGTGTAGTGTCTTATCAAAAGTACAACCTGGTTTGTTATGATTCTAGGAAGCACAGAGGGGTGAATATTCTCCAAAGGACCATATATGCCAACTATAGCTCAGCTCTGTATGAAGTTTACTTTAGTATTGCCAGAAGTATTTTATATCAACAAAGTAATTAAGTAATGTATGGGACCTGTGATTGGTAGACTATCTCATGTCTTTTAAACATCTGGAGGAGCACTAGTCATAGCATGTTACATTCAAAATATGGAAGAGACTCTCTTGCTTTTAAACTGCTATCTACATTTGAATTAATTTAAAGTCAAATAATTTGCAGTCATTATAAAACTGGGTGAAGTGTCATATGTATATGTATGTACACGCATACATAGTTTGCATGGTGGACTTTTATTTACAGGTTTTTGGTCAACTTTGCAATCATCCTCGGAGAATTAAGTTCAGGTTCTTCCTGTTTCCAAAAGAAACTAGCTATGGAGGGTGTTGATTGGTTAGCCCTTTTTTAACAACCATGAAGAAGTTTTGCAGAATGCTGATTGGTTGGCCCCTGTGGCAAACAAAAAGTCATTCCTTTGCAAATTTTAAGTAAAAGAAAGAAAGATTGCCTTTAAAATAAAAAATCTTGTGGGAAAAACAGAGCTGGATAAACCAGTCAGGCAAGAGGGGCATATATAAACACTGGATTCAGAGCCAGGGATGTATGTCATCAAAGGAGCAAAGGTGGAAGAAAGCAGAGCTTGCCCTGCAGCAAGACAAAATCCACGGGCTTCTGTAGGTAGGTAGATTATACACACCCATAGTTGTTTTGAGAATTATTTTATCCTCTGATTACTTTAATACCACAGGAAAACCACCTTATTCCACAAAGCCTTAAGAATGATATATCAAAAAGTTGCTGTTGCAATAGTAATCCTAAAAACAGGGTGGTGTTTTTAATTCTAAGGTGAATCTTTACCTGAAGTAGATTGTATTAAGTTTTGCCTTTGGCTGTTGAAAGAAAAGTTTAGTATGATGCTATTCTATTGTTTTCAGTAAACTTAAAGATGATGGGATATCAAGACTCACTTCATGACTCAGTTAAAAAAAATATACACATAAGTGTATTTGGCTCTGAAATTATAGATTTATGGGCCACCACATAGCATCCTGTTTGTAATTCACACAGGCATGTAAGGTAATGAATTGTGCTGGCCACTGTGTTCATGCCAATTGCTACATTTTTTCATTGGTTACTTTTTCTGTGTGACAGTAGCCAACAGGACTGCTTTGCTTGTGAGATATTAGAATGTATGAATGAGGGTGTGTTCTTATCTAGACTGTGGAAAAAATGATTAAAAGTCAACATCTGTAAAACTAATTCTTAATTGGTATATTTTCCGCACTTCAATGTGCACTCGTATTTATAACCCTTTTTCTTCTTCCCCTTCACCACACACTCACTGTCTTGAAAATACGCTGTATTTCAACACCGCCTATCTGCAGGAGACCCAGATTTGGACTTCAATAAGGTAACCAGTTTTTGTCTTTTACAGGACAAATGATTTCATCAGGCACAGAGTAGGAGCCAGCTTTCTGTCTTCACTATCTGATGTATCTACAGACTTCATATAAGAGCAAACAATGGCCAAGTAGTGAAGGTAAAGTGCAAAACTACAGCCATGGAAATAACAAAAGATGTGATTTATGTTTTAAACCTAATTTAGCTCTTCTTCATTAATGTATTGATAATTAATTTAGTTCTCTAGACAGCTGTGCCAAATAAAAATCCTAATGTCGTATCCAAATAAATGTAAATCTACCAGAACAGGTGTTTCAAGGCTGCTCAAGTTGAAGGTTTGCCACCCTGGGCTCCTGCTGGGAGGGCGGGCAGGATATAAATCAAATAATAAATAATAATAAATAAATAAGGTCTGTATATTACATATGGGATGTTTTTGTTGCAGTGTATCCTCACCTCCTAAGGATAGTGCTCCTTTTCTGGGTGCCAGCCAGTCATCTAGCCAAGCTCTCCTCCAGGACACTCCATTTCATTCCCTTTCCCCAGCTGTCCATTTTTTTTCTTTTGCAACTGACACTCAACATTCTGTAACTACTAAGCATGTTCAGTTGTCACTGAGTGTGTTTATTTTTGTTGTGGGGGGGATAGGATACCATAGGTATCCTAGTGCAAAGGAATTTGTTCTCAAATTACCATCTCCAAGGACATAAACCATCTTCAATTTTTGGGACATTATTGCAAGAGGCCTTATATAGCAACTGCTCACCAATATGTGTATTCAGCAGCAGAAATCACCTACTGCAGTCTTTCCCAACCTTTGGGTCCTCAGATGTTGCTGGACTACATATCCCATTATTCCTGACCACTGGCCATGCTGGCTGGAGCTGATGGGAGTTGTTATCCAACAACATCTGGGGACTCAAAGGTTGGGAAAGCTGATCTAGTGTGCTACCATCCATAAATTAAAATTAATCCCTGTGTTAGAGAACGTTTCCCTTGATAAACTTAATTAGAATAAATTTAATTGCCCTGATCCACCAAGGGAGAACTATGGGAACAGCTGGTTCATACATGTTGTGCAGGAATTAAACGATTCAACCATTATATGTTTGTTTTCAGTTAAAATAGTTGCTTTCTGTTGAGAGGCCTGCCAGGGAGTTCAGAAGGTCATAGATGGTACAACAGCATCTTCAGACTAAATCCTAAGGGGTGAGGAAACAATAAACCTAGTTTACTAACATAACTACTGCCTACAGTAATACAGTAGAACTACTGCAATTCTACTGCCCTTCTGATTAGCAAAGAGGCTGGGAGGGGGAGTTGGAAGAGCGTACAAATGGAAATCAGTAAAAAGTCAGGACAGAGCATATTAAGGAAGAACCAGGGCCCAGGGTAAAAAGAAGCTGAGTGGAAAGTAATGAGGTTAGAAGCTGCACTGCAAATGAACTAGAAACATGCATAAGGTTGTCTTGGCTAATATAGAGAAATACCAGGCTAGGCACATGAAGCCAGCACCCTGCAAGCAGGGTTAGGTCTGGTCAGTGCCTGGATGGGAGACTGCCTGGGAACCATCTGTAAGCTGCCTTGGGTTTCTATGATGAAAAGAAAGGCAGAGTATAAATGTAATCAATCAATACTTCACCTTAGTTGGCCTTGATTTTTGCCCCATGTCTGATTGTCTTACCGCACAATCCAGTGCTGAAGGTTGGCTGGGCCAGTAAGGAAGTCCACAAGAGACAATAAAACGATACAGGACAAAGGGAGCCCGATGGTAGAGGCTGCCAGGAAAACAAAAAGATGTTCCCTTGGCGGTAATCATGGCTGGGCTAAGCTAGCTGGTTTCCTCCCCTCCCTCCCATAAGTTCTGACACTGTAGGAGGGATCCCATGCCATCACACCTGCACTGCATTGAAGCTGGATGTGTCTGCTGCAGTTGGGGATGCACATTTCCATCCAGGGTATCCAGCCGCATACAGGAAAGCACAACTAGAGCTTCATAATCTAGTTGCACTCCTTTTATGCCAAATACATTGCTATGAGTTAATTTTGTCTGATCTAAGATGTAGTTGGTGTGTTGGCCTTAACGCAAATCCACATTCCCTTTGCTGGCATGACATAGTGGCTTTTTGCACTAACCGTGCCTGTAAGTTTGTGAGCTGCAATGCAGGTATCTCTCTTCTTCAAGAAATGGCTGTCATTGCTGTTTAGTTACTGGTGTCATGAGCCCCATGGAGCAATCCTGGAGTGATAAAGAAGATGAAGATACAGAATGGGATCCAGGGGAGGGTCCTAGCAATTTGCAACCAGGAAATGCTGAGACAGTAGGCTTCAGTCCTTTTGACAGTGACAGCTCCCCCCTCTTCACTCCAATTACAACAGAAGGAATGCTGGCTGATCCAGGGGCCCGTCCCTTCTCCTCTCCTCCACCCCCTCTTCTCCCAAGGTGCTGCTGCCCCCCCACTTCCTCTAGAGGAGGAGGATCTCAGTGTGGTGCCGCCACCCCCATCACTCCAGACACCGCAGACAACTGTGACAGCAGGCTCAACTGGCCCCCACTTTCCCACCTAGGAGGAGTGCTTGCATGCCCATGAGCACTGTGACACCTTCCTCATGCAAATAGGAAGAGCCCACCCAAACCTACTTAAGAGTTGTAAGGGGGGTGTCTAATTGCTGCAACAACTTCTTGGCTTTGAGTAGTCATGCCTGGTTATCCTGTGTAGAGAGATGCAGAAGTTTGTGTGACCTGTAAGCTGATCCATGAAGTGCTCTACACTGAATTTTTTCATTAAACATACTGGAGAAAAATAGAGTCTGAGAATGAGTCCAGTGGGCTTGGTCAGGACAACTGGGAGGCCCTCAATCTTCCTGCGCTGACCTTCTCAATGTGAAGTAACTGTCGTTTAGTGCATTCAGTATTACCCTCTTCCCTCGCGGTGTCATCTCAGATGTTCTCAGTCCACTTGTGGGCCCTCCAGACATGATTATTTATTTATTTTAATTCTGCAACATATCATTGATGTAACAATAGTACATTAGTGGTGGATTTATATTGTGCCATCCACACATCATTCCCCTTTGTTAGTTGTTCTGTAACGATCCCCTAATTTACCACATTATTGCTGGAGGGGCACTGTTGTGAAACATAATTGGGACAAAAGAATCTGGAATATTTGTGGTAAGTTATAGGATTTCAGCAGGAAGTTATGAGACTTGCACCAAGTGGAAACGAAACAGTATGTCCACCCCAAAACGTCTGCAGGCACAAACACTGTTGAAAGTGGGATTGCGTGTGACCGCCCCAATACCATCATAAGCACAAATAATCATGAATGCACACTAAAAAGGATATCTGGAGGAGCCCTGAATTCTACCCTCCTATTGCAGAACTGTTGCTAGACATGTTTTGCCTTTCATTGCTTAGCTATATATATGTGCTAAAAAAAAAACCCTGGAAGATAGGGTGTTTGGCTGATGGAAACATTAAGTACATATAAAGCAGGAATCCAGCATGTCTATTCTTGGCCAGGGAAACATAACTGAAACATTGCCTAAATAATAATTAATTTTAAAAAACAGAAACATATAAAAATTGGACAACAGATGGTTGGAGGCTTCCATGCTAGTTTCAATCCAGTGTTTTGTCCCCAGGCTCCTCTGCTGGTGTTTTATGGAGCCCCATGGAGCGATGGACTGGATAAAAGAGAGACTCTTGACCGAGCTTGAGACAACTAATGTGTGCCTTTTGGCAATGATTTTGTGAATAAATATTTGTAATTACAGAATGAAAAGCTGCAAACTTTTAATGATGCCCCTTATAAAAACCTCTGTTCTAAGAGCCGTTTCAGACATGACAAAAGTTCAGCATGAAAGCATTTCTGTGGCAGGAATTAAGCAAATTTATGGGGGGTTTCTTTTTGTTAAAAAAATACTGCTTAATATAATAAAAATCACTAAGTAATTCAATAAAATGTTCTAAAAACTAAGTACAAACGTAAGTTCCTTTATGGAAGAGCCTTATAAACTGACGGCAAATACATATGATGATCTCACACATGCTGGAAAGCCTTGCTTGCCCTTACCTTACCAATGCCATGGACCCTGTCTCCCTGATCCAGCTGGTACCTTACAGACCTCCTGGGGTTGTGCACTCCTTTATAAAAGGTAAAATCCTACCTGTCAGCTCTTTGGCAGGAAGCAGCCAATAGCTGGAGATTTAACACTTTTTTAAGAAGGACATTGGACATGCAATCCTGCCTGCTAGAATCAGAAATGAGGAGCCTCAGGCCCAGGGCCAAATGCAGCCCTCTCTGTCTGATCCTCAGGACTCTCCCTGGCCACACCCCTCACTGCTTTGTACCCTCCGTGAGTATTTGTGCCTGCCTGGAATGTATCCTTGAACTCCGATGTTGCCTCTCGCTTGCCCAGATGAAGGCCAGAGAGGTGTGTGTGTAAAAACTAGCTTACTGTTCACAGCTCCATCCGCTTCCGAATCTGACCCTGCCCACCACTGGCATGTGGCCGCTGGAATGTTACCCAGGAGGGAATGGTGTCCATGGGCTCAAAACCTCTGTGCTGGATCAGAGAGGGGAACCATATGTGCAGCACCTGATTGTACCATCCTGTTCACTATCTAGCTAGTGATATGCACATAGGAATCTCCTTTAGGTGTAGTGCCCGTAGCTAGATGGGGGTGAATGCACATATGCAGAGAAATATATTGGCATATGTGAATGATGGCTACTTGCGGTCATCCACATGTTGGCTATATGCTGTTTTTAGGGTTGCCAAGTTCAGGGCCTCTTACTCATAAGTCATATTCATGATCATCCAACATTTGTATGCAAGGTCAGCTGCACAAATAAGAAGAAATGCATTTATCCATTCTCCCATTTATGGTTGCCACCTAGGGTTGCCAGGTTCCTGGCCTGAGACTGATCCTGTATCTTTAGGAGAAAAGAAAGTCAGCCAAGTGCAGGTGTTCTTGCAACATTGTAATGAGAAAAACCACATGGTGGAATTCTCCCTTCCCCCTGCACAACTTTTAAAGATACAGAAGACCTCTTGGAGGCTGGGCCTGACAGTTTCATGGAGATGATGTTCATCAGGACCACCGCAGGGTGTGTGTGTGTGTGTGCATGTGTGTGCGTGTGTGTGTGAGAGAGAGAGAGAGAGAGAGAGAGAGAGTTAAACTCTCCTCCATCCCCTGTGGTCCCATTGCTACTTGCCCCCTCCCCGCATTTGCTATTCACGTTTTTTAAACAAACAAACATGCATATTAACTGGCATTCATGAAATTAACATTGCATCTAGCTTGGCCTTGAGATGTCTTTCACAACTGACATTGCAAAGTACTTTTTGGCTGTGGCACTCCACTGTGTTTTTCACATTAGAAAACAGACGAACACAGGAAGCAACCTCACACCTCATCTGACCGAATTGGCCCTTCCAGGTCAGCACTGTCTACATCCCCTGGCAGCGGCAATCCAGGCTTTCTGACAGGAAGTCTTCCCGACCCTACATGGAGATGTCAGGACCTGGGACCTTCTGTATACAAGGCAGATGCTCTACCACGGAGCTATGTTCCTTCTGGAACAACTGAACAGAAGCAGAATAGCCACTAGTAAAGTTTGAAGGATGGCCCCTAGTCAAGTGGGTACTTAATTTTAAGGGAACTGGTGTTCACGTATTGTCCTGCACCAGTGAACAGATGTGTTACTTATCTAGGTACATTCTCGTTCATTCTTCATTTTTTATCTGTCTGTCACTTTCCACACTGGTTTGGACTTGCCTGCCGGAGGCACATTATTTCCTACAATAAAATAGTGGGCCTGGCATTTCAAAGCATGCTCATTTAAGCATGAATTTTAAAAGCAGTGTCATGAAAATCAGTGTGATGTCATAGTGCACATATGGGAAATGAAATTAGTTTGTGCCTTTTGTGAAAGAGTCTTACGTTGCCCCTGGAACTGGCAAGAAAAGAAAAGAAAACAAACCCAACCCCCATCCTCTGCGAAAGGTGCAGTGCTTCTACCCACCATTTCCCATGCAGGCAATGCTGTCAGTGCACCAGCAAGGCATGTAACCCCCCCTGCAAATGTTAATATTTTTTGTTTTAATATATGTTAGATACATAGAACAAAATTAAATTGAAAATGGCATTTTAAATGTGTGTAATAAACCTTTTCAGAACCTTTCTCTTGACTGATTTCACTTCCTCAGTGTTTATTCATACAGAGAGCTCAAACATCTAACTCTAGCACATATAAATATATGTCATTATATAGCATTTACCGTCTCTATGAGCAGTACAACAATGGACCCAGTGACCTAGGGAGGTGGTGGGCTCTCCAACACTGGAGGCATTCAAGAGGCAGCTGGACAGCTATCTATCAGGTATACTTTAAGTTTTCTTGCATGGAGCCAGGGGGCTGGATTCAGTGGCCTTATCCCCCTCCCAACTCTGCTATTCTATGTTTCTGTGGTCCAACTTGGCATCCCATGTACAATATAGCTGTTCATTCTCCCCCCCACTATGCTCTGAAAGGGTGCCTGCAGAATAACGTGCAAGATTATGCGTATATTATATTTTCACCATTCAGAATAACCCCTAAAGCTACTGTTTTCTGAGAGAAGAGTCTGAGACTGCCACTCCTGCTGGTTTTCCCTCCTATGTATTGCATGCTGCTGCAGACTGCTATCTACTGGCTTCGAATCCTTGTCACCGTGTTACTACAGTAGCGTCCTGCTCATACAGCGGGTTACGTTCTGGACCCCCGTTGTAAAACGAAAACTCCTGTAAAGCGGATCCCATTGACTTACATTGACCCAAAATGGCACCTAGTGGCAAAAAAATGCCGTAAAAGCGGAACAAGCGCTGTAAAGCGGGGCCTTTCTACAATTCACAACCACTGTATTAGCGGAACGCTGTAAAGCGAAGCGCTGTAAAGCGGGGCCCTACTGTATGCATGCGTGAATGAATAAAAGGGGTCAAATTTGTACTTTAAAGAATTACACTGTGCCTAGCTGGAGCTGATGGGAGTTGTACTCCAAAAACTCTGGAAGGCACCAAGTAGGCCAAGGCTGCTAAACACTAGCCACTTGTTTATGTAAAGGCAATAATAAAAAAAATTCTGCTATTTCAGTGAAATGTATCTCACTGTACATTCAGCTGCCCTTTGAATGAGCACTTATTTATTTATTAATAAATGTCTATCTGAAAAAGACAAATAATTGGGTGTTAGAACAAATTAAACCAGAAATATCACTAGAAGCTAAAATGATGAAACTGAGGCTATCATACTTTGGTCACATAATGAGAAGACATGATTCATTAGAAAAGACCACAATGCTGGGAAAACCAGAAGGGAGTAGAAAAAGAGGAAGGCCAAACAAGAGAAAAGAAGCCACAGACCTGAACTTACAAGATCTGAACAGGGTGGTGCATGACAGTTGCTATTGGAGGTCGCCGATTCATAGGGTCACCATAAGTTGTAATTGACTTGAAGGCACATAAAAACAACAACAAATCCTGCCCTTCAAATAATAAATAATAATAATAACAACAACAACAATCTTCAGAATGGTTTATAATAGCATTCAATTAAAATAATATGCAACTTTGAAAAACTAAAATTAAAAACATACATTATTTATGGTTCTATTTTTATTTATTTATTATTAATTTTTTTACACAGACATCACACCTTTCCTCTGTCACAGAAGCCAAGGTGGCATACATGTGATTCTCTGGTAGCCACCACTCCAGACATTGAGCAGATCCAGATCCACCCAGCTTCAGCAAGGCGGTGGACTGATGTGCCTTCATATCATACACTGATACAGGGCAAAACCAGCTCAGATTCAGTATTTTTTTAAAAATACAAATCAAACTAAGCAAAGCAAACTAAAAACTAAAATAACTTCCATGCCAAGTAACTTGACCGTTTTTGTGTTTCTGTCTGTCATCAATCAGTATGTTCAAACCCATCATTATGCCTGTATTCTCGTGAAGCATCTTTGGAATTTTTCTGGCCTTAGGCGGGCTATCTCTGAGCTCCCTTAATTGACCTTTAACCCTTGCTTGCCATTCTGGGATTGAAAGTGCATTTTGTTTGAATATAATACAAATGGATAACTTTCAATGGTACCAAAGACAGTCAAATTACGGGTTACCTGAAGTGAGGGGAGCCATGAGATCTCTCCGGAAAATAACAATTAATCATGGAAATGAGGTAATTGTTTGATCAATGAAAAAGCAAGGGCTCCTCAGCCACCCTCCTTTTCCAGCTTTTGGATCCATCCAAGCTGTGAGGCCACAATACAATCTTGTGCTGGCCTAATAATACTCTGCCAAATAGGAATTTGTATTAGCTGGCATAGAGCTCTAATTTATTTATTTATTTATTAGATTTATATCCTGCCCTTTCTCCCAGTAGGAGCCCAGGGCAGCAAACAAAAGCACTAAGAACACTTTAAAACATCATAAAAATAGACTGTAAAATATATTAAAACAAAACAACCATTAAAATATATGTTTTAAAAAATCTTTTAAAACCTTTTAAAAAAAGCTTTAAAAACATTATTTTAAAAAAAGAAAAGAAAAGAAGGTTTAATATATATTAAAAAGCAATTCCAACACAGACTGGGACAAAGTCTCAAAAGGCTTGTTGAAAGAGGAACGTCTTCAGTAGCGCCGAAAAGAAACAGAGATGGCGCCTGTCTAATATTTAAGGGGAGGGAATTCCAAAGGGTAGGTACCACTACACTAAAGTTCCTTCTCCTATGTTGAGAATGGACCTCCTGATAACATGATATCTGCGGGAGGCCCTCAGCTGCAGAGCTCAGTGATCCACAGGGTATATAAAGGATAAGATAGTCTTTCAAGTATCCTGGTCCCACGCTATATAGGACTTTGTACACCAACATTGGAACCTTGGACTTAGCCCGGTAGCTAATAGGCAGCCATTGCAATTCTTTCAGCAGCAGGGTGACATGTTGGTGATACCCTGCCCCAGTGAGCAGTCTCACCACTGCATTTTGCACCAGCTGCAGCTTCCGGAGCAACCTCAAGGGTAGCCCTACATTGAGCACATTAGAGTAATCCAGCCTGGAGGTTATCAGTGCATTATTTATTTATTTGTTCCATTTTTAAACCGCCCATAGCGAATAGCTCTCTGGGCGGTGTACAAAAGATTAAAATACAAAATATCATAATAAAAACAGCCGAACAATAATAAACACAAACAGAAACCACAGAAATATAAAAGTAAACACATTAAAATGCCTGGGAGCATAGCCAGGTCTTAACCTGGCGCCGAAAAGATAGCAGCGTAGGCGCCAGGCGTATTTCTTCGGGGAGGCTATTCCACAATTCAGGGGCCACTACAGAAAAGGCCCTAGATCGTGTAACTGTCCTCCGGGCTTCCTGATGTGTTGGTACCCGGAGGAGGGCCTTAGCTGCTGAGCGAAGTGACCGGGTAGGTTCATAGTGGGACAGGCATTCCACAAGATATTGCGGTCCCACGCCGTGTAAGGCTTTATAGGTCATGACCAGCACCTTGAATCTGGCTCGGAAACAGATGGGTAGCCAGTGCAAATGGGCCAGAACAGGTGTTATATGTGCTGACCGGCTGGTCCTTGTCAGCAGTCTGGCTGCTGCATTTTGTACTAGCTGAAGTTTCCGAACTGTCTTCAGGGGCAGCCCAACATAGAGCGCATTACAGTAATCCAACCTAGAAGTTACCAGAGCATGAACAACTGAGGCGAGGTCATCTTTGTCAAGATAGGGGCGTAGCTGGGCTACCAACTGAAGGTGGTAGAACGCATTCCTTGCCACCGAGGCCACTTGCGCCTCAAGAGACAAGGAAGGATCGAAAAGCACCCCCAGACTACGAACCTGTTCCTTCAAGGGGAGTGTAACCCCATCTAGAACAGGGTAAACATCCACCATCTGAACAGGGAAGGCATTAACAACAGTGGTCATGCTATCCTGGTCCAGAAATGGCCACAGCCATCTTACCAACCAAAGCTGGTAAAAAGCATTCCTAGCCAAGGAGGTCACCTGGGCCTCTAGTGACAAAGATGGATCCAGGAGCACCCCCAGACTATGGACCTGCTCTTTCAGAGGTAGTACGACCCCATCCAAAGTAGGCAATTGACCAATTATCCAAACTCGGGAACCACCAACCCACAGCATCTCTGTCTTGCTAGGATTCAGCCCTCATCCAGCCCACCACCACATCCAGGCACCAGTCCAGGGTTTGCATGACCTCTTCCAATTCAGATGTTACACAGAAATAGAGATGGATATCATCAGTGTACTACTGTGTTGAGCCCCAGCTCTCCCAGGAGGATCAGGAAGGGGAGATGGTCGACCCCCAGCTTTTCCAGTTAGAGCAGGAAGAGGAATCAGAGGCAGATGAGGCTTTCGAGGACAATGGAGGGGGTGTAGAGACCGACGAGGACAATGAAAGAGAGGTTGTAGTTGACAGGCTGCCAGTTCCCACAGACGGTTCTCCCACTGAAGCCGACCTAGCTCCACCTACAGATGCCCCAACAGAGCCGTTGGGGGATGCCCTGGAGCACGCGCCAACTCCACCTCTTCAGGATTCCCCACCTGGCACTTCCAATGCTTCCCAGCCTCCAGATGCCAAGCCGGCACCTCTCGAGCCTGTGCTGTCAGATGAGCCGGTGGAGGCTCACCCCCCCTCACCCAGCATGAGACGCCACAAGAAGCGGGTCAGTCAGAAGGTGGAACTTCAGAGGAGTCAGAGATTACGGGCGAAGACCTTCCCTAATTAAGGCGGCACCCCCCTGATTGGGGTGCTGAGTCAACTTTCTTCACACGCTGCAGAGTATGCCTAGAAAGCTTAGTTAGGGCCAGTAGTGAATTAGCATAGTTAAGTCTATGAAGCGCACTGCCTTTGATGTAACCGTTACTTTAATAAAACAAGAATTAATTCCAGTCTCGCCTCCATCTCGTGTCTCGCACTCTGGGCAGGACAATTTGACTCAGCCACCATCCCTCTTCTCCGAGGACTCCATGACCGAGAACATGGAGGCTAGTGGCGGTGCCGAAGGGGGAATCCCAGTGACCCTCGAGACCTTGTACACTGAGCTCCAGAACCTCCATGCCGTGACCCAGAACCTCCAGCTTGAGAACCAGAACCTCTGCGCCTTGATTGCCCAGGGAGGCGCGGTGCCGCCAGCCACGGCACCCGCCAGAATCAAGTCTCCTGTGGGGATTCCCTCCCGCTACAGTGGCCAGTGACCAGTTTACCAAGTTCCGTGCCCAGTGTGAATTGTATATGCGTGTGCGAGACGCTGAGTTTCTGACGGAAGATTCAAAGGTGGCATTTCTCATCAGCCTAGAAGGAGAGGTGGCCAAGTGGGCCACCCCGTACCTGATCCGGAATGACCCTGCCCTGCGCCAATACTCTGCTTTTGTCGCTGCCATGGAAGAGATGTTTCAAGATCCACAACAGAAGGAGACGGTGGCCCGCCAGCTTGGAACCCTAAAGCAAGGAAGGGGGTCTGTGGGGGTCTACACTAACACCTTCCATGTCTTGGCCCAAGAGACTGAATACAATGACCCAGCACTGAGGTACCTTTATTGAAATGGTTTGAACCCCAAGGTGTTGGATGAACTGGCACGCACCTCCCCGCCAGGCACCTTGACCGAGCGAATCCAGTTGTGTCTGCAGATCAACCGTCGGCTCGAGGGCCGATGGTTAGAGTGCAGAGTAGAGCCGATCCGTTCCCAGGCACCTCTTCCTCTCCCCCGCATCTGTCAACCGCCTAGCGTGGGAACCTCGACCTTGTCAGGGGTGGAGCCCATGCAATTTGGTGGAGCCTGACCACGCTTGTCAGAGGAGGAGGAGGAGAATTGCAGGAGGGAGGGGCTATGCCTATACTGCGGGAAAGGTGGACATCTAGTCCAGGGATGCCCCTCCAAGACCAAGAAGACCCGGTGTCAGAAAACTCCAAATCCCAGCTCTCGTAGAGGCCGAAGAGCTGGGAGTCAAGCCAACAAAGTAGTCTCATCGACAGCCCCTGCCATCGCAACCTGCCTTGCTCATGCTGGTCCGATTGAACCTGCCCACAGGACAGAGCGTTCAAGTGAAGGCCATGATTGACAGCGGGGTGTCATCGAGTTTCATGGACTGTAATTTTGCTCACAAGCATGGCATCCCTATTCAGATGCTGGAGCAACCCTTGTCTGTCGAGACCATCGATGGGCAGCTGCTAAAGTTGGGAACTGTGACCAGAGTGACCAAGTTGCTGGGAATGGAGGTCCCGGGGCACGTGCTGGTGTTGCACCGAGTATCCAGGTGGGCAAAGCTGGGTCAGATCAACACCCCCCTTCTCACCAACCCAGGTCTCAGTAATGCACACTAAATCAGCATTTTTATCCATGATCAAATCACGGATGAGTGTGGTCTTATTGTGTACCAATCTGGCGTTAAACAACAGCACACACAGGCCAGTGGGCAAAGCAGATGAGCAACGAGGAACCCATCCATGAGAGGAGTGGGAGCGAAGAACAAGGCATAGATAGCCTTGTCCTTGTCTTCTATGGTAGTTTACCACCTACCCGTGGCTATACTTTCTTCTACTCATGATCACTGAAATTGGGGTGGCATCACCCATGTTCCTCCTTCCTAAGATTCCTTCTAAACACCTAATATGGACCCAACAACAGCCCACCAACAAACCTACCTGAACCAATTATTCCAGTGGACCTCTGAGAGAATTGGGAACAGTCAGATCCACCCAATACCTTTCACACAGGGCACATCTACTCCCCCCCTCATCTCACACCTAGGGAAGGCCAGCCTTCTGCCAGTTACAGTCTCACTCTGAAGGCATCTGGTGACTTTCTTTTATCGTTCAGTTCACTGCAGAGGCTCTCACTGCACAGGAACTACACATGCGCCATACACTCTCCCCACTACCAATCTCCTCTAGATTGGTTTTAAAAAAATAGAAGGGGGTAGCTCCCTTGGGACTTCCAGTTTGGCGTATTGGTTATTGTGTTGGACTATGACCTGGGAGACCTGGGTTCGAATCCCCACACAGCCATGAAGCTCACTGGGTGACCTTGGGCCAGTCACGGCCTCTCTGCCTCAGAGGAAGGCAATGGTAAACCACCTCTGAATACCGCTTACCCTGAAAACCCTATTCATAGGGTCGCCATAAGTCAGAATCGACTTGAAGGCAGTCCATTTCCATTTTCCATTTCAAAGGGCTCCCCAAGGGCAGCTGGGCTTTTATGCCCCCTGACCCAGCCGGAAGCTGATGCAAGAGGCTGCAAGATTGATAGCAGCCTCTTTCTGGAGTCAGGGTCAGGTAGGGAGTCCCAGTCCTTGCAGCACTTACCAAGGACTTCAGCTGTCTCAAGAGACAGCAACCCAGAGGATTGAGCAAGCAAGCACCCAGATGCTCAGACACTCACTCCCAGGGCAAGTCTTCTCCACTAACTCAGTGCTGCAGCTGTAGCTGCTGTTGTGCAGACAAAGAAGTTAATAGATCAGGTTTGCTTGTAAAGATGTGGATGCCTATGTCTGGATTGCTTTGCTACTTTCTAGGGTAAATTTCTCCTGTGTGAGGGGAGTGTACTGAGAATGTGCAGCTTGCGTGATATTTACAAATATTGCAATATTTACAAATATACACACTGAGCCTAGGGGAGCAACAGGGATAGGGAGAGATTCAATTCAGTTGGCATTTAAAGGCAAACTTCCCCAATTTGCACTTTCTGAATCTATATGTTAACTGAAACACAGCTATTCTTCAAAATATATACTACTCTGAATTTTGCAATGCAGTTCTCTGACCAAGTGTGCAAAATGCGTACACATTAGTGAAATTAACATACATATATTAGGGAAAATTGCACTGCGAAAATGTATATATTATTTATTTATTTGTTATTTTATTATTTGATTTATATCGTGCCCTTCCTCCCAGCAGGAGCCCAGGGCATATTAGGAGAAATTCATACTAAAATACTTCAGAATTTTCATGAGAACTTAAATAAAAAAATAAATCTCAAACTGAAGTGGAAATGTGGAGAACTGAATTTAAAAATGGAAAAATTAGAAACTTAAGAAAACTTAAATTGATAGATTTGCCTATCCCTAGGGATCAGGCAGATACCTATATATGTAATACTGTTCTGTAAAGCAGCAAGAGTTCACCAAAAGCCCTTCTTCTTTTCATCCAGCTTTAAAAGTCAGATTTCGCTTACACTATTTATTTATTAGAATGTTGATAGCCTGCCTTGCATCTCTTAGATGCCAGGGCGTGAATTCAAAATGCAACATACAAAATCACATAAAACACACTAATAAATCACACACACACCAAGAGAGAGTTTAATTAACAAGAGCATCTAAAACCAGAGAGCCGAATAACATATCACCAGTGAACTAGCACCCAGGTAATATCCTAAAAATGCCCGAGCAGCTCTTGCCAGCTACATCCCAATCTGGCAAAGCATTTCCTTCAGTCCCCAATCCATGCAGGTAAGGTTCCATATATCCAATAGGCAGCAATCACCCACATCGATTTTAATTTAGGCAAGCGATGGCCCACTCAATGGGGAGAAAAATATGGATTGTCATTTCATTGTTAATCCATGGTTCCTATTTACTTCTGTACCAAACCAAAACTGTTTTTAATGAAGGGAAATGAACTAAAACTATATATTTAATCTCATCCAGGAATAAAAACCCCACAAAGACAAATCAGAATTTCTTATACTCTAATCTGTCATTTGGAGAGGCAGGTTCTGTAAGGAGCACATGTGGACGGGATACATGGAATGACTGCATCTAACCTCCCCCAGCCCGATTTCTTTTGTTTGCTGGGTTTTTTAAAAAAACCTGATCTATTAAAAAACCCCAACAAAAAACAAAAGAGGTGAGGTTTTGCTGGATGATGATTAATGGAAGGTTCAATGCATGCTTGTTTCATGGTTTGTACAATAAGTATATTGAAATGTAGTTTCTTCTTCTGGAAGCTTTAAGAGCATCGCAATTACATTAAATTTGCTTGGCTCTGCCAGTAGCCTTTGAAGTGGAAATGAAAAGGAAGGTAGCAGTAGACATTGAAGTTGATAGAATCTGCGATATACCAGACAGCTCAATAGCTCTGTGGTCTGTCTTTTGGATGTTTTCAATATTCCCATTGTTACATTAGTGGTGGTAAATGCAAGAGGATAAAACAAATGGAAGACTACATTTCTAAAAACACAAACCCAAAACCATGGAGATATGATATGACCTTGCATCTGGCCATGACCAACAAAAGACATAATTCTGTATCATGAGTGATGGAATGATTTCTTCCTAAAAGAATACATTCTGCATAGCAGATGCATGATTATATGACATTATAGATTAAAATAAAACAGTATTTCTGTTGCCTTCTGCAACCTGGTGCCTTCCAGATGTTGCTGGACTACAACTCCCATCCTCCCTGAACATTGGCTGTGTTAGCCGGGGCTGGAGGGAGTTGGAATCCCACAACATCTGGAGGGTCACAGGTTGGGGAAGGTTAGGCCATAGCCTGCACTATGCAAGGGAAGAGAGGTGAGCACACCTGCTTCCTGAGCCTCCTATTTGCCCTTCCCCTCCTGTGGTCCCCACTGTTGCCACCACCAAGTGTTTTTGCTTTTCTGTCTGTCTCCACTAACACAGCCCATTATCCTTTTGTTGTCTCCTGTGGACTGATGTAGGGTGCTTCCAGACCATCACTATTTTCAGATGAGATGCAATCATATTGCCAAATTAAATTTGCACTTTTTCAGTCAGTTGGGAGGTCTTGCACAACAAACCCGGTTCCCCAAAAGATCAGACGTTTTGTGATATAGAAAGTGAGGGGAAATGCACTGGAAAGTATGGGATAACCCTTGTTTTGCCGCAGCTTCATCTAACTTCCCTTAGGTAGTTGACATGGGCTAATCTCTCTGCTCAATAAAAAAGTTGTCTGGAAGTGCTTTTCCTGTCCCAGCCAACTCACTGTGTCGTGTAGACTGGGAAGGCAATTGGGCATGGGATGAAAATCAAGGCATCAGACAAAGGTTAAACCAACAACAACAACAAAGGTTTTATTTGAAAAACAGCAATTAAATAATGCATGTGATATTTCTAAGGACCCCCCCCCCCAGAATTTTAAATTTGTTTAGGTATGAAGATAGCATGGGAAAATGCATCCGTGGAAACCTAGACAACAGTTTTCTTCCTTTAGCCAAGACCTTGAAATGGATTTATTGCTGTCAGGTCATCCTCCTAGCTGGAACATAAGAACATAGAAAGCTGCCTTATACCAAGTCAGACCAACATCTAGCTAAGTATTGCCTACACTGACTGGCAGTGGCTCTCCAGGGTTCCAGTCTGGGTTCTCTTCCAGCCCTACCTGGAGATGCTGGGGATTGAAGCTGGGACCTTCTGCAAACAAGGCAGATGCTCTCCCACTGAGCTGATCAACAAGCAGTGCAGTGTCCAGCCTTTTTGCTGTTCGCCCAGCCTCTTTTGTCCGTAGAGCAGAGGTTGGGAACATGTAGTCTTTCAGATGTTGTTTGACTCTAGCTCCCACCAGCCGCAGCCAGGGTAGCTAATTGTTGGAAATGATGTTGTATAACAACATCTGGAGGGCCACAGGTCCCCCACCACCACCACCATAAGAACATAACATATATTCTTCTTTAACATTCTTTGCCCTGATGTCTGTGGGTTGTATCCAATGCTGTCTGTGTGCAAGCAGAACAGACTTCCACTTGCACAATGGGCCTTCACCCTTTCTACTTCCCCCCAGAGTCTCCACACACTCTCACAATTTGCTCTAGAGGGTTAGAAGCCCTTCCAGAGGGCAACTGGGGGGCTACAGTGGGAGGAGAAAAGTCTCACACAATGTTGGATCCTGACCATTATCTGTTCAGGAGTAGAAGGGGATATCCTCAAACCCTACTGTGCTCACAGTTCCATGGAGAAAAAAATATGGCTTAATTTTTTTTTTAAATGGAGTCTTAAATGTATTTCTGTATATCAATGAGATTCACACACACTGCCAGTTTTCCACTTTAACAGTCAACAGAGTTTACACAATGCTTTCTTGATGCTATGAATATTCCATACTTTCTGACCTTGCAGTGACACATCCCTAACATGCATGGCCTCCATCCAACAATCCTTGTGTCAAACACATTATCCCAGTGCAATTTTTGTGTCTTTCTAGTGGCTAGTACGCACAAAAGCAGTTAGTGAGGCTGCATCTGCTGCTAGACAAGCAATCTGGCCTTCAGTCCAGGTAAGCATGTGAGTACATTTAAGCACATGAGCAGACCAGAGAATCCATGTGGCAACTGCAGATGTAGCTTTTGCATTTTTGTGTATGTGAAAGATGTGTAATATATGGTTACTCTGTGTCTTAATTTAATGTGTTTATTATTTTTCTGATTATTTAACCCACTGCCAAAACACAGGTTCTGTTAGTTTGCCTTACAATTAACTTCCCTTAAATGTATTGTTATGCTCACCGCAATTCACCATGTGGTGAGAACTCCAGGGCCACTATGTGTACCCAAGTTCCTTTAGAGGCTTGTGGCATTTTGGTGATAGATGTTCTATTTAAGAATACCGGGAAGGTTCACAGTATTAGTACTCCAACAGATCCTGGTTCCCCATTAGATTTCTAGGGGTGCCATCAGCACCATAGGATTCGCTCAGAGCAACTCAGTTTTTTGTGCCTCTTCTCACAGCTTGACTCAATCTGGTGGCTCCTCCAGATGATCCGTTTACTGAGCATTCATCCTAATTTGCTTGTACAAAACTTGTGCAGAGGTTAGACTGTGTCTGATTTCTATTGAGCATTCATTCTGATTTGTTTGCAGGCTGGTTATATGACAGGCATTCACCCTGCATTCATCCTGATTTGTTTGCACAGTGTTTATATGTGTTCCCATTAATAATCCACCCATCCAACAATCTTCAGAGCATTTCCCAGTCACTTTCCAAACTACAAAAAGTCCAGTTCTTTTTTAAAGTAGATTTGTTGCACATGCGTGAAAGAGCACTTTAATCCATTTTACCGTCTCTACCTAAACTTAAAGTTCTGATAGGCACTTGAATTCCTCCCATAAAATACTGGCAGTCTAGAGGCAACCTGAAGCACAACTGCAGGCTTAGCTTACCCTCTCCCCCTCGCCAGGATGAGTCATTCGCTTGCCTTTCTTACCTATTCACAAACGTAGCATCTGAGCTGATAACCATGCTTGGGCAAGATCTGACCAAACCAGTTCCCATACCCTTGCTCAGAGGTAGCAAACATAATGCCATCCAGATGTTGGACTACGACTCCCATCTTCCCTGACAATTGACCATGGTGAGGATGATGGCAGTTGGAGTCCAATAACATCTGGAGGGCACCACGCCCTGATAATGCTAAACCTGGATCTTTCAAAGTCAAAGTCACTGTATTTTGGGGTCTTGAGAGATCATTCAGACCAACCCCAATCTCATCAGTATAATCAGGTCTTTAATTATGGTTTAATTATAACTGCAAGGAATTTCCAACTAACAAAAGAGTCAGTTAAAACAAATAGCTGCTGTCAAGTACACCATGTCGATGAAGAGGCAATTTATTTATTGTGATACTTGATGAAATGGATAGAAAAAGCACTAGAACTATGATCTAAAAGAAATATGAGAAGTTGCTTTTCCTGCTCAACAGTAATAAATCTTTCCAAACATTTTTGATGAGAGAGATGAGATTAAAGGTAATAGGTTGCTATATGATTTCTTCCTGGAGCTCTAAAACCCAAAACATATTAATCACAATTAAGGATTTGCACTCATAATTATAACATCATTCATCCCAGGTTGTGAGAGCATATCATGAACAATAATTAGAAAATTAATTAACGAAATGTGCCCAGCAATGTCTAGCAGCCTTGGTTCTCTATGCTATTGCATGAGTTTATTTGCACATAGAAGTATTCTTCCAAGATGGGCATAGTGATTAGGACCTGACAGGTAGCATGGACTGTTGAGCTGTCACTCATGGATGCTGGAGCTGTAATGTGATTTAATGTTACAGTGCTCTTTCTTCTAAGGCATTCTGGGGGTGATAAATATTTCTATGACCTTATACATTCCTTGATTGCTATGACCGACCCTTTGGATTGAAAATTGAAATGCCAATCATAAAGTGTGTCACATTTGTAAACTTCCTTCCCCCTCGTCCATTTCAACCAAACCCTTCTTAACAGGAATTTTACTATTCCTCCTCTAGATGTGTAATGTACTCATGAATCCATCTCATTCTAGCTTCTGGCCTGGTTTGGACACAGAACCTGCTTTGATTGCCCTGGTAGACTACTTACTGAAGAAAGCCAGGGGGTCTTTTTTCTGTTGATTTTCTGTTTACACAGACAGAAGACCTGGGGGAGCAGCCAGAGTCTCCTGGAACCGACAATGAGGATCCTGTTGAGGAATCTTTCACAGGATAACCCACTGAATAACTCTTGGTGCTGTCAAAGACGTGGAGTCACCCCCAGCCCAGAAGAACACGGATGCCAAAAGGCCTGGGTCTGGGCTGAACAGCAATGACACCGTATGTATCTACAGATGCAGCCTGAGAGTAAGAGTACTCCTTGAGGGCAAGCAATCCCTGAAACACCAACAGCTGCTAAGTTGTGATCTAGAAGACCAGAGTACATCAGGCCTCCCTCCCTCTTGAGCTTTTCAGTTGCTGGCAACAACACAGTTCTCTGGTTCCATGCTTGACCATGGACTGGTGACTGACCTTGCCTCTGGACTGATTCCCTGTGCTTAACCTTGGTTTGTTTGGACTGTGATATACCATCTAAGCCTCCTACCCAGAATACTTTCCTTAGTGAGTGCTTTGGGTAGGAGGCTTAGATCTCCTGGGACTAAGATCCTAGCCCCTGTGGACACTTGCTAGAGTCTGGCACAGAATCCAAGTTGTATTTTTTTTTATTCTGAAGTTTTATTATAATATTGTATTGTGTGTTTATACCTATATTTCATTGCCTTGGCCTAGAAAGGCAGCTTGGGAACACTTAAAACAACATATCTTCCAGAACATAGAATAATAGAATCTCTACAATCCCATGCCTATAACACCCAACCCCAGAACCAGGCCACAAAGATGCCATAGCAACAGTAATGAAAGCCTCTGAAAGGTCTGGAACAGTGGTAGGAAAGCCTGTGACCCTCCAGATATGGTTGGACTACAACTCATAACCCTGAGTGTTGGCCAGGCTGGCTGCGGGAGGTGCTAGAGGTATAGCCTTTTCAGTGGTGGGCCCTTAGGCTTTTACTGACCACCGCTAAGGGCCTAACTTACACATTGCCTGGAAACACATGTAACAATGGTTCAAGAGCTATTTTTCCTAGTGGAAACAGTGTTGGGCTTTTAATTACATTTGTATTTCATTACATTCATGTAGCTCCGTGCTGAATACATAATCTAGTTGGTTTTTCAGCCTCAAAAAAGGGTCCTTTTTCAATGCTTTGTGTTGGTAGTAGAGCTATCACATGATCAAAGAAATCTTTGTTGAATAATTGCACATGTTTTAGTTGGTTGATTAATGTCTGTGTGAAGGCTTCCATGTGACTTGAAACTCTGTGTGATCTGGGGTTCCAAGTTGCATGGAGGACATCACATTTGTCGTACAGTACACCCAAAGGCCCCCTATTTGCAGATGTTAGCCACTGTGTGCATGGGAGGAACTACCTGGCATGTGCAATGTTGGGGGGAACTATCATCATGGCCCTGCTCCCTCTCACATGTTGATCTTTGCATGTGAGTATAATAAACAAACAAACAAACAAACACCTGAATAGGGCTGCTGCCAACACAACAACGAATAATGTTTGGCTGAGAGCTGAGCATTTGAGACATGAACAGTTATGAGGTGGGGTGGGGCTGGGATGGAGGAAAATGGAGATTGGGCAAAAAAGAGGGAACTTGCCTATTCTCCTGAATTTCATTTTTCATCCCCTGCTAAAGAGCTATAAACAGCTATAAAATTCTCAGGTTTGGAGCTAACATCCCTCTAATGCTACACAATACTAGCATTTCCCCCCTTGGTGGGGTGGAAAAAGTACAGTTGTTGTGGTGGTGGTGGTTGCTTAATAAATATTAATTTATATCCTACCTTTCTTCCAAGGAAGGTGGTGTACATAGTACTTCCCCCTTTTATCCTCACAACAGTCCTGGGAGGTAGGTTAGACCAAGTGATAGTGACTGGCCCAGAGTTACCCAATGAGCTTCATGGATGAGTGGGGATTTGCACTCTCGTCTCCTGGGCCCTCCTCATCCAACTACACCACACTGGCTACTTTATTCTCTCCCCACTCCCTGCCCAACTTTGTACCTGGAGCCCTAAACAAAAGCATTGCTTTTAGGGGTTGGAAGTGCACTACCATATTTTGTTGTAGGTAGGTCCCACATGTTGTTAGTATTAATTGCTTTATACGCTTTTTAATCATCATTATGTAGACTTTTTACCGTTTTATTAGCCTCAGCAGCAACAAAAATACTTCATTTTACCACTGAAAATAAAATGGGTTTAATAAGTTCTTCACTGTGATTGGACTGGCTAGTGTTTTCTTTTTCTGTTGAAACCTTTTTAGACACCCAAATGAGGATTGGGAACATTTTGATGTGATTCATATAACCAACCCCATATGCCACTGAAGCAACTGAACAATAATTTGTGCATACTTGGTGTGTGAACCTCTTACTGGCAATTGTTAATCAAAGCTAACTAGTGGGTCCTTTGGCATGATTGCTGTTCTGGATGGAAATCAGATAGGGTGAGCTAGAGTTTCATATGTGGGGCAGGAGGACGAGAGTGGCAAAATTTGTACCAGATATTTATTTTCCATTAATTACACGAGTGCTGGTCCCAATCCAGTCAGCGTCAGGAAGGATTAGCTCATGTGATAGAAAGATGGTGCTGTTTACCAGTTTGCTGTAGGCATTCTGGAGCCAGCGATAGACGCACTCCATTTCTCCTGCCTAAATTAACATAGGAAATGGGTGAAGTGTAAACTATTGAGCTGTAAAATATGATTCAGCACTGCCCATCCCTTTCTGTCTCATGGAGTAATTATTCGTCTTTCTATTTAACAATCATTTAAAGGTGAAATCAAGAAAACAAAGATGTAATCCTTGACCGACACCGTCTAATGAGATCTTTACATCGCTTCTGAAACTTCTCATTAATTTGCACCAATCACAGATTCTAGTTCTGCAAAAGACTTTCCTCCCACGGACTGCAGTGATCCTCGCTTAGAAATATTTTGCATTGTCTCCGTGTTTTCTGGCATGTTCCCAGAGCTGCTTCTTTTTGTGTGTGCTACAATCAATGGAAGAAAATAGAAGGAATTAAGTGCATTTCCCAAAAACAAAATAAGTCCTGTGTGGGCATTGAGAACTCACAAAATAAACCTTTTTTTTTTTTTTTTAAATAGGTTTAATGCATTAAAGAGATGGAAGAATATTGTTTTCTTTTTTAATTACTTTCTTAGTAGAAGGCTCTTTGGGATGAGTTTAGCTAAGTCATTGAGTCATACGGTTGTGGCCCAGCTTATCTGAAGGAGCGCCTCCAGCATCGACAGGGATGCCGCTCAACAAGATCAGCCTCAGAAGACCTTCTCTGGATCCCACCAGTCAAAACAGCTAGACTGGTGAGGACTCGAGAGAGGGCCTTCTCAATAATAGCCCCCACCCTATAGAATCTTCTCCCTAATGATCTACGCCACACCCCGTCTATCATGAGCTTCCGCCGGACCCTGAAGACCTGGTTTTTTAGGCAAGCTTTTGGGACGGATTAGTTTTTACTGTTTTTTTTAAATTTTTAACTGTTTATGTACTGTTTTATCTTGTACGTCGCCCAGAGTGGCTGGACAACCAGCCAGATGGGTGACTAATAAATTTAATAATAATAATAATAATAATAATAAGTGAGGCTACAATCCTAACTATGTCTACTCAGATGTAAGCTCTATTGGGCTCAGTGGGACTTACTTCCAGGTAATGTGTATTGGATTGCAGCCTAAGTGAGGTTAATCATGTCCATTCATTAACTTACCTGGATACAACCCTTTGTCTTTTAAAGTCAGTAACATCACAAGAGCCATATAGACCTTAATTCACATTCATTGTAGATGAGAGATTTCCAGCCAGTGGTGCGCTTAAATAATTTTAGATAGCAATATTATTACTTACTT
Organism: Rhineura floridana; assembly: GCF_030035675.1. NCBI lineage: Eukaryota > Metazoa > Chordata > Lepidosauria > Squamata > Rhineuridae > Rhineura > Rhineura floridana. The sequence continues at coordinate 61,082,515 of NC_084481.1, read as the reverse complement.
GACATGGTTCTACACTAGGGGTGATCACCAGCCAAAAGATTCAACTTATATCTGTAGCTTTGGGAAGCAGTCCAATCTGTTTCTCAGGCACTCTGTTTCTTTCCAGTTTGAATTGTTGTTTGGGACTGAATTAAATCTGTTAAAAACAAAGCTCTGTTTCTCTATCCCCAAAACAGAATCTAAAAACAGCTATCACTTTTTTCCCTTTTCACAGAAGTGGATGAAATTTGCAGACATAGGAGCCCCTCCAGAATGGATTAAGCCTTCCACATTGATGGCAGTTATATCCAGGGGTTTCACGTCGGTCCCCTTTTAAAGTTTGATTTTTTAAAAAAGTCTCTTTTATTTTCTGCCAGAATTAGATGCAATCTGCCTGTCAAATTTCAGAATGATAGCTGCAGTGGTTCTCCCACAAGGACAGGCTTTACCATTTGGAGGTGCATATAATAGGAATCTTAGGTGTGACAGTGGAAAAAACAGCATGGATCCCCAGCAAAGACTGGGGTGGGGAAAATGTTGCCCCAAGAGGCATTGATGGGTGTGGGCTTCTGCCACCCATCATGAATGTTTGCGGGGGATACAGCCTCCTCTCTTCTGAGAAGAGAGATCTCACTATTGACTTGCATAGGGGAAGGAATGGTGCCATCGATCCACATGAAAAAAATAATTTAATATTTACTTCAACATCCCTTCCACAGATCACTGTGATGGGCATATCCTTGAAAAATAATTCACTGTGATTAAAACCTAGACATGTCTATCAAAATCAAAGTTTCCTCCCCCCTCTAGATTCCTCCCAATTGTACTCAGAGTGTTTCTCTAGTTGGCTTGGTTTTGCTTTTTAAAAAAATGCAGTGGGTGCCTTACAAATGCAGCATTTCAGGGTACCCAAGTCAACAGAGCAACTCAGGATTTCAGGGAGCCCTGATCTACTAAGTACTCTTAACTGTACAATCTGACTTAATCTGAATCACCCCTATTTGTGTCATAATACATGAAATACACAGAGCTGATGTACACCCGTCTTGCATTATCATCTGAAGGAGAGGGTGTAAGTGTCAAGTTCCCCTCCCCATGGCAGCTGATAATGTTTTGGTTTTTAAAAAAAAGTAGGAAGCTCAGAGAGTTTCTGAGAGTTGTTAGGAGACCCCTATTCTCCTCACAGAGTTCCCTGGGAAGAGGGATTGACTGTTAAACCACTCTGAGAACAGTAGCCCTGTGAGGGGAACAGGAATCTCCTAATAACTCTCCACACCCTTAATAAACAGCAACTCCCAGAATTCTTTGTGGGAAGCCATAACTGTTTAAAGTGGTATGCTTCTGCTTTAAATGTATAGTGCAGATGGGTCCAAAATGTGCTTTAGAGTTGGAGGCTTATATAATGCTAGCACCATGAAAAATGCAGAGTTGGGAGTAAAGAGGAAAAGATTAAGAAACCTCAGATTGCCAGGATTTGACTTGTCTAAAATATGATTTTCATTGCATATTGTGAGTGAATACTATTACCTGTTTGCATTGTGTTACAACCCCTGGAGATAGTGTTTTGGGGTTTATTTCTGGCTGTTCCAGGAGGCTGTAATGAAAAAACACAATGCCTCAAATCAAATTTCTCATTAGTTATTCTATTAGTTCTCATGCTAGTAAAAAGGCTCGTTAATGGCAGGCCAGCAGGGATTTGAGGGGGTGTGTGCTGTTAATTCTCTGCTGTCTGCTACAAACTGCATCTGGATAAAATGTCAAACCAAGAAAAGGGGGGCAAAACGACCCCAAGAATCATAAACGTGGTGTTCTGCTAAATCTTTTGAATCCTGACCTTCATGGTGGGAATGTTTTGTAGCTGATCCAGAACAGATTTTCTCTGTGGCGTGTTTCATTTTTGTGGAAAGGCTGTCTGGTTCAGGAATGGTTTCTGCCTCCAGCATTTTCATTTTTCTGGTGGTGATGGTCTCTCTTGATTGTGGACAATTGCATCTCAGTGGAAAATCTGAACCACAAATTACCATGGTCACTTTGCAGTTGTTGCAATAGTGATATTCTGCATACACACAAACAAATAAAAACAAATAAATTTAATAATAAATAAATACACATAAGCATGGAACAAAAGCAACAAAAAGTCTTGTGACACCTTCTAAATATACCTTTATTATGACATAAGAGCTTTCATGGGCCAGAGTCAATTTCATGAGATGCAGGTCCACTCTGGTCCATGAAAGCTGCCACCATAAAGGTGCCACATGTCTCTATTGCTGTTTTTGCTGCAACAGATTAACACACCTACTCCTAGGGAAATTAGCAGGTTCTACAACAAGCAAATCTCAGAAGGCAATGGAGAGCCAAAACCTGCCCTAGCATTGCTAAACATACAAGACATCATAAATGGGGAGCAGGTGATGAAAATCAAATTGTAAATGCAATGCAAACCAATATTGCACAACATACAACTGGAAAATTTTACAGTGCAGAGATAACATTAAACAGTTAATTGCACTTCAAGGAATTAGGAATGGAGCATCCAGATTTGTCCTGCCCTAATCTAAGTTGACTCAGAAGCAAGTCCCCTAGTGTCCTGTTGGTCTTACTCCCAAGGGAAGGCACATAGGCTGACCACTGTGGTGCAGCCCATTCCCTGTGCATAGTTGCAAGCAAAGAAAGGGATGTGACAGAGGTTTATAAAGCACTGCAAGATGTGGATAAATGGGAAGAGAGGGAAGCATTTCAATGAAAAATGCTTTAACCACAGATTGTAGAACAATTCAGTTTGTGTGGTGGTGGAAGCACAGAAAAAATGATTTCCCCTAAAGAATCCTGGCAATTGTAGTTTACCTCTCACAGAGCTATACTTCCCAGGACCCTTGACAAACTACATTTCCCAGGATTCTTTGGGGAAAATAATGTCTTTTAAGTGCGCTTTAAGTGTATATAGGAATACCCCGCATTAACGTACACAATGGGTCCAGAGCGAGTACGTAAACCGAAAATGTACTTAAAGTGAAGCACTACCTTTTTTCACTTATCAATGCATATACTGCACTGCAATCATCATATACGGACATAACTGATGTAAATAACTCATTTATAACTAAAATAAACACAGTGGGCCTTCCAAGTTTGTAGCTGGAAACTGATCAGGCGGTGGCATCATGCCGTTAAGTGTCCTTTCTTGCAAAGCGAGTGTACGTAAACAGGGGAATGGTGCTACTGTAAATATGTCGTACTCGTGAGTGTCCGTAAAGTGAAGGTCCGTATAAGTGGGGTATTCCTGTAGTGTGTAGGCAGTCACTGAGTCCTGTTGGCAGCTGGTATTCAGTGGGATTGTGAAAATCAAATGCTTTTGACTTGCAAGCCAAAGGATGGATGCACACACAGAGATGCATGCTAGGCTGTATGAAATGTGCCCAGCTGCACAAATGACTTTCTTGGTCACTCCACATTTTTTTCCAATTGGAAAAAGGAATCTTAATGAAGGAGGAGGAAGTAAAGAGAAAATGAGTTTTTAAAAAAGATGGATGCAAGATTTCTGTTTAGGGATTTCTGCTGAAATACGAAGTAGTATCTAAGTTAAATGAAGTTTGAAAGACGAGGATTAAAATACTGGGCAGTACAGAATAACACTTTGAATGGTAATAAACATTGTATGTTAAGCTAAGTAGAAAAAGAGTTACTGATAATTTTAACAAAAGTATTTCTCTATAAAACAGAAAGGAAACTAAGTTTTGGGTCAGTCTCAGTCCGTTGTCATTACTGGGCATCCTTCTTCTACAGCTGCTGCTGCCTGAGTTGATTTAAACTATTCTTTGTTTAGCAGCCACCATAGCCTTGAGGATTTTACAAAGGACATTTCATTAAAAACTTCAAACAGAATGAATAGAGTTGCCGCTCTCACCTAATAGGAAAAAGGCAGTTTAGCCAACAGAACTTTGCTTTTTTCCCATTGGCATGCAATGATGCTGTGTCCCTGTTTGATGGGAAATTAATCCAATTGTCCATTTGAGAAAACTTAGACAAAATTTGAAGCATTTCAAAGTCAGAACAACAAATGCAGGCAATAAAATAAGTTTAAATAAATGTTGCACAAGTATTAAAGCTGAAGTAAATAGTAGTTCCTGTTGATAATGGTTTGATTCACCGTTGTGCAAGTGAAATTCTGCTTTTGCATTGGGGGCACTGAAGCCCCCTGGAAAAACCTCTAGTGAGGGAAGGGATAGGAGGACTGCTGTGGACATAATATATCTCGACTTCAGCAAAGCTTTTGACAAAGTGCCCTATGATATTCTGATTAGCAAGCTAGCTAAATGTGGGCTGGATGGAACAACTATCAGGTGGATCCACAGTTGGCTCCAGAGTCGTACTCAAAGAGAGCTTATCAATGGTTCCTTCTCAAACTGGGCGGAAGTAACGAGTGGGGTACCACAGGGCTTGGTCCTAGGCCCAGTGCTCTTCAACATTTTTATTAATGACTTGGATGAGGAGGTACAGAGCATGCTTAATTGGGGGGCACAGCTAATACCGTGGAAGACAGAAACAAAATTCAAAAGGACCTTGATAGGCTGGAGCATTGGGCTGAAAACAACAGAATGAAATTCAACAGGGATAAATGTAAAGTTCTACACATAGGAAAAAGAAACCAAATGCAGAGTTATAAGATGGGGGACACTTGGCTCAGCCATACGATATGTGAGAAGGATCTTGGAATTGTCGTTGATCACAAGCTCAATATGAGCCAAGTGTGATGTGGTTGCAAAAAAGGCAAATGCTATATTAGGCTGCATTAACAGAAGTATAGTTTCCAAATCATGTGAAGTGTAGGTTCCCTTCTATTCAGCACTGGTTAGGCCTCATCTTGAATACTGCATCCAGTTCTGGTCTCCGCACTTCAAGAAGGATGCTGACAAACTGGAACAGGTTCAGAGTAGGGCAACAAGGATGATCAGGGGACTGGAAACAAAGCCCTGTGAGGAGAGACTGAAAGAACTGGGCATGTTTAGCCTGGAGAAGAGAAGACTGAGGGGAGATATGATAGCACTCTTCAAGTACATGAAAGGTTGTCACACAGTGAAGGGCCGGAATCTCTTCTCGATGGTCCCAGAGTGCAGGACACGGAATAATGGGCTCAAGCTGCAGGAAGCCAGATTTCGACTGAACGTCAGGAAAAACTTCCTAACTGTTAGAGCCATACGACAATGTAACCAATTCCCTAGAGAGGTAGTGGGCTCTCAGACACTGGAGGCATTCAAGAGGCAGCTGGACAGCCATCTGTCTGGAATGCTTTGATTTGGATTCCTGCATTGAGCAGGGGGTTGGACTTGATGGCCTTATAGGCCCCTTCCAACTCTAGTGTTCTATAATTCTATGATTCTATGAAGTCCTGGGGTGTGTGGCATGTGACTGTAATGGGATAACAGGGAAGGTTCTAAGCATGTTTAGCACAGATGGGGGTATTAAGGCTGGGCTGGTGTGCACACCCTCTCTCCACTTTGACATCTATGTTCTCTTTGAACATCTGAAAAGGGATAGTGTTAGAGAGGATTGGAGCCATAACACAGAAAATACTTTGTTGGTTATTTAGTAGCAGTGGATGTGGTGCAGTAGCGCTGCCCCCCCCAGTGTCTCTGCTTACCTGGCTGGGGCTGGGTGGTGGCAAGTTTGGGGCTGTGCAGATGCACTAGCTAGAAAGTGCCAATCTGGCGGTCCCACTGCTTCACCCACATGACATCAGCTTCAGCAATGACCCTCCCCAGCCAGTTGAGCAGCAGCAACACTGGGGTCAGGAGGGTGGCTCCGCCACACCGCACATGACTCTGACATTCTGTGATTTGGGCATCACGCTGGTGGGACTTTTATGATAAGGAAGAGTAGTTTGGTCTTGATTTTGTGACTTACAGGTGAACCCATGGCATGCGACTATTTACCAGCTGGTTTTCTGTAGGATCTACCCATGTGATCAGAACTTTAACCTGCCCTTGACCAGAAGAAGATGTCTGGTGAAATTCTTACAAGCAGTTGGCACAGATGACCATTTTGCCAAATGGTGTAGGGCACACTACTTGGCAAATAGTTGCCCACCTTCACCCCAAGCTTTTAAAGCAGTGGATCTTTCTACTACGAAGATTATATCTTAAATTTAGAGACACAGAGTTGTGTCCAATGTTGATCCTACTCAGAGTAGGCACATTGAAATGAGTCAACAATTCATGTAAGTCTATTAATTTCAATGGGCTTACTCTTGAGTAGAACTATTAGATACAACTTACACAAAATACTCCTATGTTAAGTCAAGCTTTAAGAGCAGTGTACATTGTGTCAGAAAAGAAAGGAAACCGACAGATTTATAAAAGTGCTGTGTTTATTGACCTGTGCTATAAAGAATTGCATGTCAGGGTGTGGCTCTGGTTGTTTATCATGTTTTAAAAAAGTAACTGAGTTTTTCATAAAGTATGTGTGTAGGGAGGAGGAACAGGCAACTATTATTAAAATCTTATATTCTGTATTCATTTGTTTACAGAATAATACATCTGATTCATGTTATTCATAAACAATTTCATATCACTTTCCTATCTACAAAGATAATCAAAGGAGATACCAATATTAAAAATCCCAGTAATAAAACCCAGTCCAAACACAAGATAAAACTGATTAACAGTGCAATGCTACCTTAAAACATGTCAATAAAAAAGCAAAAAGCTCACTGGGGGAAAATAGGCCCATATTCAAATAAATGGTTGCGTCAGTTAACATTGCCTGCTGGAAAGCAAGTAAAAATGGTGGATTTCCCTTGGAAGGGTATTCTGGCATCAGAATAGAAAAGGCACTGGCTCTCTTGTGAACAGAAAAGGCACTAGACTTCAGATGGTGAAAGAACGCAGAGCAAGGCCTCAGGTTTCGATCTCAAGTGCTTGGGGACGTTCATATGGGAGAAGTATTCTGGTTCCAGATTATTTAGGGCAGAGGTTGGGAACCTCAGGCCCAGTGGCTAAATATTTATTTATTCAATTTATATCCCACCCTTCTTCGCAAAAGAGCCCAGGTCAGCAAAAGCATAAATAATAAAACAAAATTTTTAAAAGCATTTAAAAAACCTTCTCTCAACCAGTGATCTCCGGGTTGCCAGGAACAGTGTATTTTAGCCATCAAATGTCTGGGTAAACAAGAATGGTTTTTAAATTCATCCTGAAAGTCAATAATGAGGAAGGCACACACCTCATCAGGGAGGGCATTCCACAAATGGGGAACCACCACTGAAAAGGCCTGGTCACAGGCCAATGCCAACTGGGCAGCCCCCAGTGGTGACTAGGGTTGCCAGGTTCAATCCCTGAGACTGATCCTGTATCTTTAGGAGAAGAGAAAGTCAGCCAAGTGCAGGTGTTCTTGCAACACTGTAATGAGAAAAACCACAAGGTGGAATTCTCCCTTCCCCCTACACAATTTTTAAAGATATAGAAAACCTCTGGGAGGCTGGGCCTGGCAACCAAGAGGTCTTCTGTATCTTTAAAAGTTGTGCAGGGGGAAGGGAGAATTCCACCTTGTGGTTTTTCCCATTACCGGGTTGCAAGAAGACCTGCACTTGGCTGACTTTCTTTTCTCCTAAAGATACAGGATCAGTCTCAGGGATTAAACCTGGCAGCCCTAGTGGTGACACCACTACCAAGATTTTCAGATTCAGCAGGCACCTTCTGTTCTGACCTTTAAATGGCTGCTGACATAAAAACACATTTTCTATGCCACCAGGCCTATTCAGACAATTGAGAACATATATTTCTGCAGTAGTTAGTTAATGATTTCTGATTTTAAATTTTTATATGGCTTGATCTTGTGTTTATATGTTGTAAACTGCTTTGATTTTTTAATGACTAGCAGCATATAGTTTTACAAATAAATAAATAAATAAATAAAGCCTTACTAGTATGACCTGGGAGACCAGGGTTTGAATCCCCACATAGCCATGAAGCTCGCTGGGTGACCTGGGGCCAGTCACTGCCTCTCAGCCTCATGAAAACCCTCTTCATAGGGTCGCCATAAGTCAGAATTGACCTGAAGGCAGTACATTTACATTTAGCCAATCATAGGTTTTTAAATGGCTCTCAGTTCCTCTCTATTCAGCCCTCAGGACTCTTCCCCAGGCCACACTCCTCTCTGGCCCTGCTCTGTGCCCTCCTTGACTGCTGGCTGGAATGAGTCCTTGATGCTTACCTGGATGGAGAGGTGTATGTGTGGAAACCTCTGACTCTTGCAAACCTGGAATGTAGCCTACTGTCAAACCTAAGTGTCACATCCATTGCTCTACCCACTTTTTGCTGCTGGATCCATCCTCCTTTGCCTCTTGCCATGCCCACAACTGGCATGTGGCCCCTGGAAAGTTGCGTACAAAGGAATGGGCCCTTGGGCTGAAAAAGGCTCCTCATCCTGATTTATGGCTTTGAGAGATATAATCATCACTTGAATTGAACCCCAAAATAAACCAGAAGCGAATGAAGATGAACCTACTGGCCCTATGTGAAACCAAGTGAAATATATATACAGTAGGGCCCCACTCATACAGCGGGTTACATTCCGGACCCCTGCTGTAAAGCGAAAACCGCTGTAAAGCAGAACGCATTGAAGGTAATGGTGCGCATTGCGCGAAAATGACACAAAAATGGCGCACGATGAGCAAAAACAGCCGTAAAAGCGGAAGAAGCGCCGTAGGAGAGGGGCCTTTCTGCAATTGACAACCGCTGTATTAGCGGAATGCTGTAAAGCGAAGCGCTGTAAAGAGGGGCCCCACTGTATAGGAAAACTCTGAATATAACAGACTTTTCCTTCAGGTGAACCAAGACTGAACAACAAGCACTCTGCCAAAGACCTCGTCTCATTTTGTGTCCAATTTAATTAATATTTATGGAAGTACGAAGTAAAGTAAACAATGAGCAAGACTTTATCCTAATTTCCTCTTACTTGTCGGCTCCACATTCTGCAACATGCTGGAGATCTGTGACTTCATTTGTGGGAGGAAACTAGAGAAATCCCTCTGGCCTAGTGAAAACTGGCTAGCTTCCTGTCTTGATTTATTCAACATGAATTGTTCACACTCTGACCCACTGTCTGGATTGAATTATATATACTGCTAAATATACATAGCCGAACATTCTGGTTATTTAGGGTTGCTTCTTGTGAGTTATCTATCAGTTTTTGGAGACTTAAATATTTCAGTCATGATAAATGTGAAAATATAGCTGTCAGGGCTATAAGTTGTTCCATGAGATGGCCCCAGATATTTTGATGTTCAAGGCAAAAAAGTCCAAATGCTCCCCCTCCTGTACCAGTGGTGGTAAAATATAATACCATGCCAAAATAATTGAAAGCCTTTAGTGGCCTGTTGCTTCAGCCCACCTTCATCACAGGAACTCAGGAAGCTGCCTTATACTGAGTCAGACCATTGGTCCATCTAGCTTGGTATTGTCTACATTGATAGGCAGAAGCTCGCCAGGATTTCAGCTCAGAATATCTCCCAACCCTACCTTGAGATGCCGGGAATTGAACCAATGGAAACTCCCTTCCCAGAACTAATAGCAGCCATGATATTTTTTTTTTGTCAGGACTGTGACGGTACAGTAAAGAATTAACCATATCTCCCTGTGACCTACAGTTCCAAGGAAAACCACCCCTCCATGCATCTGTTATTGTTAAGAACAAAAAAGATGCAGTAACAAGCATTGGAATTAGTGTCATGTTTAGCTTGGCCCAACAAACCACTCCTTCATAGGTTGCAGTCCTCTGGCCCCAGGGAAGGTGGTGTTTATGACTCTTATAAGTCCTTGAATTTGGCTGGGTAGCAAATTTGCATCCAGTGCAATTCTTTCAAAATCAGTGTAATATCACCCCAGGGAGCTGAAATACTAACAGTATGGCTGCTGTATTTTGCACTAGCTGCAGCTTCTGAACCTCCTTGGTGACAGTCCCACAGAGTGCACTATAGTCATCCCATCAGGAAGTTACCAGCAAATGGGTCACAGTGACCATCATGCTGTTCCTGTCCAGGAATGGCTGCAGATAGCAAGCCAGCTGGAGCTGGGAAAAAGCACTCCTAGGTGGTGAGCCAACTTGTGCCTCCAGCGCCAATGCTGGATCAAGGAGTATCTCCCGACTACACTCCTATTCTTTCAAGGGGAGTGCAACCCCATCAAGAACAGGTTGTTTGCCTGTTTCCCAGACATGGGAATTATCAACCTAGAAAACTTATTTCTTGCCAGGATTCACCTTCAGAATCTTGGCCCTCATCCAGCCTAATATCAGGGCCAGACATTGACCCAGGGCTTGTTCATTACCTGGTCCAGATGTCAAAGGGAACAGAGCTGGTGTCATCTGCATATTGGTGACACTTTGCTCCAAAGCCCCTGATGGTGTCTTCCAGAGGCTTCACATAGTTATTGAACAGCATGTTCCTAATGGGAGGGAGTCATTAGTATTAATAATGATCATAATAATAATGGTCTGAAAAAGGACAAAGGTGTAAAAGAAGTATACAAATCCTCTAAATAAATAAATAAATACTCTTGCAGACATTGGCATTTGGACAACTGGTGCTATTGTTGCTGCCACTAATGAGGTGGGGGGCAGAACTTCCCAGGGGCCCCTTGTCTGGTGAGGGTGGTGACTCCTTCTTCTGAGGAAAAGCTGGTAGAGGGTGGGACTGCTGGGTTTTCCTGAGGCACTGGGGCCTTGACAATGACCAGATGGTTCTGAGACCTAACACTAGCCCTGTTTTGAAGAATTGCAGCATTCTTTTTAGGTTGTGTAGGTGCTATCTGTTCTTCATGTCACTGGTATATCATAGAAGCATCTCTTAGGATCTGCAGGTGGATGGTGCACCATCCTAGGGATGGTATGAGCAAGGGAAGGAATTTGACTTCTTATGATGGAAAAAAAAGGAGAAGGGGGAAATACTTAGAATGGGGAAGACCCTAAAGTAGTGTTTCTCAACCTGTGTGCCTCCAGATGTTGTTGGACCACAATTCCCATCTTTCCTGACCATTGGCAATGCTGTCTGAGGCTGATGGGAGTTGTGGTCCAACAACATCTGTAGGCACACCAGTTGAGAAACACTGCCCTAGAAACAACAGGTGAAGCTGCCCATGGGGCAGCATCAGAAGATAGGAATGAAGGCAGCGGCAAGAAATGATGCCAAGAAGGATGCCCACTTATTTCTTGAGATCCGTTGGCTGTAGGATCCCATGGTTTGTCACCGTTGGCCCGTCAGATAAGGGGCTCTTGCCTCTCATTTTGCCACAGTTTGAGGTGGTGGCAGCGGCTTCTTTTCTCAACCAGTGGAGAAGTAGACTAGCATTGGGGTTAGGCGCGCCTCCTGCATTCAAACTACATTGTCCACCATGGTGGCGTCGGGAGAGGGTTTGGGCCGTCGTTCTAGTCTGGAGTGGGAGGTGGGGGGAAGAGAAAAAGGCTTCAGCGACTGGGAAAGTCTGGGAAGGGGGGCTCCGCAGCTTTTGGGCTGGATAGAGGCCACAAACCCGCAGGAATGTAAGGAGGGGAACACTTCCATGGATTCTGTGAAGCGGAACGCCAGAGTGGGTATTAGATATAACGGGGTGATATCTTTAGCCCCAGTTAACTATGAAGGAGCCCACAGTCCTGGAAGCGGGTCATGCGCCGTCTCCCGAAGCCATTCCATGCAGAGACCAGCTCTGCTTTCTCTCTCTCTGTTTAAACACGGGCGACAAGCCCTGCAGCTTGTCTCAACACTCAGATCAGCCATGCCATGCTAATTGACTGGCCAATGGCGAAGCAACCCAAGAATTTAGCGCGTCTTTCCGCGTCCTCATTGGCTGGCTGGAGTGTCTGGGAGGCTGAGCGTTCCATAGGAGGACTGCAGTGCACGCCGCCAGCCTCGGTCACTGCATTGTGAGCTTGTGGGATGGGGCGGGTGGCCGGAGGCAGGGGTCTGGTCACTGAACCGGTGAGTAAAGGCTTCTGTCCGGGGTTTTTTTTTTAAGCGAGCACAAAAGGGAAAGGAGGGTCAAGTGTAGAGGATGAGGCAAAAAGCTGTCTGAGAGAGCGAGCGGAGCCTCAGATGAGGCTTTTGTTGCCTGCCTGGTTCCAAACGCTGTGATCTGCAGCAACAGATGAAATGTTTGGGGAATTGATTGGCGCGTTCAAGTGTACGCTCAAGAGCGCGATCGTTTCCCCGTTCTATGTCTGATGGTATTTACTTAATCGACTTGGAGGCACATAACAACAACAACAAGCAACAGTGTCATTGTCAGTCAATGGCCCAAGGTGTTGATCAAAAGCAGGCGAGCTTTAAAGAGCAGGAATGGAAATAGCTCTCTGGGGGAAGTTTGAAGTTGGCGATATACAAACGAATTCGAGAGGCAATTCCACCCATGAAAGATTGTTTGGTTTCATGTTAAATAAAGTGAGATTTCTTTTTCTTTTAAAACTTTTCCCCAGTGATGGCAAAATATTTTGCAGCCTGATGGTTAACTAATTCAGAGCAAAAGCTTAAAAGAATTATAAACGTGGGTCTTTGTGGTATTTAAATTCAAGCTACATCCTAGTTTTGAGTATTATAGCAGACACTCTAATGAGGAACAAACCAGGTCTGTGGCTGAATGTGTTAAATGTAAGATTTGAAATTCATTGGGTGATAGGTAAGGATGCAAAGCTGTATAAACTCTTTTTTATACATAAGAGACACTTTTGGGCCCAATTTTTTTTTTAGTAATGTGATGTTTGCCCAAAGTTAATGTGCCTCTCTCAAATATTCAGATGATATGTGTACTGTATGTATATCTTTCTGTGAATTCCTCAAGTTGCTCCCCACAGTTCAGTTTGAAGCTTAGGGTGATGCTGTTTTCATTGAAAAATAGACTTATGTCCAAGATGCTGAGAACTGATAGATAAAACCAGTACTTACTGAAAAGTGATTCTTTAAGGAAAGATGAGAGTCTAAACACAGTGTAATCTTATGCATGTTTACTCATTAAGTGTGTTTAGAATTGCAGTCTCTAGTTGTAATATTCTGCACACTTACTGCACAGTGGGACTTACTTCTGAGTAAGCATATGCAGGATTGTTCTCTTAGACTTTGATCATATCTACATCTACTAGTGGTTTGTATTGGTAATGCAAGTGGAGTGATTTCACACTTTTTTTTCTAATGTGGAAGTCTAGATAATATTGTACGTTCTGTCCTGAATAGTATCTTGACATGTAAAAATGATTAACTGTTTCAGTCCTGAGGGATTTTTAAAATGATTGTGAACTTCAAAAGTCTCTGCATAAATTTTCCTTTGGAACTGTTTGCTTGCCACAAAACCTGGTTACTGATAGATAAATGAATAAAATAAATTGCCATTTTTCTTCGAAGTGTGTCATTTTACACATTTGGTAGTATAACTTTTTTTGAAGTAACTTTTTGATTTCAAAATTGGTCTCATTGAAGTCTATTTAGAACAATGGTGTTGGAGTGGGAGTTAGGTTATAAAGTGGGGATTTAGTGTGATATAAAAGGAGATCAGTGAGGTGTGTTAGCACAATATTGTTTGACACTCTGCATTCAATTAGGCTTTCTTAAAAGTGTGCCCTGGATCGCAGCCTTAAGACTGCTTTGAGTAAATATCAAGGTGATAAAATGGGTTGCAGTAGTGGTTCAGGAGAGCCCACTGACTGACTTCAAAGTTAACATGCATAGCATCAGGATGCACGGATGATTTCATCTAGGCGTGTTCATCACTTGATGAGTACAACATCAAATAATTGACACATGGGAATGAAAAGAGGTGAGGATTTACCTTAAACTGGTTTCTCACAAATACATTGATGCTTATAAATTGTCCGATGTTTCAGTAAAATATTGGGGCAAATAATATTGATGTGTCTTTGGCAAAGTAACTAGAACAACTTCCTCAGGGTTATTTCTTCAGGAAATATTTTCAATTGTTCTCTCTCTCTTATTTAAATCTCTCTCTCTCTCTGCTGCTCTCCCTCTCATTTGAATGAGCTATTACAAATCTGTTATTACAAATAAAAGGTCTTATCTTGTAACAGCATCTCAGGTTATAATATTCAGTGACGGCAATACACATGTCAGATTTGAAGTCATGCAATGAGATACGAATTTAAGCATATGTACGAGATGAATCTATCTTAAATTCACCTTAAGTCCAAGTAGTATGGCCTTACAGAGCTTTCTTGAAGAAATAAATGTATAGTCCAGTTCTAGTAAACAAGATTTAGTTCCCAGAACTGCTTTGGTATTTTAGATTTTATTATCATGCTGATGGAAAACCATTAATCGGATGTCAGAAGTCCAGAAACCCAGACTGTTGTAGTCTCAGGTGTGGTCTTTTTGGCAATATTTATTGTTACTGAATATGTGTGGTATTGAATATGATTATGCTTCTGATAGAATTGGCTATTCTTTGAGAATATGTTTAAGCAACTACACTTCAATGATTAAAAAACAAAACAAATAAAAGTGTTTTATGTTTACTGTTGCCATAGCTTACATTGCAGCTCATTCATCAAACAGTCTAGACCTGTTGTGAATCAAGTTTTTTTGTGTGTATGTGAATCTGAGATATAGATTGTATCTAGTGGTGGCCTTGTACTAGCGGAAAGCACTTCCACTTGGGCTAGGCAGGGCACCCAATGTTTGCCAACCTCCCCAATCATTGCATCCCCCCCTGAACCCCTTAAAAGCTGCTCTTGAGGGTTGGGGACCCTCTGAAAAAGTATGGAATATAGCAATTATTAATTAGAAGGGACTGGTGTAAATTGAGTGCCTCATCTTGTGCAAGCAGATGTGCTTTCTGCTATCACAAAGACAACATTGGGGCATAATCTGTGGATTGTAAATGTAACCCCAGACTGATTTCTGCTCCACATAATTGATTTCAATAACCAATAATCTACTAATTTTAAAAGAGGTAGTATTGTGGGATATTTATGAACCATGTTGACAAAGCCAACATTCCTCAAGCTTCAGTATCTATAATTTAAATGGGAAATGCTACAGGGTTCTTTTGGAGTTGATAAGCTATGGCTTGCACAAATAGGATGCTCAGTTGTCCTGTTAGTTTGTACATTTTTTCCCTTGAATAATTAAATGTTTCGGCTTTTAAGAGGGAAATACTTAACTCATGTAATTTTGAGCATGTGTACAACTATTGTGCATCTATTAAATTCAAACTATTCATTTAGTATGTGTTTCTGTAGCAAATCTGTGATTATATTCACTAATAGGCAAAAAACCTTGAGGTTTAAGAATGTACCTATAGCCAAGACATATTTCTATCAAACTTTAAAAAGCAGGGAAATTGGGCAGCTATAGCGAGTGCACCGGGGAGCAGGAGACCAGACCTCCTCTCTGAGATATTGTATTGCCCTACAAATTTGTCAAACTGCAAACACAATTTGGGTTTGTCTTTCACAGTTCAATCCACTTGCTGTGTAGCTTGGAAGAATTTGGTAACATGGAGAAGGGGGAGGGTGGGTTTGATCAGTTGCGTACTTTTTGAGTTCAGTGGGATTTATTTCTGTGCAATCATGTTTGAAAATGGAAATGGACTGTCTTCAAGTTGATCCAGACTTATGACGACCCTATGAATAGGGTTTTCATGGTAAATGGTATTCAGAGGTGGTTTTACCATTGCCTTCCTCTGAGGTTGAGAGACAGTGACTGGCCCAAGGTCTTCCTAATATCTAATCCTAATCTTCATGGAATGAGCAGATGCAACCATGGCAGCACTCCTGTTTTCAATGAGAGGTGCAGTACCATCATGAGTGTTTCTCATACAAGTCTCTCATTTAGACTTTTGTTGAGCAGCTGGGCAAGGCCCTGGCAATCACATTGGCCTGGTAACATTAACTGGCTCTCCTGTGTACCATAAGCAGTATGCAGTTTTGTTTTGAGAGTTGAAATATAAATGGGCAGTGCTTAGCACTCTGATACAATAAAATCAGTGGGAGTATCTGCAAGCTAAAGAATTTGTGCTAGTTGCATTTTGGTTCACTTTCATTTATTTGATTGGTAAATTATGCAAACTAATATACCTGAGCACTGTGAATTATAAGGCTTTGGCAATGGTCACAACTATTCATAGGTAGTCAACCGTTATATCACATAAAAGAATACAGCAACTAGAGAGATGTGAATAACCTGTTCCTTCATTTCTGCAGATATTTCTTTGTTGTAGTCTGGTATTGTTTTCTAGGATGCTATCTAGAAATAGCATTGCATACTCTATTTTTGCAGTACAGATCTAAATCATTTGCTTTTTATATGCATCCACTTGCTGCTCTCCACCCCCACCCCACAGCCTACTGATGATATTTTCAGATTTGTTACTTTTAGTGCATATTCTCCGTAAAAGTAAATCTGCAATTTTTGCATTGGAAGTGGAAAATCAGATTTGTGGCATCCCCAATGCAAACTGATTTAAGAAGAACAATTTTGTATGTCGTCTGAGAACAGTTGAATTGTACTATAATAAAATATAAGATTCTGTGCTTTCTTACAACCAGGGTTTTTTTTGTGACAGTACTCACTGGTACAGACTACTAGCACCTCATCTAAATATACCTCGTTAAACTTTTAATGTGTTAACATCTATCACTAACTGCTCTTTCTTTCTTTCTTTTGTATACAACCCCATAGCCGATGCTCTCTGGGCGGTTTGCAACAGTTAAAAACATTAAAAACAAATATACAAATTTAAAAGCACATTTTTAAAAAGCAATTTAAAAACACATGCTAAAATTCTTGATTGTTCTGTGGCTGTGAGTTCTTGGTTTTAATTCTGTGGCTTATAACTACTTCTCATAGGCATCTGGTTGGCCACTGTGTGAACAGGATCCTGGACTAGATGGACCTTTGGCCTGATGCAGTATGCGGGGGTTCTTATATTATTAATTTTGTGAGCTGCCTGGTAAGGAAAATTTTCCTAAAAAGTAGGGGTATAAATCCATTAGAAAAGTAAACAGTTCACAGCATTTCTTTCTTTTTTTAACTGCATCTGGAATCTTAACATAATTGCAAGATGATAATGATGATAATGATGATAATAATAATGATAATAATGATAATAATAATGTTTTTAGTGCAGAATGGTTTAAGGGTAGCTTAAACATATCTCCTGACTGAAACTCATTTACACTCTATAGCCTTTTGTTGTTTAGCCTGAGGCAATGGTACACACACAGCACTATGTTCGTGAAACTCCTGAAGTCCCCAAGGGTTTGTTTGTTTTAAATCAGAATTAAACTTTGTCTGGACTAGCAGCTGAAAGGAAACCAAGGCAGCTCTTGGAGTGCTTTAAAGTCCCACTGAAGAGAGCCTGGGAGCAAGACAGAGATGTGCAAATCATTTTTGCCCTATTTTCCACCTGCATGCTGTCCAGCACAGGCAGAGGTGGGCCATAGAGGCCCTCCATGTTTTACAAATTGAGCCCCAAATTCATCCATTATCTCCTGTGGTGCAGCTGCCATTGCAGAAACATTTATCTGTGTCTGCCTTAAGTAATATTATCCACTTAAATGGGGTCCCCACTTCCAGACAGTCTTCCATCCAGACACTGACAAGGCAGTGTTCTGCTTAGCTTTAATAGGAGACAGCATCTTGGTCCAGATCACATGACCAGCACCATGTAGTTACTTACCCTGTAAACAGACCTAAAGTTTAGATAATTTATAGTTGTATAAAGTTAATAGGCGTTGTATTGGATAAGGCACAGATGGCTATTCAGGTATCTGTTTCAAGATAAATTGACTTTTTTTTGTAAGTAATGTGCCTTGCTATTTGGCTGTTGCATCTTGGAAGAACAGCTTCTTTTTAAACCTCTGCAAGTCAAATTTGTCTGAATGTATCTTCATTTCTCTTTATCAGAAATTTGACATCTTGGAGTTATTTATGGATTGTGAATAGTTTTTGTAAACAGTTGCTTTGAGTGACTTACAAAACTTGGTCACAGCACCTTTTAAAAAATAAAGTAAGAAATCATAGGATTGTATCCAGCATTATACAATATACTGACAGGCCATCTGTTTTGGGTACTATTAAGGCCTGCGTTTAACTGAAGTGGAATTTCTTATGGTTGCTTACTGTAGCTTTAGGATATTCTAAAGCTTTCTTTTTTGGCAAGAATATACAGTTTGCTTGTTATAACTCTTAGAAATGGCCAGCTTGTGTACTCTACACATTTATTCTAAAACTCATACAATGCCATATTAATATTTATTTGCTGCTGCTGAAAATGTAACTTCAGGACAAGTTGACAACCATTCTGCTTTGTGGCTCATATGTGATAAGTATCATAATCATTCCATGGGGATGCACTTGGCACCACAATGGATGTGTGTGTGTGTGTGTATGTGTGTGTGTGTGAAAAGAGGACTTCTAAGAGGGTTCCTTTCCTTGCAGAAAAGTGTTTGTGGACCAGACTATCCTCTTCTTTCCTTTCCAAATCCAGTAGGAGAAAGCTGTGTATGTGCATGACTGTGTGCAGTTTTCTGGAGCATAGCTATAATTGTACATTTTCACTCCTTCCTTCAGCACCCTTGCCAAAAAACCAAAATGTGCAATTGATTTGTTTTCTTCCCCCTGCCCCATCAACAGCTTCAAACTGTTGACTGAAGCTGTTTTTACCCAATGAGATCACTTATGCCAAGGTATGCATACAGGCCAATGATCCTTTTTATGGGAGGCAGGGGATTCTTGATACATAGTGGGACTTCTGTCCACATTTTTGAAACAGCCGTTCACTTGGGTGGGGGGGGGGAGTTCTTAGCTGTTCCTGGTGTGGGATGAGGGTATAGTTCGGTTTGGAAACAGACGGTTAATTTTCAAAATGGCAATGATCATATTGGCACATGCCTCATAAATATAAAAACTGATATGCTATCAGATAGCATAACAACCTTCTGCGACACAAGATTCCCTGCAAGATTCTCAGACCTCTATAAGAAATGTAAGATCCTGTGCCTTGGGATGTCCTGATGAGTTTTTTTAACTTTAAATTGAGCTCTGGCTTTAAGTCTGGGATCCAAAGAGTCTGGTGCATGCTTGCCTTGATTGCCTATGCTCACATTTGGATGGGGTGGTTGATTTCCTGTTCTGCCTGCAGCCTTGTGCCATATTGAACTGCTTTTTAGTGCTCTATGATGGACATGATGGGTCTGAAAAGTCCTGGTGTGAATGTGGAATACCTGTTGGGTCTCTATCTATTTGAGGTGCTGTTCACAACAGTAATACATTTAATGTAATTTATGTAGTGGAACGTTTTCATTTCTCCTCTTTTTATTCTTAACACATTTTTCTAGCTGGAATTTTAAAGAATAACTAATGAGGAAACGTTAAAATCAGTGCAGAATGCTTTGTCTGCTTTAGACTCTGATAGCTCTTTCTGATAAAGCTTAATTCTCTTTGTTTTTACTATTCATGCATAGTACCATTGGAGCTTATGGTACTTTGTAGACAAATAGAAAAACACACATAAGAATAATCAATTATAGGCTTGGCCAAGGACCAGGCCGCTTAGGAACATACCATAATTGTCGACAAACTACAGTCTTCTTCAGGTGCTACAAAGAGGGCTATGTAAACACCTGAGGAGGGCAATGGGGATGAGATCACTAGCTCTGTTCTCCCACCCTGTCACAGATTTTAGAACTCAAATATTATCTCCACTAATATAAGATCCCCTTCTTTAGACTGTCATGTTCCACAAGTTGGAAGGTGAGAAACAATAAGTGTGTTGGAGGAGGGGGTCAAAGCTTGTGTGCTTTGTCTTCTACATGTGTTTACCTTCAGCTTGTTTTCAGTTCAGATCTCAGTAAATTAGAATGTACCCAGAATTTGCTGGGCAAATTGGAGACTGGGGTGGTTTATTGCCTTAGAAATTGAAACTGAAAATTTATCTTTGTGTTACATTGAAGTGTTAAATTATATTTTGATAGAGCAGGTAGCTCAACCAAAACTTCAACGAATGGGGATTGCCCAAAACTTTAGATTTGATAAGCCCAAGTTTAGCATAGTTTTGGGGTATGCCGTGTTGTTTTTCTTACAGCAAGAAAAAGTACTGTAATGTTTGTGTTTTGATTCTTATATCGTGAAAATTATGTGCATTTTAGTACTTCTGTTGTGGATCTATAGGGAGCTTTTTAAGTATGGCTAAACCAGTAAGATTTTTATCATAACATTGAGGGTAAATAGATGGGGACCATAATTGTTCTATTTAGAATGCATTCTTAGTACTATTGTTCAGATCCTTGGCATGGGTGCAGAATAAAGCTTTGATTGTATTTAACAAGTTTACATATGTCGTTCTCTTTCATGTGGCAAACACTTAGAATCAGTTGAGTAAGCTTATAGTTGTGTTTCAGAGCACATTAGAGAATATGTATCCCATCCTGCTGAATAAATGCTTGAGCTAAAACAGCATTAATGTAATGGTTAGATATTCTATTATGTTTCCAGAACACCTTGCTTCACCCAAAGAGTTCTAATGTTTTATGAAATCTTGGGATACCTAAACAAAAACATTGTACTGTCCCCACAACCCAGCTGAAATATTATTAGATCATTTAAGACCGTGACAAATACCTGAATATATAATATTCCACAGCCTTGAGCTATTTGAGATGAGAATGGAAGTGGGTGGCCTGAATTTGTTTGGACGGGGAGAAAATAAGGAACAAGTTTGACCTATATCAGGAATGGGTTATCCTTGAAGCTGTTTACAGACACCAAAAAGTTGACCTGGACAACCCTTGTGTGGGACCTGCACTGGTCTATAAAATTTGTAGATGAAAGCTGTACATACTTTTAAAGCATCAAAGTCATAAAATCATGGAATAGTAGAGTTTGAAGGGGGCTATAAGGCCATCAAGTCCAACCCCCTGCTCAATGCAGGAATCCAAATCAAAGCATTCCTGACAGATGGCTGTCCAGCTGCCTCTTGAATGCCTCCTGTGCTGGAGAGCCCACTACCTCTCTAGGTAATTGGTTCCATTGTCGTATGGCTCTAACAGTTAGGAAGTTTTTCCTGACATTCAGTTGAAATCTGGCTTCCTGCAACTTAAGCCCATTATTCCATATCCTGCACTCTGGCACGATTGAGAAGAGATCCTGGCCCTCCTCTGTGTGACAGCCTTTCATGTCCTTGAAGAGTGCCATCATATCTCCCCTCAGTCTTCTCTTCTCCAGGCTAAAAATGCCCAGTTCTTCCAGTCTCTCCTCATAGGGCTTTGTTTCCAGTCACCTGATCATCCTTGTGTTCCAGTTTATCTGCATCCTTCTTGAAGTGTGGAGACAGCACTCAGGATGAGGTCTAACCAGTGCTGAATAGAGGGGAACTAATACTTCACGCGATTTGGAAACTATGCTTCTTTTAATGCAGCCTAATATAGCATTTGCCTTTTTTGCAGCCACATCCCACTGTTGGCTCATATTCAGCTTGTGATCAACGACAATTCCAAGATCCTTCTCACATGTCGTATGGCTGAGCCAAGTGTCCTCCATCTTGTAACTGTGCATTTGGTTTCTTTTTCCTAAATGTAGAACATTGCATTTATCCCTGTTGAATTTCATTCTGTTGTTTTCAGCCCAGTGCTCCAGCCTATCAAGGTCCCTTTGTATTTTGTTTCTGTCTTCCACAGTATTAGCTGTGCCCCCCAATTAAACATGCTCTGTACCTCCTCATCCAAGTCGTTAATAAAAATGTTGAAGAGCACTGGGTCCAGGACCAAGCCCTGTGGTACCCCACTCGTTACTTCCACCCAGTTTGAGAAGGAACCATTGATAAGCACTCTTTGAGTATGATTCTGGAGCCAGCTGTGGATCCACCTGATAGTTCCATCCAGCCCACATTTAGCTAGCTTGCTAATCAGAATATCATAGGGCACCTTGTCAAAAGCTTTGCAGAAGCCAAGATATATTATGTCAACAGCATTCCCACAGTCTACAAGGGAGGTTACCCCCCCCAAAAATGAGATAAAATTAGTTTGGCAGGATTTGTTCTTCATAAATCCATGTTGGCTCCTAGTAATCATTGCATTGTTTGCAAGGTGCTTACGGATTGACTGCTTTAAAATCTGCTCCAGAGTTTTTCCAGGGATTGATCTTAGGCTGACTGGTCTGTAGTTCCCTGGTTCCTCCTTTTTGCCTTTTTTGAAGATAGGGACAACATTAGCTCTCCTCCAGTCATCTGGCACTTCACCAGTCCTCCATGATTTCACAAAGATAATGGACAGTGGTTCTGAGAGTTCTTCAGCCAGTTCCTTCAATACTCTATATGCAATTTATCGGGTCCTGCCGATTTGAACTTGTTCAAAGTGATTAGGTATTCCTTGAAATTGATTAGGTATTCCTTCGTATTCCTCCTTGGCTATACTGTATTTGTAAAGAGAGCAAAGGTGATTGATTGCAAAAGAGAAAAGTGTGATAAACAAAGGTACTGCTTTTTTATTGTTCGGGGGAAAAATTATTTCATAAAGTTACCTTTCTTATAAATTCCCTTTTCAAACATAATCTTATTATGCTGGGGACATGTTATTGCTCCCCCCTCCTCATGTCCATACAGAGCAACTGTTTTGTTGCATATCTTCTGAGAGCTTCACTTATCCTGTCTTGCACCTCACTGGCTTTCTGGGACATTCAATTTCCTAAATGAACATTATCAAGTACTTTATATTTTCAGCCAATTAGCTTCAGTTGTAAGCAACACAATTAACAGCTTTATTGCTTAAACAGTAAACCAGCACAGAATTTCAATCTTGCTCAAAAAAGGATGAATAAGTAATAGGAAAATGAGATTTTTAAGGATACCTTTTTTATCATTGGCTTTTAAAAATTATTTGAAATTCAGGGTGCCTTGTCAAAAAGCTTTTCAGTTCTGTATTCTTCAGTCAAGAGTTCATTATGGGGCAAACACACACTAGTTCATGGAGTTGTAATGTACTTTCTCTGGTCTTGAATTGGCAGGATATGTAACACCTTAATCCTGAATATAATGATGTGGAAGTAAGTGTCTCTAGTTACAAAAGAACTTAATTTTAAAATCTTACAGATCACAGTACGTTAGTCTAGGCACCATATTTATTATGGATCTAGGGCTAATTTGAATTATCTATAGATATCCATCATTGCGGAAAACATCTTGGTTGCTTAGAAACAGTATAATCCTATGTCTCTGGTTCCAAGATCAGGAACTTGAAGGCTGTGGGAACCTATAAAAGTTATTAAGCTGCAGGTGCTGGAGCCAGTAATGACACATGGCTGAAGTGGGGCTGGGATTAAGGGAGTTTAGCACCAAAATGTCAGTCCAGAAGAAAAGGCCATAGGTGAAATTCAAACGTTTGGTAACCAGTGTCCTACATGCCTTCTCACGGCTCAAAGGACAATTTTTATTTATGTTCCCTTTATCTGAGCTGGGGCTGGGGAACCTGTGGTCTTCCAGATGTGGCTGAACTACAACATCCATTGGCCCAGCCAGCATGGTCAGTGGTCAGGAATTATGGGAACTGTAGTCCAACAGCATCTGGAGGGCCACAGGCTCCCCTGCCCTGATTTAAGTTACATTTTGGAAGAGAAGTTTCTGTTAGGGGATTTGCAAGATACCATTATTTTGTCACTAGTTTTTTGCTTCAGGCCTGTGTATTATTACACTGCAATAACAGCATACAGAGAGTAGTGCTGAATACATACACTTTGCAGGTGTCACTGGAAACACAGCTACTTTTGCTCATCAGAGACAATTTTGTACTGGCATTGACTTCAAGGGCAGCACTTAAAATGGAATGAAATCCTCCACTTGGATCAGGAGGCTCATTATGTTTTAGGCTTGCACTCCTGAAACTGGCATAGAATTTATACGACATCAAATAGCTGGCAAAATAATAACTCTGCTCCAGGCTTAATGGAAACAAAACCCATTTATAAATAACTAATGTAAAGCCCCCCTTTTAGTTGAATAAGAGGAATATTAACTTTTATCAATGGGTAGTAAGTGGTCATCCTGGAAAATAATTAGCTTCATACATTTTCCTGTAGCCCTTTTCCATTTGTGGAGTAAGCTTTTTCCTTTGCAGAGAATGAAATTTCTATCTCTTTCATTTTCAAAATAGTGCTGCTGCTCCAGGAGTAATAAGTGGAAAGTGGTTTTGAGAACTGTACCATTGGTAGGCCTTTTCAGATGAGGAATGTGAGTAATGGTTTTTTTTGTCCCTGATCTAAATGAATTTACCTCAGTGTCTGAAGAGACCTTTCAGTAAATCAATAGGAGTGTTGTCATAGATATCAGTTGTGATAAACCTCTATCAGGCCATGAATTAGACCCTTAAGATATGAGCTACAACTATTTTCTTGGAGCAATAAAATTTGTCCTCTTTTAATCTAGAACAGCCTTTCCCAACCAGTGTGCCTCCAGATGTTGTTGGATGACGATTCCCATCTTTCCTGACCATTGGCAATGCTGTCTGAGGCTGATGGGAGTTGTGGTCCAACAACATCTGGAGGCACACTGGTTGGGAAAGGCTGATCTAGAGGGCAAAAAGTGATAGGCAGCAAATAAGGCTCTCGTCACTTATCTTAGAGCTAAGACAGATTGAAGATCACTTGACTCTGGCTTTTCTGGTCTCGGTTCATCAATTCTTGTTTAAATCTCGGTGTTGCT
This sequence comes from Rhineura floridana, assembly GCF_030035675.1. Taxonomy (NCBI): domain Eukaryota; kingdom Metazoa; phylum Chordata; class Lepidosauria; order Squamata; family Rhineuridae; genus Rhineura; species Rhineura floridana. The sequence goes on along the minus strand of NC_084481.1, from coordinate 61,057,850 downwards.
ATTTGTATTTTTTACCATATTTTCCTTCTACAGCTACAATCCTTGGGTGAACTGGGTTCAAATCCCCACTCAACCATGAAGTTCACTGGGTGAACTTGGGCCAGTCACTATCTCTCAGCTTTACCTACTTTGCAGAGTTGGTATATAGAACCGTAACCACCATCTTTAGTTCAGACAAAACAGTAGTACTGTTGGTGGATGGGCCATCTGACTCAGGTTTGAATTTACTGTTTGTCCTGGATGGGGTTGCATTCCCCCTGAAAGACCAGGTTTGTCGCTTGGGGGTGTTCCTTGACATGGCACTCCTGCTAAGATGCATTTGTGGTGATGGATTCCTTTTCCCAGCTTCAGCTGGTTCACTAAGAACCTTCCTTACCACTGTCATTTATGCCCTAGAGACCTCCAGATTAGATTACTGGAACATGCTCTGTGTAGGGCTGCCCTCCTTTACATAGTTCAGAAATGGCAGCTGGTGTGAAGAGCAGTTAGGATCCTGGCAGGTGTTATGTACTTTAAGTCTGTTATGCCAGTTTTGCGAGATCTATCTTGGCTGCTAGTCTGTGTGTGGGATCGACTCAAAGTGCTGGCGTTAAACCTTTTAAAAGCCTTAAGTACCTTGGGATCTGCATACCTTGAGGACCACTTCCTTCTATATGAGCCTCCCCATATCATTCAGTGATTCTCTGATGCCCTTCTCTAGGTCCTTTAATCCTATTAAACCTGTTTGTTGGTGGTGAGGGCTATGACCTATTATCTAGTGGCACCCACCCTGTGCAATGCCTTGCCAAGTGAGTTGCATTGGGCTCCATCACTGGATATGCGTGTTTTAAGATGCCAGTCAGAATAATTCCTCTTTCTGGAATTTTGATATTTTAATTCTGATAGCTGTCTTGGCATTGTTTTCTTAGGTATTATACTAATCTTTTGCTTTCTTATTTGCCTGAACTATTGATTGTTTTATAATTGTTTGTGTTTTTTTTTGCTGGTCGCATTGAATTCCATCTGGAAAAAGGGCAGGATGTACTCTTTTTAATGTAAAAAACAACAACAACAAAACCGATCCTGAGCTCCTTGGAAGAAGAATAGAGTAAAAATGGAATAAATAAAATTTAAGCACAGTTAGTGGAAAATATAAATCCAATGAACTAAATGGATCCTTACTCTGAGTAAATATGCACAAGAAAACACTGTTAGGTTGCAATCCTAAACACACTTACTAGTGAGCAAGCCCCATTGCACATGAGTAAATATGCATAGAGTTGTGTTAAGCATTCATGTCTGTATTGCTATGGTTTTTGTTTAATCCTTCTATATGTGAACTTGGGAGTCTGTTTATCACCAGATTTTTTCATATCCTTAGTTTTCTGTGCAGTGTTCTTATTCCACATCCATAGCATTTGCCTTGCTACCTCACTCTTTGCTTGCTGTGGTTTTTAATTTTTTTAAAATAAACATTTCAGTGCACCATAAAGACCAGTTCCGTACAGCAGAACAGACACATTCAAGTATATGTTTTCTCTGCTGTTTTGCAAACGGTGCTGTAGCAGAAGGAGGGGACATGATAAGCCTTAGAACAACTGCACAGAAAGCTGCACTCTAATTAATCCCTGGCACCTTTAACACTGTGGTCTAATTTGGTAAGAAGTTCAAAGGGATACGGTTTCACCTCTAGGCTCCTGGGCTGTCACTATATAGCCCTATAGATGACATTGTTGAAACCCGTATCTTGTGTCAACTGAAGGGAGCTCAAGACCACAACTTAACAGTGGGGAACTTCTTCTGTGCTGAGGGACCATGCCAACATTAAGACATTTCGGCACCACTTCAAATTTGGTCCTGGTCTTTACATAAACAATATAAAATGTGTCTTCTAGAATCCATCTGCTGATACTAGAATAAAGCTTGTTCTTTGGACAGCTATTTTGTAGAAAAGGTTATGTTTTGCTTGAAATTATGTTGGGACTCCTCTATAAATACTTTTGTACATAGTTATGGGTTTTTCTTGTTTCCACTTTGTATCTCCTTCTACCAGTGTTAAATGCCAGATCTGCTTTGTTTATGCACAGTGCCAAAAAGTGTTTGAATATCTTTTTTTCTGTACAACTCTCTAGTGGGCTTCACTCTGCAGCCTTCCTGCGTGTCCAGGTTTCCTGAAGAACCCATGATGTCCTCAGGTGAGCTTTTCTGTAAGCACAGGAAGCTGGGGAGGTTGCCTACTGTGTGCCTGACAGCTGTTAATTGTTTTTATTTTTAAAGAAATCAGTGGAGAAATACACCCACCAAAATTCTGAATAAATTCAAAAGCTTCCTGAGAATGCAGGAGAACAGAAGCTTCCTTTGCAGGGGTATTTTGTGTGTGTGGAGAACAGTTTTCACCATTACAGTCTCTAAGGCAGGGGTGAGGGAACTCTAGCTTGCAAGTCTAATTAGGCCCAACACAGGTCCCAATTTGGCCTGTGAGGCCATTCCGCACAAACTATACTCACCTGCCCTGCACCAGACATGGGGCAGGTATGGCTGTTCTGAGATCGTGTGTCTGTGAAAAGATCTAGCAGATATTCTTCAACTGCAATTCTAAATATATTTATTGGGGAGTATACCCACTGAACACAGTAGGACTTGCTTCCAAGTAAGCATGATAGAATTGTGCTGCTAAGCGTGGTTAATCAAATAAACTTTGTGAAACACATTGACATGATCACTAGAAACAACTTTTGTGTTACAGGTAAATTGAAAGTGGCAGGCAATAATAAACTGTTTGAGACAAGTTTGATATTTGAGGCTTGGTGGTGATACCTGAACTATGGACCATTGCTGAACAATCATAGTCCTGGGTTTCTGATAATCCTTGTATGCATAGGCACTAGAAATGGTTTTAATATAGAACTAATAGTGCCTATATTACTTGATGCGGCTTATTGGGGTCCCTTTAAGGCCTGTTCAACAGTACTGAAAAATTACCATATAGAAAATGAAATAATCCTTTACTCAAATATTCTGTATGATATTGTGGGAATTCTTGAGGATTTGGAAGTTGGGCTCATGTCAACAATGTCTGTGAGAGTTCTGAAAGCTCTTGATGTGTGTCTTGTTGAAATGCTTTTAACGTCGCAAGGAATATTTTTTTTTGTAGATGCCAAAGATGCATAGTTGAGAGATTTCTATTTTGTCAGCATTTACAGTGAATATCCAAAATATGATATTGCCAATTCTGCATGCATATAGTTAAAATACACAGAAAATATAATAGAACTGTGAATGCTGACTGGACAAATCCTCTCATTGTCATTGTTGGCATTCACTAATTTAAGGGAGCAATTCTAACTCTGGGAAGCCAACATAATTTATACCGGCTTAAATACACCAGATCCAACCTCATTCAGGAGTGAGGCTATTGCTGGCTAAGCTGGCCAAAACCTGGCTGAAGGAAAATGAGCCTTTAAAATAGTTGGACTTACACCATCCTTTTTGCTGGTGTAAGTTCGCCAGGTTGCTAGGTCATGTGACTGAGCGGAATGGAGTTAGGATATAGCTTAACCCCCCCCCGCCATGCTCCTGAAACATCCCTTTTGGGGGGACTTATGCTGGCTTTGGTTGAGCTGGGATGAGGGACTTAAGGTCAGTGTATCTCCAACTGAGCAGGGGTAAGGGACTTAAGCCAGCTGAGGTGAAGATCTGCCAGATCCTCACACTCATCCTGGCAGTTTGGATTGCTCCCTTACTCCGTAATTTTTAGGCATTCACCAGATATGCTCTCTTGTGGCTATCAATAGTCTCTGCATTTTTGAAATTCATTGCAACTTAAATGAAATATGTCCATATTTTAAACCTTTCAACTATGAGCGAGAGTATATAGTCGAAGGTATCAAGGCTCTGCCAATAATGTGCTTTCATTTTTAGGATACGGCCATGGAACATGTTAAGTAAAAAAACACCACTCTGTAAAACCTCATTTTTCTCATCATTGTATTAACCATAATCAAACTCCACACATTTGGAATTGGGTAATGTAGAATAGTGGAATGGGATACATCCAGTCCAAGTATCGATATTGTGGGTGTCCTTGGGCAAGGTACCATAATGGGCCCTCTTAACCTTACAGCGATAGGGTGGTGGAATTTGAGAATTCTCTGATGGTGTGTCTGGCCTTGCTTAATGGCCTTTGCAAAGTGAGAATTGGGGGGGGTTACTTGGCAGTTTCCTGGTGTTGGGAGGAGAAGCAAATACCTTCTTGACATCTTCCACAACTGGTTCAGTGTATCTATCTACATTACAGACTCAATAATAATTCCCTCCTCCCAGTAAACCATAGCCAGGGAGGCAGGATGCAGTAGGCATCTCTACCAGAGAGAATTCTCAAAATGGAAATGGACTGCCTTCAAGTCGATTCCATCTTATGGCAACCCTATTAATCGGGTTTTCAAGGTAAACAGTATTCAGAGGTGGTTTGCCATTGCCATCCTCTGAGGCTGAGAGGCAGTGACTGGCCCAAGGTAACCCCATGCGCTTTGTGGCTGTGTCGGGATTCATACCCTGGTCTCCCAGGTCGTAGTCTCAACACACTCACTAAGCTTTCAGTTCTCAGAATTCATTCTGGTTAGTCTGTGATGGTTGAACTTCTGAGCAGGTTTTCTTGGCAACTCACCTGTCTTGAAACAATCCAGCTGGCTTTGTGAATTTTCTGAACATAGAGGGAGCATAGTTGCCCCCAGGAGACACACACTGTATATTTGTTGAGCCTTTACAACATGGGCAAAAAAAAACTCATAATGTTTCATATTGGTTGATTATTTCTTGGCACCCTTCCTCTTCAAATACCTTTTTGAATTTTAATGAATAATCACAGAAAGAGGTATTTATTATTGCCATGCAACACATGGGATTCTGAAGAGGAGACACTGATTTACTACATTAATTGTTTTCACCAGACTACTAACGATAATCAGGATTAGATTTGAGACGTTGACATCTTGTCAGACTTCCCTACCACCACCACCACCACCATAAAAGGTGTGGCTACTTATCCTTGCTCTTTACTAGAGCTCATTCTGGCTAATGGGGGTTTTCTGTTTGGGGTGAAGATACTTTTATTGTGATGGATGGGACTATAAATTAACTTTGCTCTCATTTACAAATTAATGGCTTAGGTCCCAGAATAAAAGTGGAACGTCAAATTAAGTGGAGTTGGTCATCACTGTTGCCAAGACCTGTTCAACTTCTTTGCTTCTTTTCCATTCCTCTTTCTTTCCCTTCTTCCAAGTCCAATGTGCCTCTGCAAGTGTTGCAAAGTAAGGAGACAGGTCAGTTTGTGAAATCAGAGGCAGGGGGATGGTGGCAAAACTGCTCTCAATTCCAGGGTTCTTTTAGTGAAGAAGTGATCTTCTGGATTCTGGGGGCCTTATGGGAATCAAACAAAAAGCCAACCACCGATTATCTTTTAAAACAATTGCTGAATTTAAAGCCCTCTTTGTGTGTAGTAGTAGGAAATGAAGGAAATGAAAATTCAGCACCTAGTATGGTGGCCCACTTACGCATTGGCAAAAAAATAAAATAATAAAACCTCACAAAAGAGGGCTTGTATAAAATGTACATACATTAATTTTTATGCATAGATGCACATTTACGAAGAATTACTAAAATTTAAATAGAAATGCCATAGTGGAGAACACTAACCAGATGGCCTGCTTGCCTGTTCAGTCTGCTGTAGGTACTAATTGTGGATAGACAACTTGAAGGCAGATCTCGCTCCTTAAGGTTCTTCTATCTTTTAAACCAGACTTGGACTGGACAGCCCTTCAAATAGAGGACTGGAAAGTAGACACAGCCATCTTGGCACCTTCTTAAACTTATGTTTCCTTCAGTGAACTTCCTTAAGTTTTCCTGTCTCTCTTCCCCACTTCCCTCCCCAAAGCTTCCCTGGAGGCTAAGGCTCTACTGAACAGTGTGGGATGGAGTGGGGGGAGTCTTCTTCCATAAACTGCCTTAACCTCCCCTAGGATCTAAAACATTATTTTGAACTTTACATGTTCCAGGCCTTAGACCTGGCATTAAAAACAGCCCCGTCCTCAAACAGGATTGCTAGTTTCTATGTTGAAATGGTTTGAGGCATGAAGCTGCCTGCTGCCTTGGTTCCCCATCATTCCTCTCACATACTATTGTCTCCCTCACTAGCGATCCCTCCCTGCTCATGTGCTGCGGGGTGAAATGTGAAGTCCTACACTTCACTTTACATCAAGGAGGAGAGGGTGGTGCGTGAGGAAGTGGATGGAGGAAGGGACAGCAGCTCCATTCTCTCAAAGCCTTTTCTTGGCACTTTTAAAAGGTAGAAGCACTGCCTCTCTGTCAGTCCCTGGCAACCACACTTATTTATTTATATCCCACCCTTCCTCCCAGCAGGAGCCCAGGGCGGAAAACAAAAGCACTAAAAACATAAAAACAGACCTTAAAATAGATTAAAACAAAACAACTTTAAAAAACATTTTTTTAAAAAAGCTTTAAAAACATCTTAAATAAAAAGGGTTAAAAAAACATATTGTTTAGAAAAAAAAGTTTTAAAAAATGTATTAAAAAGCAATTCCAACACAGACGCAGACTGGGATAGGTCTTAACTTAAAAGGCTTGTTGAAAGAGGAAAGTCTTCAAAAGGTGCCGAAAAGATAACAGAGATGGCGCCTGCCTAATATTTAAGGGGAGGGAATTCCACAGGGTAGGTGCTGCTACACAAAAGGTCCGTTTCCTATGTTGTGCAGAACAGACCTCCTGATAAGATGATATCTGCAGGAGGCCCTCACCTGCAGAGCGCAGTGATCGACTGGGTATATAAGGGGTAAGACGGTCTTTCAGGTATCCTGGTCCCGAGCTGTATAGGGCTTTCTACACCAAAACTAGAACCTTGAACTTTGCCCGGTAGCAAATGGGCATCCAGTGCAATTCTTTCAGCAGTGGGGTGACATGTTGGTGATACCCTGCCCCAGTAAGCAGTCTTGCCGCCACATTTTGCACCAGCTGCAACTTCTGGACCAACCTCAAGGGCAGCCTCACATAGAGCGCATTACAGTAATCCAGCCTGGAGGTTACCAGTGCATGGACAACAGTGGTCAGGCTATCCTGGTCCAGAAACGGCCACAGCTGTCTTACCAGCCGAAGCAGGTAAAAGGCACTCCTATCCACTGAGGTCACCTGGGCCTCTAGCGACAAATATGGATCCAGGAGCACCCCCTCTTTCAGAGGGAGTACAACCCCATCCAAAGCAGGCAACTGGCCAATTATCCAAACTCGGGAACCACCAACCCACAGTGCCTCCGTCTTGCTAGGATTCAGGCTCAGTTTATTGGCCCTCATCCAGCCCACCACCGAGTCCAGGCAGCAGTCCAGGTCTTGCACAGCCTCTCCCAACTCAGATGTCATGGAGAAATAGAGCTGGGTATCATCAGCATACTGCTGACATCTTACCCCAAATCTCCTGATGACTGTTCCCAAGGGCTTCATATAAATGTTAAACAGCATTGGGGACAAGATGGTACCCTGCAGCACTCCACAGCACAACTGCCAGGAGGCCTAAAGACAGTCACCCAATGCTATTCTCTGAGAGCAACCTTGAAGATAAGATCGGAACCACTGTAAAACAGTGCCTCCAATACCCAGCTCACCAAGTCAGTCAAGAAGGATACCATGATCAATGGTATCAAAATCTGCTGAGAGATCAAGTAAGAATAACAGGGTCGCACTCCCCCTGTCCTTCTCCCGATAAAGGTCATCCATCAGGCAACCAAGGCCGATTCAGTCCCATAACCAGGCCTGAACCCAGACTGGTATGGGTCAAGAGTACTTGCAATTGCTGCACCACAATCCTCTCAATCACTTTCCCTAAGAAGGGGGTATTTGCAACCGGTCGGTAGTTGTCACAAACCAATGGGTCCAGGGTGGGCCTCTTTCAAGGTGGCTGGAACCAATGATGCTTTGACCACACCCTGGAACCACTCGGTGAAACCCCCTCGGCAAGCTTTAATAAGCCAAGAAGGGCAAGGGTGGAGAGGACATGTTGTTGGCCGCATCATCGCAAGCACCTTCTGAATGTGTAAAGACCTTGCTACTTTAAGGGTTGTGGAGCAGGAAAACATTCTACTAACTTGACCCCTTTCATGGAGGAGCTTTTAAATCATTGATTTAAATCACCAAGAGAAAGCCTTGATTTAAATCAAGATAAAGTTTCTAAACTTCTTTGGCTCCGGCTCTGTATGATGTTGCTGCCTTGGTGGTGGGGACCACCTAGAGCTGGGATGGGAAACCTGTGGCCCCTTATATGTCGCTGGACTCCAACTCTTATTGTCCCTGCCCATGTGGCCCTGCTAGCTGGGAGTTACAATATTTGGAGAGCCACAGTTCCCAACCACTGTCCAAGAGGCAGTGCCTTGGATTATCTAGGATATTGGATATTCTGTCCTTTGCCTTTCCTCTGCAAACCTTTTCTAGTCTCTGTCACAGTGCAATGAAGCAGAAATATGCACAGCTCCTTCTGTGTACAAAATTCTGTAGCCTTTGCAATGTTAACTGGAGTTATTAATCTGACCACCTGAAATGTCATTCTTGCTTTTAACTGTACACATCTGTTTCACTCATTTCTCAGAATTTTTCAGAAACAAAATAGCCCCCAGTTTTCTTAGTTTTAAAAAACCATCATTGATTTTTTGAAAGATATTAAATATTTCCTACGTTGTCTACAAATAATACTGTTAAAGTATTTCTTCCAGATTTTATTCTGCAGAATGTGGTATAAGTAATTTTTAGTACTGCTGATATTGAGTGCTTATTGTTGGGCAACACATCAAGTAATGTAGGGGCCAGAGAATCTTGTCGTTCAACCAGAGCTGCACAGTGACCCATTGGATGAAATGTCTTCATTTGGGCACCCTGTTGCGCACTCCAAACAGCAGGGCTTCCACCAAAACAAACAAGCTTTTCATAATAGTAAAAGGTTCTAGTGTTTTGACAGCTTTGTTCAGACATCACATTACACTATACTGAAAATGGAAGCATTTGAACTGATGAGAGGGCAGGAATATGGTGTTCAGTTATTGACCCAGAGCTTCATGGTTTACATTTCAGTTAGGTGAATCCCTGAACTCTTTCTGACTCAATCTCCTCTGTCATTGTTTGATGTGCATAGTATATTATGCAAATCCTTTAGCACTTAATGGTTCCCTGCTAGGCATCTTACAGAATCTCTGAGGTTTTAAAGTGAAGTACCAATTGCAGGTGGGATCTTTGTTCTGCTTCGCTGCAGTAAAAAACAAGACACAAGTATGTGTCATGGAACAGACCCTTAATACCTTTTGAATCATTGGAAGAATAACACACTATGGAGAACTGAAGGTGTGAGAAAAGGATAAGACTGTGAGTTCTCTTTTCTTGTTTCTCCCTTTCTGTCCTCCCCCCACAAGTTAAACAACTTTTTTTAAAAAAGGATGTATAGCCCACCTTTTAACTGATTGATTTTTAATAGTTACTAATGACAAATAATAATCATAAAAAAGATATACAAAAACAGTGAAGAATAAAAATGACCTAGACCAGAAACGAACATATCAGCTGACCTTTTTTTCCTAACCCAGATCACTGGATCTCCCAAAGTCACTTTAAAAAGAAAAAATGGATTTTGGTTCTGCTCCAGAAAGCGGATTAGGCTGCAATCTAATACATGTCTGCTCAGAAGTAGGCTCCATTGGGTTCAATTGGACTTACTCCCAGGTAAGTGTGTATTAGATTGCAGCCTAAAGCTGCGGTCCTAAGTCCCATTGAATTCAATAGGACTGACTTCTGAGTAGACAAGGTAACTAATAGATATTTTTCACTCTTTGGAATTAGTGTGTCATGCCTCGGCTCTGTCTTAAGTCCTTAGACATGCTACCTTTGATGGCGTTCTTACTATGGAGCACGGTCATTGTTGATGCATTGGTTTGGGTGATAAATCACAATTTTGTATTCTACAGGGCTGCTTCGTTATCGAAACAAATGTCCAAATGCAAGCTTTGGTGCAGCACAAGCAGCAACCCACTCCTAGAGCCTTACTTTAGGCCGCCATTCCTAAATTCTTCTGTATCTGGTAGGAGTGTGCCAAGTTTCAACCTGCTTGATTGTGGCCTCCAAGCTGAGTGGGGCTGAAGTACAAGCGTGCAAGCTTGGAACATCTTCATGTGTTTGGGGGTGGGGAGGGAAGCTTGGACTTTCTTATTAGCAGCAAGTTATGCCAGCTGGCAGAAATTCCCACAATCCACATGAAATGGGGTTAGGCTTGCTGCAGATAAGGCAAAGAGCTGACTTGCTGCACTGTAAAAGCCTGTTTTACTGCTTCAGTTAAGGAGTAATCCAGGAGATGTGCACACTTGCACTGGAGGGAAAGAGCACACATTCTTCTGGGACAATAAGTAAAGCATGTGGAGACCTGTGAAAATATATAAGGGGGATTGACTTGGAGGGTCCATTTCCTCTGAGCTCAATTCCTCCTTTCATCCCATCTTTTTGGTAAGAGACAGCCTCCCTCTCAAAGAACTTAAGGGGAACTGCTTAAAGGACCATGGGAAGTTGGTGCTTTATCCCAGGCTCTCTCAGGATGTAGGGATGACCTCTTCTGGTGTTCCACCTGATAGTGTGTTGGTGCCCTGTTTGATGGAGAATGTGAGCACTTACCTTGATCTATCTGTTTCACCCCATCTACTACTGGAAACAAACCTTTGTGGAAAAAGTGAGAATACATGTTAATAATAAAATGTCTTAGCATAAGGGATTTGTGCATGCACAACTCTCATTAAAGGCTGGTTTGAGAGCTGGGGGCTGTTCACCCTCTGATACTTTTCTTGGTAGACAGCCCACCCTGCAGACTGTTTCTGTCCACAATCTGTCCACTTGCAGATACTGCGGTGCATATGTGAAATTAAGACTCTCAGAATAGTGTGTTCTTGTGAACAGGTCCTTCTGTTATGGTGCGAGGTACCCAATATTTCTTCCAGCAAAAGTGGAGTAACAGAGGACAAAAATCTAATTAAGAATGTGACATATTTGCACAGTCAGTTAATTGTTCAGAGGATATGAAGGTTGGGTATTTTTTAGAAAAGTTTTCATTTAAACAGCTTTTGTTAGTGACAAATCTGTTTCCTGAAGTTTTTTGTATTTGTTTAATGGGAAAATAATGCTTCTAATTTATCAGTAATGTCCTGGGGACCTAAAATACTTTCTGTAAATGTTTATTTGCAGTATATTAATGTTTGTTTATGAGAAGGTCACACTGCTCTGTAACTTGTTCTGATTGTTTCCAGCTTTCTGTGATGGAATAAATTGTACATTACAGTGAACCAAATGTGGGTTTTTTTCCTGAATATAGAGTCTGATCCAGTTCAGTCATTTGAGCACCCCTAAAGTATCCACTTTAAGATGCTTTTAAAAGTTTCATTTCTTCTAGTGTACTACTAGTGTACAAATCAAGTGTATTCAATGTGCCAGATTGCAATAAACGTACCATGGGTGGGGAACCTGTGGCCCTCCAAATGTTGCTATAAGTCCATGGTCGAAGTCAGTATGCTTCTGAATATCAGTTGCTGGAAACTGTAGGAGGGGAGTGTTATTGTGCTCAGGTCCGGCTTTCCATAGGCATCTGCTTGGCCACTGTGAAAACAGGGTGCAGGACTAGATGGGCCAGTGGCCTGATCCAGTAGGATCTTCTTATGTTCTTAATTCCCATCAGACCTAGCAGTATGGCCTGTAGTCAGGGGTGATGGGAATTGTACTCCAGTAACATCTGTAGGGCTCAGGTTCCCCATCCCTGAAATATACCAAAAAAAATCTTGGCAAAGGGGTTCCTTATTTTTTGTAATGTAACTGTGGGGTACTCCAAGTTGGCTAATAATTAGATTTTTGTCACTTTCCTCAGGGCTATTGTAATGACTGGTTACATCAGTAGATAATGGGTGGGAGAATATTTAAGGTATTTTATCTTGCCAGAAATGACAATAAGGAGCAACTGTACAGTAAAAATAAAGTTTTGCTTAATATCAGCAGGTGTAATTAAGAAAACTAGGTTCAATAGTAGTAAACATCCTACAAAACTTTGTTGTTATGGCAATTACTCTGGAAGTGCTAATTTTAAATTTCATGAAGGACTGAACTCTTGCTCCCCCTCCCCACCCCTAGCAAGGGAACTGTGGTTAGTCCAAGCAGGTTATCTTTTGTGAAGTTTATCTTCTTCTGCTGCTATTTTTATTTAAGTAGGATTGATCAAGAGATTGGTCTGAATTGAAATGTTTGAGGAAGTACTTCTGATTAAACTTACTTGGAGGGGAACCCCCCCAAAACTAGGAGATGATAGGGAAGGTTGGAAAGGGTGTAAAGCAGGGATGGGAGAACCTCAGGGCCTCAGAGATTTGGGCTAGGTTTTTGTGGGGCCTTGTCATTCATTTCTCTGCCCACGTGCCTTGGAGCACAGGCCTTTCTGCAGGTTGTGGTCATTCACCTGGAAGGGAATGACCTTGGTTTGCTTAAGGGCAAGTCCCTCAGTTTTGCATGCATGTGAGGACATACAGTTGGTGAGGCAATGTTGGCCTATGATTTGTCTGATGTGGTCAGACATGATCCCTCGCGATATGCAGTTTGTGAGGCAGCATTGGCCTATGGTTCGTCAGATGGGTCAGACATTCTCCTACGCAGGGTCTGGTGTGGTTTGGGGGACCTGAGGGTGATAGATGGGGCACATAAGGTTAATCGGCAGATTCGGTTGGCTTTTCTGGCACACGGAAGGTTGGCTTTACATCACCTCCATATTCAGCACTCTAGGGTTGAACTTTATAGGGCTGATGGAGTTCACCTGACAGATGCAGGGAACAACATCTTTCTACAGGACCTGCAGAGGTGTCTGCAAGAGGTGCTTCTTGGCAGTGGGGTAAAGGGGGACTAAATAGAGATTTGTCCCCCTTTTGTGGTGGCAAGGTGTGGGAAGGGAAGTAGGTAAGGACAGCTAGGTGGCCCCCTTAGGCACCTTTGGAGGTGATTGGTGGCTCTGGAGGCCTGCAAGTCAGGGCTTTATGGCCCGAGGGCAGGATATGGGCTGCCTTTGGGGCCAACTTACTTCATCTACCTGGAGTTGTATGGCCCCGGGGGGTGGTGATATAAGAAGGCCCCTCTGGTCACCTACATGGTGTGGCGGGGATAAGGGGTAAGCAGAATGGCTTGCCCTTGCCCCAGTAGGGATTGGTCGTCCAAGAGCTGTATAGCAATCTGCCTGCTTATAGACTGTTCCCACACCTAGGTTTCCCCTCTGCAGGTTAATTTAAGGGGTTTTGTTATAACGTTGGCCCTTGGTTAAACCAAACTTGCTGTGTCCATGTCTTATTTTGACTCTCAGCTGCAAGTCCATACTTCCAGGAACAGCACTAGAAAGATCAGCTCAGCTGAAGTTGCTGTTGCTTGCTGCCTGTGTGAACCTGTTGTTTCAAAGGTTTCTGAATCAGGGGGCATGGCCTGTTCTCTCTCCTCCCCTTTTTGCTCCAGGGCTATGTTAACAAGTATAAAATATACATTGGATTCCTGCTTTCTGGTTATTAAGCTCTGAAATTATTAATGTGATAGGAACAGAATCAAGTAAGAAAAAGAAAGAAAATGTAGGCTCAGGAAAACCCCTGGACACAATATTGTCTTGTAAATGTTTTTTTATCCCAATATTTGTGTACACTAAACACGTCTCTGAGGCCCCATGCACATGTTAAAGCTTGCCATGTGGAGATCTTAATTCACTGTTGTTGTTGTTTTAGCTATCAAGGAGATTATTTTATAATTGCAAAGACATAATAAATTTAGAGCAGCATTGGGGAAGTCTGTGATGCCTCTGTAAACATAATACTGTAAATATGGTAAGTGTGGGTTTATTAGAGTATATGTGGTAAGTAGACTGAGTGAAAGGGGGGGTACATGGGTTGGAATGTTGAAGAATGTTGTGTGATGATTGGCTGAGCGTCTGGGTGTCTGAAAGTATAAATGAGAGGATGACAGTTGTTCTGGGTTAGAGTTCTGAGGGGTTTTTGGAGAGGGTTGTTGGGCGGATTGGATTTAGGTGGGTAGTGAGGCAGGTTATCTATGACTAAGAAATATAAAGAGTAACACATCTTATGAAACCACACACTTGTTGACTGAACCTTTAAGTAATCTTGTTATTCCCTGTGTAAATAAATAAATAGTTCTTGGTTTACCAAAACGCCTGATCCTTGGCCGGGTTTCACAGACCAGAAGGGTGGGGAAACTATCAATGGTAGCAGTGGTGAAGAGATAGTGTAACATCAGGAGGTATCCAGGGCTGTAATCTTTAGAGGCACAAAGATACAGGGGGGGGTTGTGGGCTGCAAGTGCACCCAGACACAACGTAGCAATAGGCCAGGAGGATACTAAGGCACAGTCTCAAGGCAATGTTGTTTATAGAGAATGTCAGGTGGTGGTGCCTAGCAGTGGGGTCTTGAGAGATCTGTGCTAGGGCCTGTGAAAGAACTGTTTTGAGAGCAGGACCCTGAGGTGGGACTGTGACAGGGTGGTGACCACAGGAGGGGTCCTGACAAACTCTGCCCTGAAAGATGTTGTTATAGCCGGCCCTTCAACATCAGAAATTTATTGTACTAGCCATTGGCCTTGACAATGTTAAAATATACTCCAATGTATATTTAATTTTATTATTGTATTATGTAAAACCTTTGATACAATACAGTAAAACCCAATTTAAGCTGAAATTCACTGGGTACCCTCTTAAAACTCTTGAAAGTGATCAGCTACTTTTCACTAGTTCTTTTTGCTCAGAGTTCCCTTGCAGCTAAAGCACATAGTGCTGTTCTATGTTAAATCATTTGGGAGAATCCTGTCTTTGGATTTGGTTGCCCCAACCCATTATTGGCTTGCATTGTGGGAATATTCTTTCTGACCTAGTAAATATTTTGATATGGGGATGATTTTCAGATGTTTTTGTGTGTGTTCCCCAAACAGTGCCTACTCTTGATTTTGGTTCAGTTACATCTCTGTCCTATAATGGTTAGCCTTGTGATCCTCCCTCCTTGCACATTTCCCATCCTTTTCACTTTCAGAACCCAACCATGGTTATTATCACATCTGCCCCAGACACTTTTGCTATCTGGTGGATTTGCAGGCTTTGTTAAATTTGTGGAAATGCCAGGGACGTTGTAGTATACCTTTCTGTGTTTTAGGCTCCAAAAAATGAAAGGGGGGGATTTATGTGTTGCTGGATGATCAGGCAGTGTATCCACACTGTTCTGTAGTCTCTGTATGATAGCTGTACTGCCTCATTATTCAAGTTCTTGTTGAGTTTTATGTACTTGGAAATATATTCAGATGAACTCTTGAGTTAATTGTGCTCTCATGATGAATCAGTAGCAAATGGCATTGTTCTTAACTGCCACATTAAGAAAGTATTAAATTGCCGTGGAATGGTCCTTCCTGGTGGCTTATATGTATGTCTTGGGATACCATTTTAATGTTGTTGCAAATAGTGCATTGCAATATCAATCTGCAATCAGCTCAGCCATTTAATTCTTGTTTCAGATTACCACCAGCTGCAACAGATTTGATATTGTGGTTCCATATCTTTCTTTGTTCTGCTATTTTGCTTTCCCTCTCAGAAAACTGTGTCTATCCCAAGGATGAATATTGCTTGTAAAGAGATTTACTTCCAAGTAGGAGAGCTGTAGCTTATAGCCTGCCATGTTGTGACAAGTTGGATTACTCGTTATTTGTAGGTCGCTTGGCAGTGAAAAGCTCCGGTGTTCACATGGTAGGCTGTGAATGCTATTAACAAGTAGATTCACTTGGAAGGGAAAGGCAGCAGTCTCCTCTCCTCCCAGTGGAATCATTTGCAGCCTGGAACTCCTCCCAGCAGCACATCTACTTGGGAGAAACTGCCCCAGTTTCCTTCTGTGGGTATCACTTTCCCTCTTCCCATTTCCCAAAACCTGAAGATATTCTGTACAAAGTCACAGGGAGCAAAAGGTCTCTTAAATGGCAGGAGAAATTATTGATCGAAAAATAACCATCCCTAGGGATGGACGAGAGCCAGTGTGGTGTAGTGGTTAGTGTGCTGGACTACGACCTGGGAGACCAGGGTTCGAATCCCCACACAGCCATGAAGCTCACTGGGTGACCTTGGGCCAGTCACTGCCTCTCAGCCTCAGAGGAAGGCAATGGTAAACCCTCTCTGAATACCGCTTACCGTGAAAACCCTATTCATAGGGTCGCCATGAGTCAGAATCGACTTAAAGGTAGTCCATTTCATTACAGGGCTGGACAGATCAGTCTTTCTCCAGTCCATGCCAGTTTTGTAGGCATTCATCCATAAATCCATCACATCCCATTTCCACAATTATCTGTGATTTGTTTTTTTAAAAAATAAACATGAAAATGCTTGTTGAAATTTATGCATTTTAATATAAATGGCATAGTGAAAGCTGCATTTTCACTCAATTAACACCTTTCTAAGTGTCTTTCATCATAAAATAGACATTTTATGCCCTTTGGTATACTTTTTGAGTGAGGAACTGCATCGCAAAATTCAGAGAAGTGCAAAATCTGAAAAATAATTATGGTTCAATCCACACATTAGTCTGTATAGTGCGAATTGGGTCAATTCCCATCAGAAATTTGCAGCAACTAAATTCTTCAAGTATCTCTCTACCCATAACAAAACAAGACAGGAGTGGGGAACCTCAGGCCTGGGGGCCAAATGCAGCCCTCCAAGCATCTCTGTTTGGCCCTCAGGACTTTGTGGCAAGACTTTCCTTGCGCTACAACCTCCCTATGCCACTCCACTTCTCCTAGGGTCAGGCAATGTCCTTCATAGATCCTGCTTCACACACCCCTTGAGTGCATTTCCTACCTGGAATGTGTTCTTGAACTCTGATCATGTTGCTTCCTTTGATGGAGGAGAGAGTCTGAGAGTGTGTGTAGAAACCCACCTACTGTAAAGATGTAACATCTAAATTTGTTGCTTTGCCCACGTTTGTCTCTGGCCCCACCCAGCATGGGCATGTGGACTCTGGAGGAGCCTCCAGAGGGAAAGACAGCCCTCAGATTGAAAAAGCTTCCCCACTACCCCTAATAAAAGAAGAGCCCTGCTGGATCTTCACCCCTGATGAAGAGCCCTGAAACTTTGAATTGGGCTCTAGATCTTGGTGGGAGCAGAGGAATTAAGTTTCTAGAAGCCAGTACTTGGAACTCTTCGAGTTGGTGACTTTAAAGAGGCCGTTCTACTTGAAGTTAAGTCTTGTAATTATTAAAATTTGTATTTGCTTTCATATATTTGGATTACAAAAAGGTGTTATGTTGGTGAATGTTGGAGTTCTGCAAAAGCTACACACAAATCTTTTGGAGGATGTTAATAACACATAAGTGGTTGATTATGCAAATAGGACTCATCACTTCGTTTTGACAGACTAATCTGGACCAGATTACCTGAAAACCTGTCTTCCCTTCCACTGCCTGGCAAGGGCATTAAGGTCAACAAATGGAACCTGGTTAGTTTTGCCACAGTCTGATATCGACTTGTTACCACAAGGAGGTGGGATTTTCACAGTTAGCACTAGTGTTCAGGACTGGCGCCAGGCATGACTTGGCCCTTGAGCACCAGCCTGCCCAGCCTGCAGAGCTGTACAACCAACATTCCCTCCCGATACAGGCAGCGTGGGGCACACCACGCACACCTGCCATCAACCAAGATGACAGTGGGGACGTCAACTCTTTAGGGATGCCCCTACCAACATCTTGGGTGATGGCAGGAATGTGTGTGGAGTGCATGAGGCATGCTAACTCATGCTAAAGTGACAGATAGGTGGGACAGACAGTTTTATTGATGCTCACACTGCCTGTATTATGTGTATGTGTGTGCGTGGGAGCTCCTGGTCTGCAGCAGCATCGGGTCACTTGACTCTGTACTGCTGAAGGTTGCAGAGCAGGAACACCACTTTCCTGTCTTAAGGAGGACACCCTCAGGGGCCCCTCTGGGTTGCAGTGGCCCTCAGCCAGGGCCCAACCTGGCCACACACTGGCACCAGGCCTGCCAGTGTTGTAGAATGTTTTTTTTATTGAAATATAAGAGGCCCTATCTGTATTGGCATTCTGCTGTCTCTTGAAGACACATCTGTTTAGGCAAGCATTCCCCTGAACTTGAACTTCTAGTCCAACTGTTTTAATTGCTTTTTAAACTTTTTAATGGTTATGCTTGTTTTGTTGTACATTTTAAATATGGGTGTTTTTAATGTTTTGATGGCATTGTTTTATTGTGCATTTTAATAATGTATGGATTTTATAATTTTATGCTGGTAAACAGTTTAGAAGCCATTACAGCATGTAAGTGTATACAAATCTAATAATGAAAATAATAATGATAATAATAATTACTACTACTACTATATTAATAACCATAACCAAACACACACCTGGCTATCAAGTTAAACTGGGAACAAGGCTTTTTCTGTGGTGATGCTACGTCTCTAGAGAGAGGTCTGCTTGGTTCTGTTGTTGCTCAGGTACCGATGGAATGCCATGTTATTTTGGGGGGCCTTAAAAGACCCACTTTAACCAATTATTATTATTACAACTCCTGTTTTTACTTTTTGCTGCTGATTTATTGATGATGGCTCTTATAAAAAAATACACATCATGAAATAAGTTGCTTTGAATCACTAAAGGAGGAAATATGACATTGTAAGGAGAACTTGCCAGGTAAGGGGAACGCAGCCCAGGCAGTTAATGACTGTGCCTTGTTCCGGTCCTCCCCACACCTGAAGGTTTGTTGGTTGCCCTATCAGCCAGCTCTCAGACCTCCGGATGCTGCTCCTAAATGCCAGATTGGTGCACAATAAGGTCCCTCATTCACGATTTAATTGTGGATGAGGCAGCCGATCTGGCATGTATAACCGAGACCTGGGTGGGTGAACAGGGAGGAGTCAGCCTCTCCCAGCTGTGCCCACCAGGGCACCAGGTTCAGCATCAGGGTAGACCTGAGGGCCAGGGAGAGGGGTTTGCTGTGGTCTGTAGGAACTCCATCTCCCTCTGCAAGCACCCTGTCCATGTGACTACTGTCTGGAGTGTTAGCACCTTGTGTTGGGTCAGCGGGACAGACTGGGTATTCTCTTCAGAGCACAGCCTTGTCCTGATTTCTTGGATGAGTTTCAGTTGGTACAGCTTGAGGACGTTGACAAGGTGTTTGAACAGGTTCATGCAACCACTTCTGTGCTGGATCCTTGCCCTTCTTGGCTAATAAAAGCTAGCAGGGATGGAACAGCCCCAGGGAAGTGATTAATGCCTCTCTGCGAGAGGGGGTGGTCCCTGGCTGCCTGAAGGAGGCAGTAGTGAGACCACTTCTGAAGAGACCCTCCCTGGACTCAGGAAATCGTAATAATTATAGGCCGGTGGCAAATGTTCCATTCCTGGGCAAGGTCTTTGAACGAGTGGTGGCAGGCCAGCTCCAGACACTCTTGGATGAGACCGATTATCTGGATCCATTTCAGTCGGGTTTCAGGCCTGGTTTTGGCATGGAAACAGCCTTGGTCGCCCTGTATGATGACCTCTGTCGGGAGAGACACAGGGAGAGTGTGACTCTGTTGATTCTCCTTGATCTCTCTGTGGCTTTTGATACCATCGACTATGGTATCCTTCTGGAAAGACTGGCTGAGTTGGGAGTGGGAGGGTTTGCATGGCTGTGGTTCCGCTCCTAATTGGTGGGTCGGCTCTGGAAGGTGGTGCTTGGGGAGCATTGCTTGGCTCCCTGGACTCTCCAGTATGGGGTTCCGCAGGGATCAGTTCTGTCCCCCATGCTGTTCAACATCTACATGAAACCATTGGGTGTGGTCAGTATGCTGATGATACACAGCTCTATTTCTCCTTTTCATCTTCTTCAAGTGAGGCTGTCAATGTGCTGAACCAGTGCCTGGCTGCGACAATGGACTGGATAAGGGCTAATTCACTGAGAATCCAGACAAGACTGAGATGCTGCTAGTGGGTGGTTCTTCTGACCAGATGGTGGATGTTCAACCTGTCCTGGATGGGGTTGCACTCCCCCTGAAGGAGCAGATTTGTATTTTGGGGGTTCTCCTAGAACTATCTCTGTCACTTGAGGCTCAGGTAGCCTTGGTGGTACAGTGTGCTTTCTACCAACTTTGGTTGGTGGCCCAGCTATGCCCCTATCAGGACAGGGATAACCTGGCTTCAGTTGTCCATGCTCCGGTAACCTCCAGATTAGATTACTGCAATGCACGCTACGTGGGGCTGCCTTTGAAGACGGTTTGGAAAATGCAGTTTGTGCAAAATGCAGCGGCCAGATTGGTAAAAGGGACCAGACGGTTTGAACATATAGAACCGATTCTGGCCTGCTTGCATTGGCTGCCTGTGTTTCTGAGCTGGATTCAAAGTGCTGGTTTTTAACCTATAAAGCCTTATATGGCTTGGGAGCACAATACCTGATGGAACTCCTCTCCCGACATGAACCCACCCGTACACTACGCTCCACATCAAAGGCCCTCTTCTGGGTGCCTACTCCGAGGGAAGCACAGAGGATAGCAACAAGGGATAGGGCTTTCTCAGTGGTGGCCCCCAAATTATGGAATGATCTTTCTGATGAGGTGTGCCTGGCACCAACACTGTCATCTTTTCGGTGCCAGGTCAAGACTTGCCTCTTCTCCCAGGCATTTTAGCATGTGTTTTAAATTGTTTTTTTTTAAAGTGTTTTTAAATTTGTATATTTGTATGTATGTTTTTAATGTTTTTAATTGTAAACCACCCAGAGAGCTTCGGCTATGGGGCGGTATACAAATGTAATTAATTAATTAATAATAAAAAGTGGAATATAAATATAAACTTGTTTAGGTTTTAAAGAGAGACCGCATTCATGTGGCACTTTAAAATGTCCTGGCTTTTCTAGCTCCATGAACTCCTCTTGTAACTTGTTAATTAGCAGCAAGACTAGGTGGTCTGTTTTTTTCCAGAGAGTAATTAGTACACTAATTGTTTTTGACGGTTTGACCATACTTGCCTGCTGTAATTGAGGTAGGATGGTGAACTTCACCATGTCTGCTCCAGGTCTTAACCAATGACTATGTGAGATAATGAAGCTTGCATAGACGTCACACCTAGCTAGAATGTATTTGATGTTTCCCAAGGCTTGGAAAAGAGAAGCAAAATTGGAAAATAAAAAATGAATGGAAGTGTTGGTGAGGGAGACTTGTAGATGAGAGCGAGAGAGAGAGAGACTGACTTGAAACATAGAACAAATTTTGGCTGTTGGTTTAAAATGTCTGTCGGCCAGCCAGGCCTGGAGACAAAGTGAGAATGTGCTTGAACACTAAGAGCATATAATGGACCCCCCACACACCCATAATAGTGCAGTGCTACACATGTTTACTAACACGTAAGCCCCACTGAATTCAGTTGGGCATAATCCTAAGTAAGTGTGCAACCTTAAGCTTCAGGAGAGCTGTGGGATCTAACATCACTATTGGGATATTCTATCAATCCCTTGGTTTTCAAAGAGTAGCTTGGAAGTCATAAGTGGGCCGCACCCTAACCGAAGTTGAGTCACAGCAGTAGTATTGCTGTCCCCCTTTAATGAAAGGCAAAGGGAAGGTGACCAGGGACAAAAGGTGATGCACTTCCAGTATATTTTCAATAAGTATGTAGGAAAGGGAATTTCAGCAGACATACCCCTATTGCATCAAGTTGGTATGATAAGCTGGTTTGACGTCTTATGGGAGGGCCATAGCTCAGTGGTAGAGCGTCTGCTTTGAATTCAGGGCTAGGAGAGACTCCTGCTTGAAACCCTGGAGATTTGCTGCCAGTCTGTGTAGACAGTACTGAGGAAGATGGTCTGATGGTCTGACTCTGTATAAGGCAGCTTATGTTCCTAAGATGTACCAGCATTCCATCTCTTGCACAGCAATTAAGGTACAGTAGGGGTGGATAACCTTTTTGGCTCTATCAGCTAATTCCTTACCAGGATCTGCCTCTAGGCCAAATTTGATTGGTGGGTAGGGTTGCTTACCTGTCAATCACATGGTGTCACTATGACATCACATGATTGGCAGGCAGGTGAGGGCACCACCTTTCAAAATCCCTTGTGCTTTCCTTACATTTCTTCACTTGGTAGCATGGGAAGACTTGGAAAAGACTTTAAGACAGCCTTCTGTACTCCTGTTTGAGAAAACAGGATCACAGGAACTGTCTTAAAGCCTCTTTGAATTGGCTCGTCTGACATCTTGCTATGTGAGATCTAGGCAGATAGACATATATGGTTAAAACTCCTTGTTTTGTTTGTTTTAGAAGATTTATAAACTACTTGATCAAAAACAGCTGTTCAAGTGCTATACAAGTAAAATTGGAGGTAAAACTTAGCTAAAATCCACAGCCAATTAAAAATATACAAAAACCCATCATAATTAAAAACAAAACATCCACTAAGGATGCTAAGTATGATTGGTACTTCAAATATTTCTGTATTAAACATCTGGAAAAGCTCTCCCTATTCAAGTGCTGTACAA
The DNA here is from genome assembly GCF_030035675.1 of Rhineura floridana. Taxonomy (NCBI): domain Eukaryota; kingdom Metazoa; phylum Chordata; class Lepidosauria; order Squamata; family Rhineuridae; genus Rhineura; species Rhineura floridana. Next base: position 61,035,288 of record NC_084481.1, on the reverse strand, counting down.
ATAAAATTGGAGATAAAACATAGCTAAAATCCACAGCCAATTAAAAACAAATATACATAAAACCAACATAATTAAAAACAAATATGTTGTAGTTGAAAGCTAGCTATCAACAATGACCCCTTGCATCCTTTTTTTGTACTACTGGTTGGCAGGTGGACATTTTTCAAGTAATTATTATGGTTTGGTGGTTTTTACGCAATGGGATTCAGGGCCTTGCCTTTATCTCTATAAAATTTCATCCAATTTATTCCTGGCTGTTGCTCTGTAATTTGTTCATGCTTGCCCTTAACGTTGGGGAAAATAAAATGAAACCCTTCCAAATACAACAGTAACAGGAAAAGTCTTAGTACTGCATTATGAGAAACTGCACCATGTGATTATTATGGAGCTTTTTTGTCTCACTGTTTTCTCTAGTTATGGTGATTATGCAACAGGGTGAAATGAAAAGTGAGATCGTGAGAAATGATAAGGGAGCATGAATGTTGAATTATTGTTTGGGGAACAGTTGCTTCCATTGCATTGCAGCACTCCATCACAGCAATTTGTGGCTCCTGCACACAAAATCAAATTTGAATCTGGATCGGTACATCCAAAATAATGTTGGCTGTTGCCTAACAGGAGTGAAGCAGAGATTACAAACCCTCTTCTTAAATTCTTTACTGTTAATATCCATAGTTGTTGCATGACAGGTGACAGTGATGAAGGGAAAGTATTCTGCACTATGCTTGGATGCCTTGTCATTGCTCCATAATGCTTTGTTATTGTAAACATGTTTTATTTATTTATTTATTTAATTTAATTTTTATACTGCCCATAGCAAGGCTCTCTGGGCGGTGTACATCAAATATAATATATACAATCAATTTTAAAACCACCTAATCATCAAGACAGCAATTTAGACATACTACAAAGACAAAATCAGTATGCCGGGCAGCTTGGGGTCAACTACGTCTCATCCGGAGGCTGCAACCCTACCTTCCTGTCCACCAGCTCCCACTCGTAGTACATGAGCTGGTCACCTCTCGTTTAGACTATTGCAATGCGCTCTACGTGGGGTTACCCTTGAAAACAGTCCGGAGATTACAACTGGTACAAAACACGGCGGCCCGTTTACTTACGAATAGCCGCCGTTATGATCATATTACCCCAGTGTTATACAATCTTCACTGGCTTCCAGTTGTATTCCGGGCTCAATTCAAGGTGTTGGTATTAACCTTTAAATCCCTATACGGTTCCGGCCCAGTATACCTGAAGGAGCGCCTCCAACGTCATAAAGTATGCCGCCCTACAAGATCTGCCACTCAGGGCCTTCTCTCAGTTCCGCCGACTAAGGTAGTTAGGTTGGTGAGGACTCGGGAGAGGGCTTTTTCTGTGGCGGCCCCCACGATTTGGAACTCCCTCCCAATAGATCTTCGACATGCCCCTTCCCTAGACATATTTCGCCGGGGCCTGAAAACGTGGCTTTTTCATCAGGCCTTTACGATCCTTGAGACTTCCAAGATGAATTAATTCTGGAACTGTAATACGAACAATCTACTAAATACTGTAATTCTTACTGTACTGTACTGGCTATATTGTTATTGTATTTTATTACGTTTTATTGTACGCCGCCTAGAGTGGCCATTGACTAGATAGGCGGCCTATAAATTAAAGTTTATTATTATTATTATTATAAAATAACATAATAACCCATATTAAATACAAATCAAATTTAGATTAAAAAAAAAGATAAAACATATAACTATCATTTACAACATTAATACAAATACTCAAATACTAAAAGATTAAAATATTAAAATGCCTGGGAAAAGAGGAAGGTTTTCACCTGGCACCGAAAAGATAGTAAAGTAGGCACCAGGCGTACCTCGTCAGGAAGGGTGTTCCATAGTTCGGGGGCCACTACCGAGAAGGCCCTCTTTCTTGTAGTCGCCTTCCGGGCGTCTTTCTGAGTAGGCACCCAGAGGAGGGCCTTCGATGTTGAGCGTAGTGTACGGGTAGGTTCATATCGGGAGAGACGCTCCATCAGGTATTGTGGGCCCGTGCCGTGTAAGGCTTTATAGGTTAAAACCAGCACCTTGAATCGGGTCCAGAAACATATAGGCAGCTAGTGCAAGCGGGCCAAACTGTTCCAGGGCAAAACTGGCTGAAGCTTGATTATACAGCCACAAGAGTGGCTGTATACTATAGTTGCATGGATTTTTCTCTTTCCACAATGTTAAATTGAAAATAAACCCCATGCCATTCTGATGCTTCCTGTAAGCTCATTTCCAAACAAAACCTTACAAAACTTATAGTCCTGAACTTAGAAACGCTTAACAACCCCCTAAATTTTCATGGTGAAACACAATACTGTCAGAGAGAATTGAGAGTTCAAAGTGTAAAAAGAGAGGGAGAAAAACCAGGCCCCTTTTGGACTTTTTTCTGTCAGAGTTCTCATAATCTGTTGAAATTAATTAAAAATCAGCCATGTTCACAGAGTACTTGTAATCCTGTTACTGACCTTGCCCCATACTCTGACCTTCATCTTCTGCAGTTTAAAAGTTACAAAACATGCCTGGGCAATTTTTAATTAATTTAAGAAATTTAGCACTGAAATCAGTGATAAGCCAGGGCATGCTCAGTAAGAACTAACTGTCAAGTGTTCTAAAAGCCAGACACAGCTGCTGGGCTTGGCTAATCAGAGGGCCACACCCATGCCAGACCTTTATTTCACTTTAGACAGTCATGGCTTCCCCCAAAGAATCACCATATACTCAGAGGCACATGTTACCAAATTCTTCCAAGCTACACAGGAAGTAGATTGGATTGTGAAACACCAACCCAAATTGTGTTTGCGTTTTTACAAATTTGTAGGGCAGTACAATATCTCAGAGAGGTCAGGTCTCTTGCTCCCCTGGTGCATTCACTATAGCTGCCCACTTTCCCTGCTTTTTAAAGTTTGATAGGAATATCTGTTGTCTATGGATACATTCTTAAACCGCAAGGTTTTTTGCTTATTAGTGTACATCCAAATGGCATAGCAGTGGTGGTGAGAAATTTGACCTACCTGGAGCCTGTTCCGCTTGACAAAGTGTGTGTCATATAGTTTGCCTGGTGGCTTTGGTTCACTACCCCATACCTAAAACAATATTTTTCAAAGGTTTATGGAAAAAGCTCCACTATAAGTGATTAGTATTCTAGTGTTGCAGATTATGCCCTCATTGGAACTAAACTATTTGGGGAAAATGAATAGTGGGATGCAAAATAGTTGTACACAAGATCCCAAGACATTTAAATATACCCAAAATGGTTAAGGCAATAACATGAATAATGTCGCTTGATCTTCAGGCTTGGGAGGGGGGGGGCTCTGAGACTGCTCTCCATATTGGATTGTAAAGTCTGATGTATATGGTATGTCTGCCATGTAAAGAAGGCTGGGCAATTAAAGCAAGGCACCAGCTAAGAATTAGAGTGAGTGTTAAAACTTGGGCAAATCATCCAAATACGTTATTTTCTTTTCTTTTTTTTATCATTAATTTTATTCAAATTTTCAAACACAAAACAAAATAAAACAAAAAAGAAACAGATTAAACAATAAAATAAAATGTTGACTTCCGATTTGTCGCAGATCAGTTATAGGTCTATGATATATAACAAACCTGTCTCTTAATATATTACAAAATCACTTTCCTCCAGTAGTTATCTTAATTAATCATCAAATCTCATTAACATCACTTTATTCTTTCCTCAAAAAGTCAAAGAGAGGTTTCCACTCCTTGAGAAATATATCCATCGATTTTTCTCCAAATAAACATGTCAATCCATCTCATCAAGTCTGCTAGGTCCAGTAATTTCAATAGCCATTTTTCCATTATCAGTGTTAATTCCATCTTCCAACTTCCATCCTTGCACCCATAATAATCTTGCTGTCATAGTCATAGTCATATAGTAAGAGTCTGATGGGAATTTCCTTCATCACAAATATTTCCTTGCCGTCAATTCTGAATGTGTTGCTGAAATATTGTTGTAAAGTCATATCTCTGTTCCTCTTTTTTACAAAATGCACTAGCACATCTCTTGAGAGTTTTTCCATTGTCACATATCTGGAATTAATTCTATAAATTTTCTCTTTTTCAAGTTCCATCAAATCATTCCAGTCCAGAAATTCCATCGAAGCATTGATAACTTTATCTCTGATATCTTCATCAATTTCTCCAGGGACAACGCCGAATTCCAAACAGTAATCTTTATCTCCAGGATCCACAAACTCCAAATATTTTTCCAGTTCCACACTTGATATATCTGTTCCAATCTCCAGGACTTGCATCCTCCCTTTAATTTTTGCCATAAAGTCCAAATCTTTTTCCAATTCCACATTTAATATATCTGATCCAATCTCCAGAATTTGCTCCTTCCCTTTAATTTCTTTTTCATCTTCTATTGCTTGTCCATCTGCTCCTTTTCTCATATAATCCTTTATTTCTTTCAACTCCTGTTTCACTTTACCAAATTCAGTTGCCATCTCTCGTCTACTCTGTCCCAGTTCTTGTTTCGTTATCTTAATCTCATCCATTATCTTCTGAAACATATCCAGAGGGGAGAACCCTTCCAGGGATACATCCAGGGTCTCTGCCACTTCTTTGATTGTCATTCTTAAAGCCGAAGAAAAAACCCTTCAAATTTCCAATATAGCCACAATTCCCAAGCAAAGAGTAATTTGCTTCTTTTTCCAGCAATAAGGGGGTTAATATTCCAGGCCTGTTGACATCATCTGGCCAGCACAGTTCTTATCTCCCGCACGTCCAAGAATGCAAAACAAATTTGGTTCACAACGCCGAACAATTAGTAACATACACAAACAGCAGATTCGTCTAAAGAAAGTAGTCCAAGAAAAAGTAGTCCCAGACATATATCAATCAAATAATCATCTAGATCAGGTTTTCTCTTCGGGTAAGTTGCCCCTCATCCGTTTTAATCTTTATAGTTTCCAAATTCAGGCCAGCTTTTTGCCATAAAAAATAAGATAAGCTTTTTAAATTTTCTTTCCTCCTCCTTAATTCCTTGTATAAAAGAGAGAAGTGTAACTCACCCAGGTATCTTGATTTCTGATTCTTAAACAAATCTCTTTTACTGTAGTAATTTAAGCCAAATGATAAGATTAGACAGAAGGAAGCTTGCCCGTTGTGGATCGTTTAAAAGAAAAAAAGTCTCGCTTTTTTCAGCCCAGCTTGCTGGAAGTCCTAACTCCGTCCTCGGCTGCTAGGTATGCCTTCTTTTCCCAGGGAATTCCTGATCGATTCCAGCCACCGACAGCCTAACGAAGTTTCTGTGGATAATCTTCGATTCACCCTTGCCTGGGAGAACATTTATACCAGTCAAAGTTCCCTTTTGACTGATTTTAAACTGAAAAAAGCTTCCTCTGAGACAGAGCTTATCTCAGAGGCAGCCACAGGCGGAGCAATCCTTCCGGGAAGTCCAAATATGTTATTTTCCAGCATTTCAGAATGTAGCAACTTGTGACTTGGTTACTTGAGGATCCTTTCACAATACCACATGATTGGTTTTCTTGACTTCCTTTTTAAAAGGATATCCTCCTACTTACGCTTCTTGTGAAAGGGTTAGTTTTAACTTTTTTAATAGGTTGAAATTGAATGTTTGAGAGTTCCTTGCAAACCAGGTACCTTGGCTGTGCTTGAATATATAATGCTAAGCCCAGGGGCAGCCAACATGATGTCCTCTAGATATTGTTTGACTCTAGCTCTCATTAGTTCCGGTCAGCACGGCCAATGATCAGGGCTTTTCATGTTAGTTATTCAAAACCGCCCTTGCATGAAAAATATATCAAGGCAGTGTACAGCAGTGTATACAAATACAAAAGGGCATAAAATACCATAAAATGATACAAATACAAATGATGGGAATTGTAGACCAATATTACCAGGATGGCTTCATGTTGGCTACTCTTATGCTAAACCATGATTAGCATTACAAGGAAAAACCAAGTGGGCTTGTGTGCTTGCCCCCCTTCTCGCATGGCTGCAAGATGGTGTTTGAAAGCCTTTACTTTATTTTCGATCATAGCTTGTTGTGATATCTGAATCCAGACAAAATGTAATTAGTCTTAACTATGGTTTACTAAAATAAGCCAACTTCAAACTGTGGTTTATGAATCTGGCTTGCTACAATAAACAGTAGTTAAGATTAATGGCAGTTTTAGTTCAGATGTGATGCTAAACTGTGGTAAATTGAAAATGGAAGCTTCCGATCATCTTGCTGGAGGAGTGGGAAGGGGGAGCATGCAAGCCTTCGGATCCTCTTCATAATGGTTTAGCATTACATGTTTATTATTGTTTGTTTCATTTATAAATCTCTTCCTAGGAGGCAACCCGTAGCAATTTATAATATGACATATAAAACAGTTACATATATAAAAAGTTACAGTGGCTATACTGTATTCATATTTTTTTATTTCACTTTGATAAAATGGTTTTGTATCATAATACTTTATACAAAGCCTTGGCTTTTGTTTTTATAAATGAATTGCAGTTTCTGGACCCAACTATGTGTTGAAAACAAAGGATGTAACTGAGTCCTAAATGTATTTTTTTTTTTAAGAAAGAATTTGAGTGAAGAAGCAGTAGATAATGAGAAGAAACTGCTTAAATTGGATGAAGAATTTCTGGCCTTCCAGATGACGTTGGAGGACTCCAGTTCCCAACAGGCCCAGCTAGCAAGATCAGTGGTCAGGGATGATGGGAGTTGTTTAACCCACAGCTTCAATCTTCTATCCACCTACTCTTTTTCCACTTGAGATTGCCTTCCCCACTTCCCCCTCCCCCCAGTGGGGTTTGAAATGCATGTTTACAAACAAGATGTTGCTACTTTGGCGTATATTTCTTATCTTTTGTGTCCTGCTGCTTTGATAACCCAGCAGTCATGGACCATAGAAATGTTATTAAATCACCAAAACATATGGAAAATAAACCACATAGGAATGATAATGTCAATATAGGTCTGACATCAGCGGATTGATGGATTAATGTTGTTTAGTTTAAATAACTATTGCAGCATCTTGATGCACCTTTTTTATTTTGAGGATGCTAAATGAGCTGGTTCTGTCAAATAAAAATATTTTTCCCCCATACAAAAAGTCATATGTTTACCTGGAAATCTGCTTGCACCATGCACAGCACTGCCACTAGCAAGAAATGTTCTTTCACAGGCTTAAAGATGCACATTTTATGTGATTAATTATTGGATTGGATAAACTAATTATTACCTTAAAGCCTAAAATGAGGTATTTTTAGGCAGACTGAGGTAATTGCTGATCGGAAAGGTGTTGCTTATATACATTGGAACCTTTTCTTGCAATCCTGAAATCCTTAATGCATTTTGTGGAAAGTGACTCCGTATGTAAAATAAATGTAAGTCGTGGAAACGGAGCAATCCAATACTTAATCATGACACTACATGTCTCCATGTAATGTGAGTGAAGTATGCTTGGGATGGGACAACAATATAGTTTAAAATGGAAACTTATTCAAGTTGGATATGTACTTGCTAATTACATCTGCCCTTAAACTTTCAAATAGGGGTCCCCAGCCTTTTTTGGGCCTGGGGTCACATTTGTAAATCTAAAACTGGACACCACAACATACCCATTTAACAAAAGGAAAACTGCCATTTCTCAGAACTACTCCCTCACCCCCATAAAAAAAGCCAAGAGGCGAAACAGCTTACACCCTCACACAAAACATACAAAAGCAGGCAGGACCCTCCAAAAACATGGACCTCCCAACCAAGCAAAAAATATCTGTTTTTTAAAAAGAAAACTGGGCAGGGTGGCTTGTTGGAGGCCAAGGGAGCTGCCTGAAAGCACTGTGTGCTAGAATGCTCCCATTTCTGCAAGTGGTACTCCATTTAGCTAGCTTGTGGGCCTGAGTTATCAGCAAACGGCCATTTGAGTGTAACAGATCAAAGGCCGGTGCTGGGGATGGGACAGAGAAAGTGCCACGATAGGATACTCAGTTAATCCTGTCCAACGTTCAAGAGGATTAAAAGCTTCATTGCAGTGGATGGTGTTACTGCAGTTTATGAAGAAGTCCGTGCTACAGTTTATTATCCCCAGCCTATTGTTTCCTGGACTGTGGATAGCAAAGACAACATGTCGCCATCTTAATCAGATGTGACAAATGGACAATTGTGTTGCTGCTTGGCAAATTTGTTGGGTAACTTCAGTAACTCCATTTTGGAGCAAAAGGCCAGGGAGGGGAACAGCCCTGCTGAAGTTACGAAAGGTGTGTTGCTGCTTGCTGTAAGCTGGATAAGACTGAGGGAATTTCAGGTTTGCCAGGATTTTGTGCCATGAGTGTATAGGCTGAATGAGCTAAACACTTTTTTGTTTTCTTTTTAAAACTACTCAAGGTGAATTGATAATCTCTCCCTAAGATACCTCACTTACTAGAACCATTTGATTATATAATGATTGATTGACTTAAAAACTTGTATAAACCACTTAATATTTTATAAATCTTGTAAAGTGTTGTAAAGTATAAAAGAAAAATATCATTAAAAAATATGATGCAATCATAAACCAGTAGAATAAAACAAATGAAACAGGAGTTCAGGGAATTCAAACATATAAAACAGTGTCTGACATGATGGGTCAGGGAAAGTCTACAACTAAATGGATTCTTTGTGATGAAGATACCATTGGCTTGGTGTATTTTTGTATGCCCCAATGGACTAAGGATGTATAAACATAAGCATTTTGGCTCTCTAGATGGAAGGCTAGATGACCTTCCTTTCCTGTTTAGCTACAAAGTCACCCTTAATGATGCTGTACAATGGGGTAGCTAACCTGTGGTTCTCCAGATGTTGATGAATTCCCATTAGTCCTAGCCATGGACAAATGTTGTAGTCCAACAATGTGGAAGGCTGAGCTGTCAAAGGGGAGGGGGCTGGGAAGCCCTGTTTGTCCACCCTGCTGCCTGCCCCCTCACCGGGCTCCCAGTCCATCTCCTCATCATTTGTTTTGCCCTCGTCTATCTGCCCCCTCCCTGCAAGGCTCATGAAACTCTCCTTCCCCTCCCCCCATCTTTGGAGATGTAGTCCTGATTGCAGGTGTTGCCACCACTTACTATATGTTCAGAGGCACATGTTACCAAATTCTTCCAAGCTACACAGGAAGTGGATTGGACTGTGAAAGACCAACCCAAATGGTGTTTGCATTTTGACAAATTTGTAGGGCAGTACAATATCTCAGAGAGGAGGTCAGGTCTCCTGCAGTCCTGGCGCATTTGTTATAGCTGCCCAATTGCCCTGCTTTCTAAAGTTTGATAAAAATATCTGTTGGCTATAGGTACATTTTTAAACCTCAGGGTTTTTTCTTGCCTATTAGTGAATTTCTCTGCTTTTTAATTTGGGAGGTAAGAAATGTGATCCTGTGCATGTTTGCTGAGAATGGATTGATCATTTGCATGCTTATTCCTGTGCATGTTTGCTGAGAATGGATTGATCATTTGCGTGCTTATTGAGTTCAATGGGATTTACTTCTCTGCAATCATGCTTAGGATAGGTGAAACTGGCCACAGAGGAGGGGAGGGAGGGAGGGCTGAAGTGGGCAGGGGAGGAGGAGGGGAGAGGAGAGATTTTGTTGGGGGGAGGGGAAGGAGAATGTCATGATCCATGCAGGGAGGGGGCGGATAGATGAAGGCGAAACAGATGATGGGGACTTGGACTGGGAGCCTGGGGAGGGGGCAGGCAGTGGGGTGGACTCACAGGGCTTCCTAGCCCCCCCTTTGACAGCTGAGCCCCCTCAGCTCCTTAACCCCCCTGTGGAAGCATCACCTGACTTGTCAGACACTCTCCAATTGGACATGCCACTGCTGCCTGCACCAGAGACTCAGCCTTGCACATTTCCCAGCTGAGTGCTGCCCAGCTTCCCATGCCCGAACTGACAGTTAGCAGCCCTCCTCTGTCGGAGAGGGAAGTTGAGATCAAACCACCTTCATCCAGTGCTTGGAGGTGCTTGAGGTGGGAGTTCCACAGTCAGAGCTGAGGTGGAGTCTTCGTTTGTGTGCGCAATCCAAGCCTACTTTAGCTGACTCGGGGGAGGGAACCCAGTTGCTGATTCAATGTCTTAGAGTCACAAAGTCATGCTTAAGTCAGTGCTAGAGCAGAGCTGAGTTACTAGAAAGAGTAGCTAGGTTAATGATGCGAACTGCTTTGGATGTAACTATTACTTTAATAAAAAGAGAAAAAGCCACAGCTGAGTCCGAGTCTGAATCCCTTGACTTCAGGCAGGACGGAGAGAAAGGGAAGGAGAGAGGGGGAAGAAGAGGAGAGGGGGGAGGGGAAAGGCAGGTCTGATCATTTGCATGCTTATTGAGTCCAGTGGGATTTACTCCTGTGCAATCATGCTTAGGATATGTGAAACTGACCACGGGGGAGGAGGAGAAGGGGGAGGAGGAGAAGGGGGAGGGGGGAGAAGGGGAAAAGGGATTAGAAGGGGGAGGGGGGAGGAGGCGGGAGGGTGAAGGAAGGGGGAGGGAAGGGGCAAGAAAGAAGGGAGGGCAGGTTTGATCATTTGCATGCTTTTTGAGTTGAGTGGGATTTATTCCTGTGCAATCATGCTTAGGATAGGTGAAACTGACCTGGAGGAAGGAGAAGGGGAGAAAAGGGGATGAAGGGTAGGGATAGGGAGGGAGGGAGGGGAGGGGATTGGGTGCATGGGTACTAGGCAGAGGGAAAGCCCCTTTCCTTTCCAAAAGGAAAACATTGTGAACAATATCATTGTTTCTCAGGGTTTCCCCCACCTTTCTGTTCTACTGCAGGCACCTGTAGTCTCCCACCCAAATTTAAACCAAAGTTGTTCCTAGCCACATCCACACCAGGCTGTTATTTTACTTTAGACTCTTCCCCCAAAGAATCCTGGGAAGAGTAGTTCCCTATTCCCTTCACAGAGCTACAATCCCCAGAAGAGGAGCTGACTGTTAAATCTCTCTGGCCACTGGAGTTCTGTCAGGGTAATAGGAGTCTTCACAAGCACCCTTCACAAACTACACTTCCCAGGATTCTTTGGGAGAAGCCATGACTGTCTAAAGTGAAAAAAAGGTCTGGTGTGGGTGTGGACCCCTGATTAGCAAAGCCGAACGACTGTGAGTCTGGCTTTTAGAATCCTGACAGTTGGTTCTTACTGAGCATGCCCGGGCTTATCATTGATGTCAATGTTAACTTTCTTAAATTAATTAAAAATCAGCCATGCATTTTTTTTAACTTTTAAACTGTAGAAGATGGTCAGAGTATGGGGCAAGGTCAGTAATAGGATTACAGGTACTCTGTGAACATGGCTGATTTTTAATTAATTTCAACAATTTATTTATTTATTTATTGCATTTCTATACCACCTCATATTATGAGACCACTGACAGAAAAAAAGTCCAACAGGAGTCTGGATTTGTGTATTTTGTGTAACGCCATGAAAACCTGGAGGATTAAGCAATTGTTTCTGAGTTCAGGACTATTAAGTTTTGTAAGGTTTTGTTTTGAAATGAGCTTATGGGAAGCAGCAGAATGACATGAAGGGTATTTTCAATTTAACATTGCGGAATGTGAAATATCCATCCTGGCTATAGTACACAGCCACTCTCATGGCTGTATAATAATAAGCAGCACTTTAGGCTGGTAGGAGAGGCTTAAGCATAAAAGGAAAAAAAGAGTAAAAGTTTGTTAGAGAAGTGATTCTAGCTATAGTGATCAACTGAAAATGGCAAGACTTGACAAGAATGTGAATATACGGAGGGGGGAAGAATGATAGTAAATATGAATTTGAGCAGTCTCAGCTAATTGAAAAGAGTGAAAAACAGGTTGGAGAGGATCAATAACAGAATTGTTAGAAAAGCAAATGAGACACAGAGAATACCACACCCAAGAACTTTTGGACAGAAAAGAAAGGAACGACAAGAGATGAGGACAAAGGATCAGAAGACAAGTTTGTAAAAACAGAATAGGTGTTACATAAGGGAGCACACAACAAAGGAAGAAGGGAAAGAACCAGGAAATGGTTACAAATATGGAATAAAGGAGGAAGAATTCAAGGGGCTCTAGATCTCCAAAAATCTGTGCTGGTTGGGGCTGATGGGAGCTGTAGTCCAAAACACCTGGAGGGCACCAGGCTGCCCTAGTGTAATACCTGTGTGACTAGTGGAAATGTAAGGTTGATTGTAAGAAGTGTTATGCCAGGGTTTTGGATGACTAGAAAAATGTAAACACTCAGAGTTCTGAAGAGTCCACCTCTTCCCTCAGTCTGGCTATTGGCTGCAATGGGCACCCGTTGAAAACACAGTCTGAGCTTTTAAAATTCTTAATGGTTAACTTGGGGTTGGTCTGGAATGGGTACAAGCTCGTTTAGGACAGGACAGGCTGTCCACACACCTATCTTTTTGCCTACCATTTTCTTGATAAACCATTATTTCAGCAAACACTATTATTGAAGCACTGGTGGTGTGCTTATGCTTATGGCACTGCATAAGACGACATGCGCTTTCCAGCAACACTTTACCTCAACAAAATATCTGAATCGTATCCAATGAAAAGCTGGCATTTCCTAGCCTGTTCTTTTTCTTTTGTCTGCTTTGTTGACTTCATCAAAGGAACCATCTCACAAATATGAATTGCAAATAGATAACCCTCCAAAGTTAAGTATGTAAATGTGCTTTCCACTATGAAAGCAGCTGTGACTAAGACCCAAATGACTTGTCTGCTTAGGCTTCCGGAGTTGATGGCAATATGCATACAGTATCTTAGAGTAGCTGTGCCCTAGGGCAGTTTTAGTGTATTCACAGTTTCCTATTCTCTCCCTTGAGAGGTTGTAGCTTGCTCTTTTGATCTGTCTTTTATCTCTCCAGTTTAAGGATTAGGGACTTTCAAGCTTTCTACAACAGAGCTGTAAAGAGGGACTTGGTGGCCAAGGTGCTAGTCATATCCATTTGACATACACATGCACACACCAGCTTTGATGGGTCAGAGATATCCCAGAACAGAGACATGTTTTGCATCAGATAATGTAAGAATTAACTTCAACAGTTAAAATTAACTTCAGCAATAAAGTTAGGGAGTAGGATTGTCAGCTGGCCACGCCCTAATGCTGATTTATGTGGCTTCTCCATATGAGTTGGAACTCTGCATCAGTGTAGCCACCAGGGAACTTTGCCCACGGCTACGTGAGATGGGATGTTTTGATGATTTTGAGGTGTGACTATAATGATGTCAATTGTACAATAGTAATCCCGGCTGCATTTTCTCGTAAGAGACTGGGGCACTGCAAGGTACTTAAAGAATCCAAAGCACAAGCCCACAATGCAGATTTGCATAAAAATAAAGAACATCTCTGAACAAGATTGTGGGTGGCTGGGATCTCACTGGCACTGCATATTGCGGCATATCTAGGTACCCTGTAAGCAACTTTAAAAAAAAAATTTAAAAGGAGGAAGTGGCAAGATCTGGGGCTCTACCCTCCCCCAGATCACCTCATAATAATGCCCATGCAAGAGACATTAGACATAGATTTAAGCACTTCATATTGTTTCAGAAATTACTGTTGAGAATTGCTTTGATATCACAGTAACACTAAATGTAATAATACATAGGATGCTTTAAAAATTTTGTGTGTGTGTGTGTAAATCTACACCTAGCATTACTTCACTCTCTTGAACGCATGATGAGGAATGTGCAGAGTTTGGAAAAAATGGTGGGAGCGGTGAAATAATTTCATTATCAAAATGAGTATTCAGGGATCACCATTTAGACCAACTATTTATTTCATTTTATTTTCAAAATTGCCTAAACATAATTGCTTGCAACACCTATAAGTGATGGCATCCCACCCAATCATAATAGCAAATTATTTCATTTTACAGTGAAGGGTGACTTGGGATAACAAAGTGATCTCACCCATCCTGTGTTTGTTTTAAAAGTTGGTAGGATAATGTGCCTGTAATATATGGAAGGCATCTTTCACTGAATTACTTTTGCTTGTTTTGAAGAATATACAAGCAACAAGTTACACATTTATTTAATAAGGAACTGGAACAACTTTCTAAATACACCACCTCACAAATTGACCTGAGCATATGCTTACTTGATGATATTTTCTTCAGTTCACTTTAAATAAAAATGTGAATATTTACTATTGAATAACCTCTGCAGAGCTTTTAATATAGCATAGCTTCGTGATCATCAGTGCTTGAGTAACATCTGAATATTGCTGTTTTCATGTTCAACGTGATAGGGGTGATTTTAGAGAGCTACTCTGTGTCTTTTCAGGAATAAAAATTGGGTGGGAAATATGTTGCTAAAATTGCCTGCTACAGATAATCTAAACAGCAGTAGCTGTACCAAAATATTTGCTCCTGTTATGTCTGTGGTCAAGCTAGATTTTTTTGACTTTACAAAAAGCTTACACAAGTGGACATACCTAGACGCCATCTCTTATGTGTGGCACCTCTTCAAGCCACCTCATCCCCTTTAATTAATGCAAAAGCAATTGGTTTGTTGGTTCAGGGGAAAAGGATGGACATAACTATCTCAGTTTGAAAATCTGTTTCACACTACAAAATTTGTGAGGTGAATCAGGTCATGTACTTCAACATAACTGCATAGGGAGAGCATTCGGATGGTTTCGTACTGTCCTGAGGAGCTCTACCGGAACCCACTTATGAATTGAGGTGAAGTGTATTAAGATTTTTGATAAATCACTTTAAAAAACAAACAAAGGTGTTTAACTCTTAATGGGACTTGGTGACAGTGAACCTGAAGGGGCACATATTTTGTTGTAAACTTCTAGGGCTGTATTCAACTAACTCATTGTGCTAGTGGAAGCCATTGCAAAATTCCTGCTAGTGCAATGGGACTTCCCCCATCTCCTCCCCCCACATGCCCTCTGTGCCCTCCCCACATCTGCTCTGGAGGGTTGGGAGAGCCCCCAAATTGGCAGGAGCAGAGGGAAGATCTTTCCGTCAGGCAAGCAGAAGTGCTTGCACTGACAGAATGATCATCTCAGCAGCTGAATACAACCCCTGGTTGTTACAGCATATTAAGCATCTTGGTATGCTGAACCTTACAGTTTCAAAAGGTGTCTGAGACCACACACTGTTAATAATAATGCAGGATTTAATCTTCATCTTCCTTAGCTTTCACCGGCAGCTGCCCAGTACTCTCATGATAGGATCTCACTATAACAATTCCTCTTATTTTTTAAAAAATAAATTGTCGCTAGTATTTTAAAGGTGATAGCTCTCAGTGGACTCAGAATCCTGCTTAATAAATAAAAGGTCATATGAAATTTAACCAAGTGTTCTAAGCTTACATCTTTTTGCCACTTTCCCAGTGCTAAGTTTTTGGATTCAGTCCAGTTCCAAGTCCTGAGTCAGGCTTGTGCTTTGAGCATTTGGGGGCATTGTTTTTATATAACTGCATGGCCAGAACATAGGTAGTCATACTGATTTTATTCTAATGAAATAAAAGTGTCCCAATTTCATTGAAGCCCAGATAGCCCTTGTGTTACCTTCCAAGATTTCCCTTAGATGCATGTACATGGGTACCGGGGCAGGGGAACCTTGCACATACTATTACTGCATGTATATGCAGTATCTACTGCAAATGGCAGCTTCCCACTAGATGTTCATATGGTAAAATGAATCTACACAGTCATCAGATGTGAAGACATATACATAATGATGTACACGGGGAAAACGTATGGTGGCTTGAATCAGAGCAATGGTCCGTCACTTCTAGTACTGTGTCTACCCTTTCTGAGTAGCAGCTCAGGATCTTGGGCATAAAGCCTTAACTGAAGAAGCAAGGGATTGGATCTGGGAAAGCCACATGCCTCCTCTCTATCTTTTAAGAAATAAATTTGGGCCATAGTCCCAATGTGTCTTGGCAGTCCAGTTCTGGAGTACAAGGTATGGCAGAGATCCAAAATTCTTAGTGTTCTGATATGGTTAGCAGTCCTTGCCTGGGAATAACAACTTTTACATTTTAATCTTGCAGATGTGTAGTTTTGTTGGGCTTATTCACCCATGTTGTGTGTCTTTTCTTCCTGTGCTTCCAGGTGCCTATCTCTTCCAGATACAAGAAGAACTTACTCCCGAGAAATCCGCATGTTTGAGGTGCCCCCTCTGCAATGGCATCTTGGCCTGTGCTGGCCTGGGTCCTGCTCATGAGCTTCGTTGCTGACTGCCTGAAAGGAATTCAAGCCCGAGACTTTACAGTGAAAGATATTGTCTATCTTCATCCTTCAAGTAAGACTTGTAGACCAGCTTATTATATTAAGATGCTCAAGGTCTGTGAAAAGGGGAAACAAGCTAACACTTCAGAGAGCAGAAGTAGAAGATGGTATGAATAGGCTAGCCTTTTGTAGAGAACGATTGACTTCCTAAAAATGAAAAGTGTTTAGGGGGCTGACTTTTTGTTAGGTCAGTGATGGCTGGGATTCTCCAAAAATGTGGATGCTCAAAGATCTATCCTATGCAGTGCCCACACATTCAAAGATAACTGAAATGAATTTTGATGGAGCTTAGCTGTGCCATCAGCACAGAATCCAGTATCCAAAATGATAAGGCAAGGTATGAGCAAGGTTTTTGTCTGCACAAGGAGGCTCTTCACTCCACCCTTTGTGGAGTGCAGCAGTAGTTTATGTGTACTGGTTTCAGGACAGGCTGATAGGAAAAAGCACACTCTCTTATTTAATTATTTATTTAAAAGTTTCTGAATTGCATTTTCATCCACACTTGGATTTACTTATAATTGCATTTATATCCCGCCTTTCCTCCAAGGAGCTCAAGGTGGCATACATAGTTCTCCTCTTCATTTGGAAAGGCAGTGTATATAAAAATACAAATGTCCTATACAATATTAAAACAAACAAAAGCAACATAATAAAATCTAAAATAATAAATCAGAAACTATTCAATGAGCTAAAATAAAGTTTTAGGAGAGTTAAAAGTCTGAGCAAATTAAAAACATTTTAACCAGGCACTGAAAAGAGTGCAATTTCACCACTGGCTTTGCTTCCTTTGGGCACCCCTGCCACGAAGGTCATGGCACGACCAAAGCTGGTAACCACAGTTTCTCAGTTTGGACAAAATTTGAAATTGTAGCAAATTAGAGATTACCTTGTGTAATTGTGGCTTGTGCAAAAGGATTGCATGCATAGGGAAAAGGCCAAAATATATATAATCACCCAAACACAGCCAGTACCTTTGATCTGATCTAGTCAGACAGTTCTTATATTCCTAGTGGACATTTACAACAGAAAATGCTGGCACAGTATCTCTTGACTTTCAGCCTTCCCATTTCTCTCCACTAGAAAAAATAAAATAAAATAGACCTTTTTAAAAAATAGGAAAAAAATAAAGAAGCCACAACTAAAAATGCAATACTAACTATATTTGCTGACATTTAAATGTCTTATATGAACAAATAAAATGCTTCCTGTCTAGGCTTCTCTCTCCCAAACGAAATAGACCATATCCAAAACAACTTTTAAAAACATCCTGTAAATAACAATTAAATAGATCTTGTAAACAAAAAATGTTTGTGCTAGAATTGCTCTAATATAGCCTCCTCTACCCCCTCCCTTCTGCATGGCCTGGTTCAGACATAAAGCCGAACCATGATGTAGAGTTATGGTGCAGCAAACTCCACTTTCCTTCTCTTGCATGTCCGCTTTCAATGAGATGTTTGGAAGCATCTGTTTTACTTTAAACTAACCCATGTTTCCAGTTCAGAGGTATAAACAAGCCATGACTTGACCGTGACTTGTTACAATAAATACATAGTTTAAGCTAACTACAGTCTGTCTTTTTGGAAGTAACTATAAACTGTGGTTCATTAAAAACAGTCTATTTATTTATTTATCACACTTTCCCTAGATACATGCATTCAAAGCAGCTTACAGAAAGTAAACAGCTGAAATACAACCATACAATAACCATAAGGCTTCTGCTGGAAGGGCGGGATATAAATAAATAAATAAATATAATCGAAATTATCGTATCACTATAACACTAACAAATCCTGGTTAACGATTCATGTAAAATGTGTGTTTTAAAAACTTGAGAGCATAAAGCTTACCAATCAGTTAAGAATATCCTAGCAGCCCCCCCTTTTATACCTACTCAAAAGACCAGAAACATATGTCTGACATGTCTGAGTCCTTTTGTTAGCAGCTCTCTTATGAAGGCTCCTGAAGCAGGAAGTGGATGTTTCCAATGTCCTCCCTGCAGCCCTGTTGAGGAAGATAGCAGAGAGCAAAGTGTGCGATCCTAGCCTGAGGCTCATTCATGTAGTGCTAAATTATGATTTAGTATTGTGTCCAAATATTCCTGTATGTGAATTGGGGAAGTGGGAAATTTGGCTGTGGCTTGTGTCCTTCTGCCCTCTTCCCCCCCCTCCGATTTTTCTTTAGTTTTCCTAATTGCATAAATCCATTGCTTGAGCTCAGTCTGCATATTGCAGAAATAATAAATAAGAAGTCCAGAAGTGCTTCTTTAAAGCGAGTCATAGAAGAGCACACTGGGGGAAATCAAAACCTTGGGAGTAAATGTCCAACCTTATCCATATTCTTGGGAGCGGGGAGCATGCCATAAATGGGCAGAATGAACTTCTAATCCAGGAGGAACAGTCAAAGCAAATTGCTGGGCCACTATTACAAATGCTGTAGTGTATGTAATACTGCTGCCACCTGTGGTGTCTTGTCTTTCCTTCTTGTCTCTATCTGCACTCACCTTGCCCTTCTACCTATTCTTCTCTGGTCACGTGTCTTCATCCTGCTTTTACAGGTATCCTAAACTCTTCCATGTGACTCCAGATATTTTTTCCTACCATTTCTGATTTGGCAACCTAGGTAGTTGCTCTGTTCTAACTGTGTTAAATTGCTTTTATAGTATTGCATTGTTTGCATTGTTTGCTCTGCATTCTGTTGTACGCTGCTTATGACTAAGTGGACTAGAACTATCATAAATAAATAAAATGCACACTTTAAGGGAGTTTTCATCTTCAGGTGGTTTTTAAAATATAGTTTGCACAACTTCAATCAGTTTCTTTCCCCCCACCTCCTTTTTTTAGTTGTGACTTGATGATTTAAAAACAAAGACACAAAGGAGAAAAGATTTTTTTCTGCTATTTTCTTACACTCTGGCGTTATCAGGTGCATTACTGTTGACCAAGAGAGTTAATTGCAAGATATCGTTACAGGCAAATTCTGGGCACTGGGCAGTTGCTTTTCATTTCCTTTAGAATAGTCCTCTTAAGGGACTGGGGCTTTTTGCTCTGAACCGCAGTCTATCAGGCTTATTAACTTCTCTGATCGTGAGCCAAAGAAGAGTCTCTCACACAGCTGTGGCTACCATTTTTTGAAGTTCTTTCAGTACAAGAAACTTAAAAAAATATATAGCAGTGAAGAAAGTACCAGGCACCTCCTGGGAGGTTTTGCAATCTCTCAGCTTTAGTGTGTCTCTTGCCTGTAGTGGATAGGAGGTGTAGCATCAAGGAGTCATAACAGTGAAGATTATCTTGCTTGTGAATACAGGAGAGGTATAGTCCCCTTTCTGCCTCTGAGTGGAATTAAGTTAGCTCTCCTTAACATGCACCTGGCATAATTCAAATATAATTGAAAAGCTGAAGACTGCAGAAGCTGTGCTGTCAGACTGGGTCCTTGAATAGGGTTTCTGCATTCCAGGTGCATTAGTGCACTTGCTATTATTTTTTATATAGATATGAGATTGAGACCACATCACACTATACATTTAAAGCAGTGTCATATCACTTTAAATAGGCATGGCTTCCCTCAAAGAATCTTGGGAACTGCAGTTTGGTGAGGATGCTGAGAGTTTTTAGGAGACCCTATTCCCCTCACAGAGCTACAAATCAATCCCTCGACCCAGGGAATTCTGGGAATTGTAACTCTCTAAGGTTTGCATAGTGGTTAGAGTGTTGGACTATGACCTGGGAGACCAGGGTTCGAATCCCCACACAGCCATGAAGCTCACTGGGTGACCTTGGGCCAGTCACTGCCTCTCAGCCTCATGAAAACCCTATTCATAGGGTCGCCATAAGTCGGAATCGACTTGAAGGCAGTACATTTACATTTAAGGTTTGATTTCAATAGGAGATCTTTACAAACATGGGATACTTGGGATTCCAGTGCTACCTCTTCCGCTGTGATGGGGGAAGGAGACTGAAACCTCTGCTGCCCACCGCTTCCATGGTTCTTGTGATCAAATATTGTAAGACATCTTATTCCGTTCCTCTGGATGAATGGAGAATTCACCGTATCCAGAGTATCCTGTTACTTCATTCAGAAGGGGAAAAATATGATAACCTGGGGAACCAAATTATACAGAGCTGGTATAAAAAGGGTTTCAACTATCCTGGCACTAAAATCCTAGTCCTTGGCATCATACCTGTAGGTGCTTGGGCATTGGGGACTTTTTTCAGCCCTCGTGTAACTCATAAAGGCTTCTTTTCTTTCTTTTGTAAAATATTGGTTCATTTTCGAAATGGGACTGAACTGTAGGAGTGTGAGTGTTCCAAAGCCCAAGGCACCTTTTGTGAGCCAGCAATGGTAGTATGATACATTAAGTTGATATAGGCTGCTTGCCAGTGTACAATTCACTATAACAAGTTTTCATTTTTCCCAGAAGGAAGAAAGTAATTTCTCTTGTGACAGCTTCCAGAGAATACAGCAGCGAAAGTCCTAAGTTTTCATTCAGGCCCTTTTGGGAGAGGGGGCATAATATGCCAATGGCTATATAGTGAACAGTGTTCCTGAAAAGCCGAGATTAACTTTGATGCTTGTGTTGATCAAGATGTTGACAAGATGTTGAGAAGCAAATTTTATATTTTGCTATATCACCCTTTTTTTTGAAATCAAACATAGCTCACATCTGCACAACAATTTCTTCTCCAAATCCCAGTCCCGAAATCTCTATTCGCTATTACAAATGTTACAGTAATAAGTTTATATTTCTCTTTTTTGTTCCTTGGAATGCTGTTTATTTGCCTCAGTTGAGCTGAAGCGAGAGTTTTGCAGGGTTAATGCAGAGGATTCACTGTAGATATATCCTTAGCACCAAGAAGGCATTCATTAACAACATATATCTTTTATATCAGTTTTAACTTGTCTGTCATCTTTCCCAAAGACTCCTGGCGCTGTGAGAACAGAATCCTGAAGCAGATGGGCCTGATGCAGTGCTGCTCTGATGTTTTTAATTGGAGATGGTGAAGGCGTTGATGATTTTATTCCCATGGAGAAGAAGTTACTATTGAACCAGTGTAAGGCTGCGCTCCTATGCACATCTGCTTGGGAGCAAGCCTCTTTGAGTTCTCAGCCTGCACAGGATTATGCTGCATGTCTGTAAGGTAGATATGCGCAGAGAGTGAAATTTCGCTTTTTGTTTAAAAGGGCTGGTCAGAGTCAGGAACAAGATGTGTTGATCCTACAGATAGGCACTAGCATTCATTTCAGCTGCACTGTTCTTTTGCTTAATCCAGGGACTCCTCAAGTGTGTTGCATTGAGGAGAGGTATTCTGATCTGCTGCTTTTTTGTGTAGATCATTACATTTGCTATCATTAAGTCCATCATGTCAGTGGATATTTGAAAGGTTCTAAATCCAAAAGATTGGATCTACACAAGCGGAATTCCACTCACAGAACATTCCTGCTGAAGAAAGGGTGGGGAAGGCAATTTTTGACTATTCCCCCTGTGCTTTCTGGAAATCTGTTCTGGAGGTCAGGAGGTGCTCAGGAAAAGCATGAGAAGGAGACTGCAGGGGAAGGAGGGAATTGCCTCTTGTCTTTCACCAGTGAGAGTCTCTGCTGGATCTCAGTCCCTTTTGCAAACAAAAGAAAGGAGTTCTGGACCTAACCAACCCTCACTCGCTTATATAACTTAGGTGGGGATGAGACCATAGTGTATCGGGGAGAACCATGCCCACAGCTCAGGACCTCTTTAATGTTTCTACTAGAGTTGCTTATGCTTATGTTGATTTAAATGTTGCCGTTTGAGGTTCTGGTTTGAAAAAGTTCAAGACTACTCTGATAAGCTATTTGAAGTTAGAGAAGTAGTGATCATAAGTGACGCATTTTGGGATAAACACTGTTTGTTGTGTTCAGTCTTTCTCTTCACCCTTGTTTCTTTGTTGGTTTCTTTACAAACAAAGGAAACAGAAGGTGGTGCTACTGGTGTGATCCTACTTAGTTAAATCTGTCTTGAAATATTTGGGCTGGTTTTGATGTTACCTGGAAGGGCCAGTCCAGCTCTATATCTTGAGTGAGATCAGAACTTTCTGGCTTTCTGAAGCACAACCCCTCTATGCAGGGATAGCCAATATGTTGCCATCCATGTGGTAGTATTCACAGCTCCCATCATTTCTGAGTCCCCTGCCCATGCTAACTGGGGCAAATGAGAAGGCACCATGTTGGCTACCCTGATAGCATTTCAGTTTGTTTTAAGTTCTTCTTGTTTTGGTAGATGTTTTCTTTCATCTTAAGTCTTTGAGTTTAAATGGAGAGAGAAAACCTAACACTCCAGCTCACATCTCCAATAATGTTCAACTTTTGTCTAAATCCTGTACAAACAGTTTATCCTATCTCTTTCTATCCATTTATTCCTCCCACTTTTTTAAAAAAACTTAAATGTTCCAGTTGGATTAACTATGTTAATGTAATTGCTGTTTTTTCGTTGTTCAGCCACTCCATACCCTGGGGGATTCAAATGTTTCACCTGTGAAGAAGCAGAAGACAACTATGACTGCAACCAGTGGGCTCCAGACATCTATTGTCCAAGAGGTAAATGTGCTGTATGTTTCCAGTAAAGTCGCTTTCAGAATGTGTATCCATTTCAGAGGTGGTTGAAACTACTGTATAACTTCTTTTAATAGAGTTGGCCTTCCTACTCCCCCAAGGAATCATTTAGAGGACAGGAGATTGCCCACCTGTCAGTCACCTGACCTCATGATGAGATCAGGTGACCCACTTTTGCTTGCAGCAGAGAAAGGCACAGCCCACAAGCCTGACATTCAGCTCATTGTCATGTCTTTCAGAGCACTATGTAAGGCTCCATAGATCAGCTGATCATCAGAGCTTGTACAGGTGCACAGGGCTTTGCAGGCACTGCCAATCAGCTGATCAACAGTTCCTGCAAAACCATTTTAGGCTCAGCTGTGTTGTTATCTGCCCCATTCCTGACATCATATACGAGGTAGGTGGATGTGGCTTGCTGAAATGGCCTGGCAGGCCTAGTAAGGCCCACAGACCAGAGTTTCCCATCCCTGCATTAGGAGGGACCTTTTTGGAAGCTGACCCCCTAAGATCATTTTTGGGGCCTTTTATGGTGCTGGATGAAGACCTTTCCATCCAACTGGGCCTTTTAAATAATGTATTTTTTGTAGTCTGGACTACTTGTGTCTCTGTTTGTTTAAATTAATTTGTCATATTTATTTATATTTGTTATATGACTTTTTGTTTTGTTTTGCTTTGAGAGCTGCCCAGAAGTCCTGTTATGGACTGGCTAACTATGTGCATTAAATAAATGGATTAAATCTGAGGGGAGTTCTCCCTTCAATCTTCTTTAGTCTTCTGGAACTTGGCCAGCAGCATCTACAGTCAATTCTGGACTGGTGTAGAACTTTAATATAGATCCTTCCAGCATGTATGTGAAGACCGTACAAAACGTGGTACTGCTGACTATGATGACACTATAGTGAAGAAGATAGTTTATGGGCTTCTGGAGCATTTCATTTCAATTGAATATAAATGCATAGGCCTGTCTCATATACAGTGACCTGGTACAGACAGAGCAATTAAAACAATGTCAGATATGTTTGGTCAGATAAATGTCAATTCCCAATGGTTTATTTCGGTCCTGCTCAGAGTGTGGCTAGAACCAGTTGGGACCAACTGGAACCAGGCCAATGCCCTGGGAACCTTGTTGGAAGAGAGAAAGGGAAAGTAGGCACCATGGTTTGCTTCAGCTGTGAAGGAAGCATGGAAGAAGGATGTGCTCTGCCAGGTTGCTTGAAAACGAAGCTGCCCAAGAGAAGTTAGATTGGATGCTCTAAGCGTCCAGCTCACTTTACTGGGCAGAGTGAGGAGGCAAAGGGGTTGAAGTGAGCAGAGACTGGGATGGGGAGGGAGTTGACAATGAAGATGGAAGAGAGTTGAAGGACTGGAGTCCTCCCCCGCCCCCAAACTGAATATCCTGTGCATGGCACTTAACTGAGCCTTTACTTAAGATTGCAGCCAATTTACATTATTCTGCTGGGGGGGAGGGAACAATAATTTGTAGGTAGCAGCAATACTCTGATGAAAGCCATATTACAAGGTGCTTTTCAATAAAATACAACAAAGTGAGCAGCAGCGCTGACTCCTGAAAACATTGCCCAACTTCAAAGAGGCATGATTTGGGACATTAAAGGAAAGTGGCTAATTAGGCTGCAGGACAGCTTACATTTTCGGACTCATGTTTCCATTACTCCCCTGAATTCATTAGTGTAGTTTGTAAGCTGCCTGCTTTTGATGATCTAGCTGAGATATACTTGCCATAGTTTGGCTTATACGAAAGTTCTTTTGTGTTACCTACTTTAAAAGATACCAGGAGCTTTTTACATCTTGTCACAGCGGTACTGCTGTATATCTCCAAAATATGGGATTTGGAGTGTGGAATCAACTAGGTGGAAGATTTAAGCCATTTTTTATTTACTGCAAAGACTTCAATCTGCTTAAACTCACAGCTATTTTATTCTATTATTCTTTTTATTTTTATTATTTTATTCTTTTTATTTTATTCCTTTTTATTTTATTCCTTGTTTTATTCCTTTTTATTCCTTTTTATTCACATAGTACAGCTAATTTAGCCAAACAACAATCAAAATGCATGACAAACAATATACATGGCAGCTAGATGTTAGAATCGGGTTCCCTTATTTCTTGGAGGCAGAGAGAAGGCTATTGTGATCCCCTCCTGACTCAAAGATATTGAGAGACAATGTATCATAATGCAAGGCTGAACAGCAAGCCCGAAGGCATCAGATTTCACAGTCTCACTGCCTGTGTTTCCAAAATAAATATCTAGTGGATGAAAGTATAAGACTAGAGTTTCAGTAATTTTCCAAAGGAAGGGATGTGAGGAGATGTGCAACTGACGAAGGCAGAAGCGCTGAACTGTACAACTGGATGTTCTTTTGGAAACTTCCCAAGACACCTGTTTGCACTCCAATGCTAAAATGGAAGTGTGGGTATAAGATATATCTGGGAAAAGAAATGTGACATGGAGATTTTGCATGACAGTAGTGTTCCTTCCATCGATGAACTGTGTAGCCCACAGGTGGAACACCTTTGGCCCATAGGCCAAATCTAGCTCACCAGGCCTCTGAATCAAGCCATGCCATCTCTCCCCAGTTTCTGTCCATCACCAACCCTGATCTGCCAATCAGCTGTCAAGCAGGCAAACCTGCGCACTCTCTCACTCTTTAGCGGTCCCAATTTGTTCTGTGCTGGCCACTGAGGAAATGAAGCCACTTCCTCCATGGCCAGTGCAGAAGTTGAATTAGGCTCGTAAAGCCTCATATGTGGCCCACAAACCCCATATAACATCTTCTGTATGAATGGCTGAGGGACCGGTATGTGCTGTACACCAGTTCTGTATGGTTTATAAGGATTGCAGAATAAGCGCACTAGAGATATGTAAAACAAGCAAAGCAATTTACAAGCAGCGGTGCTCTAAGACAGGTATAATTACACCTCTTTTATGTGACCAATTTTTTTTACTGGTGTAATCCTGTGTGAAAATTTTGAGAAAATGAACAGAGAAATGTTTCTTGCACATATTACAACGTGAGCCTATCCAAATAAATTATTGGTTGTTTCAGGAGAGATAATATGAAACATTCCTTCTTACAATGCACAACTAACTTTTAATTGAAGGTGCTGCCCCAGAGTGCATTGAAGATGCATGCTGCTTAGTGCTTTGAAGATTACATGCTGTGGCTTTTAGGGAAGGGAAGAGGTCATCTGGCTTGTGCATAATCTCAGTAAGAGAAGAACCTAAAGTAACCAGATGATGGGGATGGAGGAGAAATTCAATTCAGATTGCACTGAAAGCCAAATCTACAAAATTTTGTACTTCCGGCAGCAATACGTGAACTGAACACAGAAATCTTTTGAAATTCTCAGTTCTCCAAATTTTGCAATGGCATGCCTTCAGCCAAATACTGTGTACAAAAATGTGTATATTGGGGGAAAATGTACATGAAATGTATACATTATTGAAAAAGCTAAGATATATATTAGGGAAATTTGCTTGCAAAGGATGTCCAGAGAAATTAGCACTAAAACACTGATGAATTTTCATGAGGACTGTTTTTTTCAAAATCGCAAACTGATGCAGAAAATATAAGATTTGAAAAAAATGAGACACTGAGAGAAATCGAAAGATTTTGCCCACCTCTACCAGATGATCACAGTGTTGTCTGCCTGTGAATGATATAATCTTCCATGTTGCTCCATGAAGCTTCTTACAACAGGAACAGTCCAAACTCAATTTTCTGTCTCTCTTGGTAGCTACAAGATATTGCTACACCCAACATACACTGGAAGCCAATGGAAAGAGTGTATCTGTTACTAAGCGCTGTGTGCCACTGGAGGATTGTTTGTCTACAGGATGCATAGATCTCCAGCATAAAGGGCTGAAGGTAAGAAGTGAAACTGGTGTCCTTTGGTGCAAGCTAGCTCCAAGGCATAGCAGTTCTCTGTTACCCAACATGTACATCTCTTGCACAAAATGGTGATGTTGCCATTTTTATTTGCAATTATTTATTTTTGTGGCTTTGTTTCGTATTCTAATAGGCTTCAGTTATTAAGCAGTGAATAAAAGAAGGAATTAAGGTGAGGAACTAAACAAATGTGTTTACTACTAACACTGGATGATTGAGGGTGACCATATAACAACGGGAAATTTGGAGAAATAGAAATTCTTGACTAATAGTCTGATCCCACAGAGTTTACCATCCATGGTATGGATGTTACCAAGATGGTACGCACATAATGGTGAGTTAAGGTCTAGAAGTGGTTGCCTGCAATCATCCATTGGGTTCATTTAAAACATGGTAATATTGTAGATACCTATAAATTTTTTCATGGGGTTCTTGAATGGTTCTCTGCTTTCTCTAAAGTTCACAACAGTTGGCTTTTCTTTTTGCATTCCTTTCAAAATATGGCAATAAAGAGGAGAACAGATGAGGACTTTTTCCTTATTAGTTTCTTAACACAAGAAAATTCTGTAATATATGATCAGTCAAATTGACTTCTTCATGCAACACTATGGCTGGGCTTCAAAAAACCTTCAGGCATGGTAGCAACTTCCAGAGGGGTAACACTTTCCACTTCAGATTGGTAATGGGGATTGTCTACAATTGTATTTTCTCCCACCCCAAAAAAGATCTTTGATACATGCAATGGGATTTTTAAAAACTTAAAAAAACAAGAAACCCTTCAAACAATAGACCACAGTACAATCTGCTTTGATCCTCTCAGCTTCAAAAGTGGCTTTGCCATGAGACAAAGGAGGCTTTTGGAACCCTGTGATGTGGATGGATAAAAGATGGAACAGCATATAGATAAAGCAGTGCCTCCATTCCCTGCAATTCTGTACTCTAAATTTTCATTTTTTATTTTAAAAAGCCACATTGGAACTAGGAGTGTAATATGTAGTTAGCATCATATGATGGTTTCTTCAAATATAGAACAGTTTTCTTATTTTTTTTCCTTTTTCTAGGTCTGCACTTCCTGTTGTGAGGGAAACATCTGTAATTTGCCATTACCCAGAAATTCAAGCGATGCCATCTTTGCAACGACAACTCCCATAAATCACGTACAGAGACATTTGCAAAGTGCATCAGTCATAATGTCATGTCTCCTGTTAGTCTTTGCTATGTAGATGTACTAGGATAAAGTGCCAGTTACTCATTGAATGCTTTTCTCAAGGATGGAAATATTTATGAATACATATGACTTTAATATATGTTTTTTAAACCTTTTTTTTAAAGTGACATTTCTAAACTTACCGTCTTGAATTCCTTTAGCCTTGGCTGATTAAAAAGCCTTAGTTTCTGATCTGGGTCTTTAAAAAAAAAAAAAATGACAGGAGGGGGAGTCTGTTGTAAGTCTAATACTTTGAAGGAAAATGTTAGTAATCAAAAGATTTTGGTCACTGAAATACTTGATGGAAAGTGTATATTTGTTTCTAAATTGTTGCTCTCTGCTTATATCTATAATCTTGTACATAACAGTAATACCAATAGAAGATCATGGCTCCCCATTAAACTAACTCTACTATGCAAAAAAGGCTTTTGATTGAACAACTGACAGTGCTAAAGAAATATTAGTTGATTGATCATTCTAGTTTTAATCAGCTGCGTACATTTCCATATGAACGAAACAATCATTTTGAAGAAAAAAGCATTCTTTGTTCATGTGTGCATGTAGAACGGATGCCATCTTCAAAGATGGTTCCTGCAATCTATGCTTCTTTTGGTAAGTATTAGCATTTTTAAAATATGTAGCATTTTCTTCAATCTATTGCCCAGTTAATTTGGGTCATCCTTTTAATCTGTCAAGAAGCTATTGATTAGTTAAACTTAACCAATTAAATAGACATAAGGCTATAGTCCTGTACAGACGTACCTGAGACTAAAGTCTCATTGAGGCTTTGAGTAGAGATATATAAGATTGCTCTGTAAGGTTTGATACCCTGTGCACACTTACCTGAGAATAAGTCCCATTTGGACTGAGTGGAACTTACCTCTGAGTAAACATGCCTAGAAATACTTTTGGCACATGAGATGGTTTATTTTACTTACTAGACCACAATATTTATTTTTGTATGACATGATCAGAATTGGTGGCGTGTTGTACAATGTTCCATTCTGAAGCAACTACTGGCAGTGCTACTGTTAATGCACAGGCTGTATTTGCATGTCATGATAAACCATGGCTAATTATTTACTGTGAAGGGACAGATGGCTCCCAGTTGTTTCCTCTCCACTAGTGAGTGGAAGAAATGAGCTGTGTTCCTTGGCTTAGTACTACATCTGAACTGGGGTTCATGATTTGTATGGAACGAAAGTTATTCCTGGTTCATGTGACATGCTAAGTCAGCGCTTAGTGATTGGTTTCTGCTGCTTGTGCTTTCAGAGTGATGTGGAACCTGTCTGTGTATTCATGAAATGGAAATGGACTGCCTTCAAGTCAATCCTGACTTATGGCGACCCTATGAATTGGGTTTTCATGGTAAGCGGTATTCAGAGGGGGTTTACTATTGCCTCCCTCTGAGGCTGAAAGGCAGTGACTGGTCCAAGGTTACCCAGTGAGCTTCATGGCTGTGTGGGGATTCATAGTAAACAATTAACCATGAGTTATCATGATCTCTGTTTGCAGCCTATATGTATATTTTGTGATAAATGACTTTTTTTAAATTAGTGCTGGCAGGGAAAAGTAAAGTTGAAGTAAATTCAAATATGTGTCACTGGCTTATGGAAGCATAAACACTTAATAGAAGTTTATATACAATGAACAGCCATGTAATCATGCATTATTGTGATTTTTATGAGTTGTTTTCAGGTTATTGTTTTGTTTGATTAATGCTGATCTGGAGGAACTGGCACTTTACCAAATTATAATATAGATTCATGCTATAAACCTGGTGACGGGGGAGAGAGAGAAAAGGAGGAGGAACTGTATGATCAAATAAGGAAGAAAACTTTACTAAATCCTAAGTGCTCCACAAACATCTCTGTCCAAAGCAAACAAACAAGCCATTCACCAGCCTCATATTGTGTGTGTGTGCATGCAAGGATATCCAAATCCTAAAATATTTGTAATTTAGCCACTTTGTGATGACATGAGCCATCATATTAATTGCAACAAAGAAAGCAGGAGTTTGTGTAAATGTAAATATATTGCCCCTATTAAAAGTAAAGGTATAAACCATATATACACAGCCATCTGAACTGGAGACAATTATCTAGAAGATATTTTCACTATTTTTTTCAGTAGATGCTATTTCCACATAATAATGTACTCTGCACTTAATGGATCGGGGAATTATTTGGGAGTAAGATCCACTGACAATTTGAGTCATGGTTAGGTAAAGTTAGTCATAAAATCACATTGTAAGCAATGAGATTTATTTAGTTGTGTGACTAACTTATGTTCTTCTGCTTTCAATAGGATTTAATCATTACTAACACCCTGAAATATATTCAGGTCACAGGGTGCCCCTATGCAGTTTCCCCTTCCTGTTGCACGTATTCCATTCCAGAAGACTCCTTAACCCGCAGGAGTGACTTTTTGGGGGTGTAGGGCAACAAGAAAATCCTCTCCCTCTTCCTGTTCTTAGGACCCAAGCCAGTTATATCCCTGTGCAAGCAATGGCTTGTTTTTTGAGTTATTTTCTTCACGACACACGTCATGCACATTTTAATCCACAACACCCTATTTCATACACAGCTGATCTGACATACTCTTTTCCTGAGACCCTGAGCATAAACTGGTTTCAGTAAAATTACAAATCAAAGGGATGCAACCTTGAAAATTGGGACAATACATCCACTGTTGTTGGCATATCACTAAAATGACTGGTACTGGACAACGGGTATGACTTCAGACAGCCTTTTGTCTTCCTCACTACTGAGCTCATTTCATAGCATACCCTTAAACTTACTAAAGTCTTTACTGGGACTGAAACTATGTGCCAAAAATGTTTGATTTGTATGCTCTTAAAGTCGTGATGCATCAGTAATTTGGAAAGTCCTTTCCACACTGTAGAAAATACTACAGGGCACCTAAGTTATCTACACGCTAGTCCATTCACCACATGGAGGCAATTAGAAGTGGCATCCCTATGTGCGCTCTCCAAAGCACTACTGTAATGTGTAAACACGGCTCCTTGTGGTTTTAGGTCATATGGAGAGTTTCTGTACTAATATTGTCAGTTCATGGTGGTGGCTGGTGATGTGGGGAAAAAGTGAAATGTGTGATTAGCTTTTTTTTTTACAAGTTACAGTGCAGAGAAGACATAATGGGAATGTTGTTTTAAACTGTCTCCATGTGATAGGGCTAGTCTACATATTAATCACTAAGAAATCTTTTTTACACTGTTTATTCCTTACCAAGTAATGTGTTGCATACATTGTGATCTCTGAAAAGGTTGGTTGTTGAATGTTCTAGCCATATGGTTTAGCCCTTCTCATTCATAAGGAGGAACGACTGAATTGTCCTGTCTGTGAAAGATGTTATGAATGTAATACAGTGTCACTCAGGAAAGTCATATACTACTCTGTAACAGTTGAATTGGAATGCACTTTGAAATCTTAATTTTAAAATTTTACAGTCCAAGCATGATGATGTGCTAAATTTGTATTTCCACATTTGTATTTCAATCTGAATTTTAGATTTTTAGGCTGTGAAAAATGATCCACCCTCCAATTTCATTATGAAAATGTGTATATGTTAGGAGCATGATAATCTAAAGCCATATTTGTGCAAAGTTCCTGGTTAGTCTCCTTTCTACTGTTTTTGTATCCTTCTGTCAATGTATTCCCATGTAAATAATACTCCAAATTGTTAATGTTGTATATTTTGTACATTCTATAAATGTTTTAAACATGACATGTTTGATCTTTCTCTAGTCTGTGTGATTTCTGACAGTTTTTGTACTTAGCTCTGAAAAAGGGATGTTATATACCAAGCATTCTCTTTATTGTACATACAGAGTATCAATTGAGGCCTGGTTCACATGTTGCTTGAAACCAAACTATGACTCAGTGGGACTGCTGGAGAGGGGCTTGTAGCTGCTTTGCTCCACCCTGGTCCTTCTAGCTTCTGAATTGAGCTAAGCCATGATATGGCTTAGTGTATCATCTGGACTAGGGTTTGCGGTTGAGCAATCTTCTCACTAACCATGAGTTGCAGCCAAATTTTGCTGCTGCTATTATTTATTTATTTATTTTATTTGTATCCCGCCCTTCCTCCCAGCAGGAGCCCAGGCGGCAAACAAAGCGCTAAAAACACTTTAAAACATCATAAAAACAGATCTTAAAATACATTAAAACAAAACAGCGATAAAAACATTTTTAAAAAAACAACTTTAAAAAAGGGGCAAAAACATTATTAAAAAAACATATTAAGCAATTCTAACAGACGCAGACTGCTACTAGTGCAGTTCGTGGTTCATCCATGGACAGGGAAAAGACTTCCTTTTTCTAATTACGGTGCTCTTACTATGTATTGTTATGGCCTGAAGAGAGGGATTTCAACCTAGTCCAAAGGATTACTGTTGATCCCAAATAAAAAGAAATTCTGGTTGGAAAATGCTGCAGATACAGGGGAAGAGTGTGGTCTTCACAGAAAGAGTTCTCTACTCAGAAATGTATTTTTGGAAGAGAACGTATTAGACTTTCCTTCTCTCTTTGTAGCTGATTGGTGAAATTCTACAAGAAATATATTTTGGTTGGCATCCAAAAACTCCAGATAGATCACAAAGCAGCTCAACCTGCATAAAGTATTCCTCTCTCCCTGGATTGTAGAGTTAATGCATAACGCTGGGAAAACTTATAATGCCAAAAGCATGTGAAATTGATCAATGTCTGCCCTTGCCTTAATTTGGCATTGCAACATGAGGCCATAAAAGGGAGGGAGGTATCCCAGAACTAGTCCAGAATTGTTAATGAATTGTGCACCATAAGTAAAATGGACAGACTATTAAATAAACCATGTAGTTAATGAAAGCAGTCTACCTACCTCATACCCACACCCAGAATAGATGCCTTATTTTTGGTATTTCCCATGTTACCCAACATTGTTAGGCAAGAGCCCACTGTTTTCATAGATGCACAACACTAAGGCTATTCGTCTGTCTGGCTGTTGAGGGTTTCAATTGCTTGTTTGTTCCTGATTGTACACCCTAGTACAGAGGTAGGGAACCTCAGGCCTGGGGGCCAAATTTTGTAAAATTCCTAAGATTAACCTTTAAAATAATGAAAACAGCAGCTAAGTGGGAAGAGTAACTATAGCATATGCAGATTATACACGGAAAGGCATTAAAGGTCAGCCTGGTGCCTCAAGCTCACCAAGTAGGGTGGCAGGAAGGCTCTCCGGGGAAAGTGTTTCACAATCAGGGAGCCGCCACACACAAGCCTTTCTTGCAGGGTTGCCACTGGGATCAGGCTTATGGGATCTGCCTTGATTTTCATCATGAGAGCCACCAACCAGTGCTTGGTGCAAGAGAAAGACACTCCGAATTAAAGAATTCTGAGCCCAGGAACCGAGTATCAGAAGTGAAGTGAGTTCACAGTCCTTCCACACACACAAATCTTAAGAACACAAGAACAGCTTGCTGGATCAGGCTAGTGGCCCATCTTGTCTAGCATCCTGTTCTTATAGTGGTCAATGAAACGCCTATGGGAAGCATACTAACTGGACCAGAGCACAATAGTACTCTTCCCTACTGCAGTTTCTGGCAATTGGTATTTAGAAGCATAATGCCCGATAGGGTTAGTAGCTGCTGATAGCCTTATCTTCCATGAATTTGTCTCATCTTTTAAAGTTGGTGGCCATCACTGCCTCTTGTGGGAGTGAATTCCATAGTTTATTCCCTGTGAAGAAGTACTTTCCGCTGTTTGTTCTGAATCCACTCTTGATTACCCCAAGGTTTCTTCATTTCAGCAATATAATTTAGGACAACAGGTCATTTTGTTACTGCTGCTGTTAAACAACTGGGAGTTCCAAACCTTTGCTGATCTACTACAAATCATCCAGAGATCCAGTAGATCTATCGTATACCCAATGGTGCTCTGTTTCCTATGACGTAGGAACTCTGGATGTGTGAACTGGTGCTCCTGTGCCCAGGGACCACATCATATGTATTTGTCAGTGTGTGTGCATGTATGCATACACACACACACACACACATATACACACATATACACACACAATTTTTTAAAACTGAACACTTAATGAAAGCATGAATGCAACAAACAGGTGTTTCATAATGTGGATCATACAACTACAGACAGGCTGCGGCTGCCTTTTGGCGTGTGCAAAACTGGGATGGTGGTTGTGTAGTGTGTATGTGCAGAATGGTTCTTAGGTGCATTGAACTCAGTAGGATTTAAGTACATAGTCAAGCCATTAAATCCAACTGATTTCAAAGACCCTTCATCATATCTAACTTTTTTTTTAGATTGCACCCATAGACAACATCAATGTCTGGAAATTATACTCATCCCCAAACATTGCAAAGATTGTAGCCTTCAAGTTCCAGAAATTTCTCAAAAAGATAAGTGCAAGACAGCTGGAAGCCTTGCTTCAGCATGTCTCATTGCTGCCCTGGGCATTCCTGGTCATGTATTTTTATTATTATTATTTTACAAGTAGAAAGAAAAAAGTGTCTTTTTACTAAATGGACTGGATGGTAAAAAATTCTCTAGAAGTTTTGTTGTTAAATGAAGGAAGCTTTGTATTGATGGCCTCTGCAAAAACGTTTGCTCAAAGACAAAGGGGGCTCAGAGCACGGTGTGGCAGAACTGAAAATATATTATCAAATTTTTACTTTATTTATTGAGATTTATATTAATGTTTTATGCAAGGAAAGAAAACAGATTGGTAAAAGCAATGGCTAATTGACGAAGAATGAACTCGAATCAATACCGGCCTGTTAGATCAATGGAATGCTTTCAAACAGACACCCGCCAATGGATCCCATCCCTACTAGGAACACAGAATCATTAATGCAGTCACTCCCAAAAATGCAATCATGGAAAACAAAATAATGAAATTATTTAAAATCCTTGGAAATATGTGTATGTTATCAACCAACTGAAATTTGGACGTTGAGAAAATTCCCTGTTTTCTAAGTTGTCATCTTTGCTGCAATTTTAAGCATGTATTCTTGAAAGTATATCCTCCTGGAACTGTAAGCAGCTGGTATAGCACAGTGGGGAGGAGAGCCTGGCTAGGAGTCCAAAGTCTGTGAGTTCAAATCCCTGCTCGTGTCCTGGGTGTCAAGAGCCAGCTAAAGATCACCCCACAGTGAGTGGCTCAGGGGTTACGTGCCCTGCCACCTGGCAGCCATGGGTAAGCTGCATAGTCCCAAGCAGCTCAGTTGCCCCCCAGCTGGCAGTTGCAGACAAGGAAGGGGCTGGCTTGTGCAGCTGTGGCAAGCTGAGCAGGCCCTAGCCAGCTGGGGAGGACTAGCCTCAGAGGGAGGCAATGGTAAACCACCTCTGAATACCGCTTACCATGAAATCCCTATTCCTAGGGTCTATGCTTCCATATCTCTGGACTAGGCTTGGAACATGTGGAAAAGAGATATGTTCCATTTGTATCTTATTAAATTAACGAAGGCAATTATTTAATTTAGTTATTACAACTGGCAACAGACATTGTATGTCCAACATCAATCCCTTTGGTGGAACAGTGAAGTGTGCTTTCAGTTTTATTTCAGAAAAGAATAATGTGCTCAAGTAAGGAAAGTTTTGAGAAACATTGTGTGAGCCTAGGCAGACAGATACATGCTACTAAACCATGACACAGTACCCAGGGGAGAGGTCCTGATAAATGAGAGTTACTTAACTCTTATTGCCTTGGGAAAGAGACTTGATCTGATTTATATAATAGTGAGAATGTTTTGGTTTCTCTGAAACATCTAATCTTACAACCCTGTCCACATTCCATACACCTACTGTACACTTTTTCTTCTAGACTCTTACAGTATCTTATGCAGCAAATCAATCTTATGTCAAACCTGACGCAGACAACTTGGTCACATCAGCATGCACAAAGCTTGCTCTTGCATGCAAGACTCTTTGGAGAGAAGACATAATGCCAAAAGAAGGGTCTTGCTGGAACAGACCAAAAGTCTATCTAGTCCATCATCCTACTTGACACAGTGGCCCACCAGATGCCTCTGGAAGTCCACAAGCAGGACTCAAAGATAACAACCTCCTCCCACTGTTGTTCCCCAGTAACTGATATTAGGATGAATGGAGGGACTGCTCTTCTGCATTGGCATCTTTACCATCAACCAATCAGAGTCCACTTGTAGCTTCTGGAGGAAGGAACCTGGCTGATAATGATGACAGCTGCCAGGGACCAAGGAAGAAACTGGCCTTACATTCATCTATGTATTATATCTCAATTTCTTGTTAATTAAGTTTTAATTGTTGCAAGCAATTTTGGCTGAAAGATTAGGGTACAAAAGTAATACACGAAAATAAAACTTTCAAACATTCTGTCTCTAAACATTAGCCATTGATGGACCTAACCTCCAAGAATATCAGTTCTCCATTTATATCAGTTCTCCATTTAAAGCCATCTAAGCTAGTGGCCATCATATCTTGCAACAGTGAGTTCCATAACTAAAATATAGTCTTAAGTCCAATTGAAGTTAGTCATGCTTTTAAAGACATCACCATCCAACATGTTTGTTCACAGTTTCAAGATTATAAAAACACCTGCATGTCATGCATTAGCAGGGGTGGGGAACCTGTGGCTCTCCAGATGCTGCTGGACTAAAACTCCCATAAGAAGAACATAAGAAGATCCTGCTGGATAAGGCCAGCATCCTGTTCATACCAGATGCCCATGGGAAGCCCACAAGCAAGAACTGTGTGCAAGAGCACTCTTCCCTCTCCTGCGGTTTCCAGCAATGGGTATTCAGAAACATACTGCCTCTGACTACGGAGGCAGAGAATAGCCATCATGACTAGTAGCCCTTACCATTGGCATGCTAGCTGGGGCTGATGGGATTCACTACATCTGACGTATAGCAAGGAAGATCACCTACCTCTATTTCAGCCCATACATTAAAACAGCCTTTTCCAACCTGGTGCCTTCCAAATGTGTTGGATTACAACTTCCATCAACTACCGCCAGCATGGTCAATGAACAAGAATGGTTGGAGCTGTAGTCTAACATATCTGGAGACTCCGAAGTTGATGAAGTCTTCAGTAAGAATGAAATTGGAGGCTCTTCTACCTTTCCAAATATAGAATGTCCATCATCCAGGAGACTCACCTTGGACCTACTAGGCAAAGTAGGTCATTGTCCCAGGTTTTTTAAGAACTAAAACAAAGATGTTTTGGTTTGGGATTTGATCTGCTTTTCTGCTGTTACATTTTTCATGTTGTGATTTTGTATTTTGTTTTAAAAATTTGGACTTTTGTAAGCCACCCCAATAACACAAATAAATATGTACAAATTTAAAAAATCAGAAAAAAGCGAAATGGTAACCAACATCAGTCTGTTATCAAAGCATGTCAGACAAGACATGCCTATACAATCATAGATGGCAGCTTCAAAGCTTTTAACAAAATATATTGCTAAGTCAGTCACAAATATATACCATAAATACACTTCAATTTCTCCAGAGTATTGTGTTCCTCTTCTGAAATTTCTGCATGTATAAAGAAAGGGAACTAAACTTGTGAGGAATGAGTCATACTTATCCTGGGACTTTGCCTCTCAAACCTTGTTTCCCAGGTCATGCTAAACTGACATTGGAATGAATGGGACAAGTTAGTCATAACTGTCCCATTAATTTAGTTTGGTTTTAAGTATGAATTAAGACAGGGGCCCTCTGTCATGTAATCTGAAAGCACAGAAATTCAAGTATTCAAGAACCCACTCCCCCCCCAGTTCTTTTCAGGTTCTTGTAACCAATGGGAGTCTTAGCCCTTCAAAGTATGGCTTTGCTCTCTGTATAACTGTTATGACTGAGGCTGTGAACGCATCAGTTGCTTACAGCAAAGTGTTTCCATTGGCCACACCAAGAGGGGCAATGAGTTGATCTGCCAATCAGTTGTGAAATCTGTTTGAAGCTGAATTTAAAAAAATGCACTCAAGCTGTTCCCACCAGATTTTACAGTAAAAAAGGGTGGGGTTTGACTAGCGTCAAAGAGCCAGTGTGGCATAGTGGTTTGAGTGTTGGACTACGACCTGGGAGACCAGGGTATGAATCCTCACACAGTGATGAAGCTGACTGGGTGACCTTGGGCCAGTCACTGCCTCTTAGCCTCAGAGGAAGGCAATGGTAAACCACCTCTGAATACTGCTTACCATGAAAACCCTATTCATAGGGTCGCCATAAGTCGGGATCAACTTGAAGGCAGTCCATTATTATTATTATTGACTAGCGTGTTTATTTTCAGAAGAGAGAGGTGGAGACGTGCTGGAACTGGCAGAACAGTGAGTGTGTCTCTACCCTAATACTCTGGTTTAACTGAGTGATGGCTCAAGCTGCTCAGACATTATTTCCAATTTACAAAAATGTGAAGAGTGCAATCCACACAATTTTCTTCCCAAATGCCTTCCATATATTTCAGCAGAGAATGCTTGTTTCTCCCTCAATAGACACCCCTTTCTCTTTGACGTGGAAGATGATAACTCACTTTGGGATATGAGAGACTTCATAATGTCAGATATGCCCAATTCATGAAAAATGTTTTTCACTTTTATTGTGGTAATCTATTGTGGTGTAGTGGTTAATGTGTTGGACTATGACCTGGGAGACCAGGGTTCGAATCCCCAAATAACCATGAAGCTCACTGGGTGACCTTGGGCCAGTCACTGCCTCTCAGCCTCAGAGGGAGGCAATTGTAAACCCCCTTTGAATACAGCTTACCGTGAAAACCCTATTCATAGGGTCGCCATAAGTCAGAATCGACTTGAAGGCCGTCTATTCCCATTGTGGATTTGGGTAAAAAGAGAAAAGTGTTCCAATGTATGACATGTAAATCAGTAACTGTAAGGAAAGCAACCCACCCACCCACGGCTTTGAGATGTCAAGATAAATTGGGACTATGCTAATCCCATATGCCATTGATTGCAATCACTATACAGGAAAAAGTGTGCACTCGGTAAGATTTTTAAAAGCACCATGAGCAATGTATATAGGAACATAGAAAGCTGTCTTGCATCAAGTCAGGCCATCAGTCCATCT
The DNA here is from genome assembly GCF_030035675.1 of Rhineura floridana. Lineage (NCBI taxonomy): Eukaryota > Metazoa > Chordata > Lepidosauria > Squamata > Rhineuridae > Rhineura > Rhineura floridana. The sequence continues at coordinate 60,996,247 of NC_084481.1, read as the reverse complement.
AGCCCAGTATTGCCTACACTGACTGGCAACAGCTTTCCAGGATTTCAGACTGGGGTCTTTCTCTGCCCTAACTGGAGATGCCAGGGAATAAACGTGGGACCTTCTGCATGAAAAGCCAGGCCTCTGCCATAGAGCTACAGCCTTTCTATATGTGTGTATTTTCCTCACTGTGTGCCTACACTAAGCGGATAGCAGATATGCTCAGCTGAAGTTATGCTGAAACACAGTACAGATTTTTTAAATTTCATGTTACGTATATATAGTTAAGTATAAATTTGAAGAATACATTTTACATCTTGTCATTTCTTTCTATAAAACAGATGCCCAGGACAGTCAGAGAAAACGTTGCTCATACCAAATGCTGGATTATGAGTGACACTTAAACAGTTCTTGATAGTCAGGTAATATCCTGAGTAGCTTTTTGGTGGCTTAAAGTAGACCAAAGGGTGTAACTGGGGCTGGGGGCTGGGTTTAATTTGTTAATGGTTTTGATCCTCATTTTACATTAGAACATTTAGATTTGAGGGGAAAATGCAGTTGCAGCTATAACTATAAATGTACATATTCCAGTTTAACTGGTTGGTGGATTGTGACGAAACAACAATACTGAAGTGAATATATGACTTTTAACAACCCACTTGGCTTGAATTTTTTTTTGACAGAAATGGAGCTCAGTGCACATACAGCGTTCTCCCTTGCTGCTGAGCCAGTTCAGTGTGAAGGACAGCTCTGTGTGCACAAAGGATTGTATATGTGGGGCATTTAGTTAAATGGGAAAGTTATTCCATGGGGACAGAGGAACACACAGGGAGCTGGAGAATGGGATCAGTGGCTTTTATGAGACTTATAAACCTTTGAGCAACTTTTTCAAGCAACACAGAAAACAGCAAAATCCATCCATTCAAGGTAACTGTATCCACTCCTAAGGCTGAGACAGTGCACCAACTAGCTTGGGCCAACACTGCTTGCAAGTGAACAGATGCATCTCCACTGTAACCTGTCAAAACAGCTTTCTCCCATCTCTCAGGTGGATAGGGCTGCATAGGCTGATGCAGCGGATTCCCTTTTGGAAGCTCCATACATGAGCTAATTCCATTTCAGCCTCTGTCACACCTTTCTTCTACAACATCACTCTTCTAATAGCAAACACTGGTGGTGAATGCTGACAAAAATGGAGCTGAAACAAGAGAAAAGGTATCAGCATGCTCAAGGAACCCCTTTGCAAAGGTACAAAAACACTTTTTAAAAAAGACTCAGGGAACAACCTCTCTCCAAACAAAAAACAAAACAAACAAACAGTCCGATGAGGACTGCACATGTTCACTAGCCATAGAAGATTGAGTGTCAGTTGGAAAATTAAAGCACACTGCCATTAGTCAATGAGGAATCACTATGGCCAAATTCACACTGCACATTTATTCCACTGTCATTCCACTTTAAACAGTCAAACAATCCTGGGAAGGGTAGTTTGTGAAGGGTGCTGAGCATTGTTAGGAAACTCCTGTTCTCCTCACAGAGCTGCAATTCTGCGAGTGGTTTAACAGTCCCTCTTCCAAGGGAACTCTGAGAATTGCAGCTTTATGAATAGAGGTCTCCTCTCACCACCCTTCATAAACTGTACTTCCCAGGATTTTTTCGGGAAGCTGTGACTATTTAAAGGGGAATTATAGTGGAATAAATTTATGGTGTGAATGTGGCCTACAACAAGGATGGAGAGCCTGTGATCCTCTAGATATTGTTGGCCTCCAACTTCCACATCACCAGCCAGCATGACCAATGGTCATAGACAATGGGAGCTGTAGTCCAACAACATCTGTAGGGCTACAGACTCCCCGTCCCTGCACTACAAGCTTTTGTTGCAGATCCCACTTTCGTGATTGTTGCCAAAACATTTTCATCCTGTCTTTATACCAAATCGGTCACAAAAAAATAAAATACAGATTAATACAAGTTAAATCAGTAATCAATGAAAAATTTAGCAGACATAAGAACCAGCCATCAGAAAATTAAAAACAGGAAAATATGCACCTAATTAACAAGGCAGATTTTAAAAAGCTACCTAGAAAGGCCAACACAAACACTACTCCTCAGACAGATAATCAGAGGCTCTTTGAAGAAGATCCACCTGTGTATAGTATTCAAAATTCAAGAGCAAAAGGGCATAATAAACCTCACTGGGAACAGTTCCACAACATTTACTACTGCCAAAAAAGCCCTGTTCCAGGAAACCAACCATTGTACTTTAGATGGCTCAGGCACTACAGGGCCTGAAAGTGCATGCAGGTAAATATGTGAGAAAACAGTCCTTCTAAGCCCAGAGCATTTAGAGCTTTAAAGATCAAAAACAGCACTTTGAATTGGTCCTGGACACTAACTAGCAACTAATGTAATTGTTTCAAAATAGGTGTCACTTGTTCCGTTTTCCACTCTAGACAGCACACTGGCAGCCACATTCTAAACCAGTTGTATTTTGGAGAACTCTTCAAAGGCATATAGAGCACCTTATGGAGTACATAGACCACATGACAGTAGTAATCTAATCTGGATATCACTAAGGCATGTATTACCATGGCCAGGAGGTACACCATTGCACCAGTAGAATTATGACGGATTGGCTTAGAAGTTATTTGAAGGATTGTCTGCACCTATACCAGCCTGTCCACATTTTGAGATCCATGATGGAGACCCTTCTCATCTGCCCACCTCAAGAGTAGTTAAGATGGTAGGTACAAAGGAAAGAACATTCTCTGTAGTAGTCCAACCACCCTCAAACGTGTCACTGACTGAGCTCTGTCAGATGACAGCACTTCAGGCCTTTAGGAGAGATTTTCAGACTTCCGGGAAGGGTGACTTAGCCTGTGCCTGCTTTTGAGACGGGCTCCTGCCTCAAAAGAAGCTTATTCAGATATATCAGTCAGATTTTTTCTTTTTTTGACTGATTAAACTTCTCCCGGGTAGGGAGAAACGAAGAGATTAACCTCAAAGCCTATTTTTGTTGGGACGACCAGATCTCATTAATTTATGGGACGAGGTCCAGCCGACGAAGGTGGGACGGATTTTTAACAACAAGCTCTATCTGGAAAAGCGAACGTTCATCTTATCTTCTAAGAGAGAACGCACTAACAGGCAAGCACCCTTCTTTCTATATTTTTCTTTTACTTGACTTAAATTGTTGCTGTTTAAAAAGAGATTTGCCAGATTGATCGGTTTTTGACATCTCACTGGGGAGCCATAACTTCTCTCTGCTACTCACTAATTAATAGCTTATCTCTGTTTTTGTTGCAAAAAGCTGTCCTGGATTTGCATTCTAAAGATATACACAGAAGAGGGATTTCTATTCCAGATTTTTATTTTGAAGAATATTATATTGTCTGAGACTACTCTCTTTTTGGTCTATTTTATTTTGACGAATCTGTTTTCTGACGACCGCCATTAATTGTTTCGATCCTGGGAACTGCATTTTGTTTACTTAAGCATGGAGAGATAAGGCTGTCTGCTCTGTTTATACTGTGATGTCACCAAGTTTGGAGTATTAACCCAATTGTTGCTGAAATAAGAAGTGGTTTTCCTATATTTTTCTTTTAAAATGGCAATTAAGAAAGTGGCTGAGAAGCTGGAAATAACTATGTTTCAGAAAATAATGGATGAGATTGAGATAACGAAACAAAACCTGCGACAGGGTTGTAAGGAGCTGAAAATTGAATTGAGTAAAATGAAGCAGGAGATTAAAGATATAGGGGTCCCTGTGAGAGAGGTGACCCTGGAAGGGGTCCCTGTGAGAGAGGAGACCCCGGAGATTGGAACAAACGTGGAACAGGAAAAAGATTTGGAGTCTATGGACTTTAGAAACAAAATCTATTGTTTGGAGATACAGGAGATTAAAGACATAGGGGTCCTTGTGAGAGAGGAGACCCTGGAGACTGGAACAGGGGTCCCTGTGAGAGAGGAGACCCTGGAGACTGGAACAGGGGTCCCTGTGAGAGAGGAGATCCCGGAGATTGGAACAAACGTGGAACAGGAACAAGATTTGGAGTCTATGGACTTTAGAAATAAAATCTATTGTTTGGAACTCAATGTTATCTCTGAAGAAATTAATGAAGATTCTAGAGATAAAGTTATTAATGGCATGGATAATCTTCTGGACTGGAATGATGTGATGGAGCCCAATATAGAGAAAATCTATGGAATTAACTGCAGCCATGTGACAATGGAAAAACTTTCAAGAGATGACCCAGTGTATTTTGAAAAAAAGAACAGAGATATGATTTTACAGCAGTATTTCAGCAACCTATTCAGAATGGATGGCAAGAAAATATTTGGGATAGAGGTAATTCCCATCAGACTCCTATTATATGACTATGGCTTTGACAGCAAGATTATTATGGAATACTGATAATGGAAGATTGGATACTGAAATTACTGGACTTAACAAGACTACTGAAGATGGAAGATGGAAAATGGAACTAATAGGGATAATAGAACAATGGCTACTGAAATTACTGAACCTAACAGATTCTGATGTGATGGATTAATTGAAATGTTTATTTTGACTATGGTTATGACAATAAGATTATCATAATTAGTAATGAGATGGATTAATCGATATGCTTATCTGGAAAAAAAAATTGATAGATATATTTCTTAAAGAATTGAAACCTCTCTTTGACTTTTTGTGGAAAGAATAAAGTAATGTTTATGAGATTTGATGATTAAGTAAGATAACTACTGGAGGAAAGTGATTTTATAATATGACTTAAGAGACAGGATTGTTATATATTATAGACTTATAACTGATTTGATCTTTGACAAATGGGAAGTCAATATTTTACTCTTTATTTTTTATTTTTGTTTTTTTTTTCTTTTTTCTTTTTTTCTTTTTGTTTAACTATTTTTGATTTTGTTTTTTGTCTTTGAATGTTTTATGATTTTGTCTTGTATGTTTTATGAAAATCTGAATAAAAATTATTGAAAAAAAAAAAAAGGAGAGATTTTCACTGGCTTGTCCTTGAGCGGCATTTGTTTTGTTTGCTGTGCTATCTTGCTGATGTTGGCTTTGATTGTATGTATGTTTTAGTTCTGGGCTAGATGTTGGTCGGTTTTATTATTGCTGATGTTGTATATTGTTTTTTTCCTGGAAGCATTCTTAATGGAAGCATTTCTGGAAGCATTCTTAAGAAAACCAAGTGGCATATAAATAAGTAAAATTCTAGGACAATGACACAGATTTGCATTGTTGTGCAGTTGTTGCTATAAATAAATACTACATCTTTATTTGTCACTACAGCAGATAGTCTGTAGACATAGACCAGGTGTGGGGAACTCTTGGCCTTCCAGATGTTGCTGAACGGCTACTCTCATCAGCCTCAGCAAGCATGGGCAAAGACCAGAAATGATGGGAGTTGTAGTTCAGCAACTTCTGAAGGACCAAAGGTTCCCCACACCTGCCATAGACCTAGGCACTTGCTAGCTTAATAAATGACATTGTATTTTTATGTTCTCTAATGCAAACATGTTCTTAGTGGGGAAGATCCAATGTAGCATTAGTGATCCAATATAGCACTCATGCGGAAGGACTTCTCTTTCCTCTCCTCCCCGCTGCAACTCCCCATGCCGCACCCTAAATCTGCTCCCAAGGTTTGGGTGAGGAGAAGAGAAACTTGAAGTCCCACTGCACAAGTGGGTATCTATTGCGCAAGCAGGCGAACACCATTGAATGTTGTCATTACATTCCAGCTTTCTGCAGATTTCCTTTATTGTAATGTGAAATAGCATTAAACAGTCAGCCAAAAATGCACTGTGAAGTAAAACACAACAGTCCTCCCGCCCAAAACACACTGTTGAGCTCTATGGTTTGAGGTTACCTTCTTCATGAGACATAACACACTGGAAATGTCATTCTGTTAATCCTGTAAGCAACTCTCTGTAAGGATTCATAGTGATTAAAGCCTTGTGTGCATGAAACTAGATGGTCGAATTTTAAACAATTCTCAAACTTAAAAAGTGGGTAATCTCTGAGAGAAAAAAGTTTGCACAAAAAGGAATTTCATTATTTAAATTAACATAAGAAACACAATTTGAATGAAATAAACTACCCAAGGCCTATCACCAACAGAAAATCAAGCAAACACCTTGGGTACTGCATAGACCAGGTCTAGGGGACCTTTAACTCTCCAGATGTTGCTGGATCCCATCATCCCTGGCCATTAGCCATGCTGGATCTATAAAGCCATGCCACATCTGGTCAGCCAAAAGGTCCCCACACCTGCCATATACAATTCCTATTTTTCATGCAATACAAGTTCAAAATGTTTTTTTCAGTGCAATGGTTTTCTGAATTATGAGCTAGATGAAAACACATTTCGATGCCAGCAGCTGGGTGTCTCAGTTTGATGTCATCCCTGCTGAACAGTCTTAAAACCAAGCCTAGATGATTTACAAGGTATGTAGCTAGCTATCTTTTGTCAGCTTATGATTTTAGCTGTGGTTCTGAGAAGTGTGTTTAGGGCTAAGAAGGAAGAAAGGGAAATTCCTGCCCACTTTCCCATGAAGTGCATTTCCAGAGTCCTTGAAGAGAATGAGAGAGAAGAAAACTCATTACCAGTATTTAGGACTATTAAATATTCTAAGTTCGGAGAGTAACTTTCAGAAGTGGGATGTGGGGGCCAAAGCATTAAAACAGAGAGTTATATCCCACATTATCACCATAGATCAAAAGTAGGCAACTAGGTGCTCTCCAGTTGTTGTTGGACTTCAGATCTCATCAACTCCAGCCAGTGTGGGTAATAGAGAGGAATGATGTGCGTGTTAGTCCAAGAACATCTGGAAGGCATCACATTGGCCATAGATAAATAAAACAGGCATGATGAGGTTTCTGATCCCCAATACAGAAAAAAAGCCAACACACTGTGGTTAATGTAGTCTGTCTTTCATTCACATGCACACACATACTTCCTATTTTATGGGTTGGGTAGTGTTCCAAATTGGAATGGATTTAGAGAAGGACAACAAAGATGGTAAGGGGTAAAACAAGTCCCATGAAGAAAGGTAAAAGGAACTGGGTATATCCTGGAAAAGGGAAGACAGGAGAAGAGAAAAAATACCCAAAGGGCTGTTGCCCAATTGAGGGCAAACACTTGTTCTCTGCTGCCTTAAAGGGCAAGACAAGATCTAATGGGATTAAGTTACAAAAGAATTGGTAGATTTGGGTTGAACATCTGGGAAAACCTAAAAGTAAAATCAATTTGATGATGGAATCAATTCCTAGAGGGGAAGAGCTTTCTGTAACTGGAGATCTTCAAGCAGAGGATGGGGATGTTCTAACTCTATATTTCCTGGACTGAGCAGGGGTTTGGACTAGATGGGCCTTCCAACTCTATGATTCCATGAGTATCACTCACTCACTCACTCACTCACTCACGATAACCTGATCAGTGTAAGACACATGTAGCAGTAGCCTTTTTAAGAACAAAGTTCAAAAAGTTTTTCTTCTGATGACATTACAGAAGGGTTTCTTTGGGGGGAAGGGGTCATAGTTCTTGAAAGTCAAGAGATTTGAGTGAGCATGTGAGGAACGAGAATACAGGGAGTGGAGTCCCTGCCAACTTCCTTCTGATTCACTAATTTTCAAGCACATTTTGGATACGTTGTAAAACTTGTTGGTAGTCAGGGTTTTTTTGTGTGTGTGTGTGTTAATTGACCCAAACCATAAAACAGGAAGGAAGCTAGATATAAACATACATTTCCTTGGCTGCTCCTTAAAATCCACAAAAGCAGAGGAATATAAAAACATACACAGCCAAAGATTTGCAGGGCTGTATCAGTGATACTGGTTACATGCCCACACTGATGTTTTCTTATCTTTGCTTGGGTAGCACTTCCTCTTGAGCATCCTGCCATTTCCTTTGGTCAGACAGGAAAAGTTAGGTTCTCAAATAAACATGCTACACGACTAAACTATATTGAACTCTGATATATCTGACTGAGATCTAGGCTAAAGTGTAATCTTCATTACTGTTCTGAAAGAAAGGGGGATAAATTATGGCTATTGGGTGGGGAAGCACTTGACTCCAAGGCCAACGTCCAGACTGAAAGGGATGAAATTCACTGGTTGGTTAATTAGGGACTTGTAACATAGAAAGCTGCCTTATACTGAGACAGACCATTGGTCCGTCTGGCTCAGTATTGCCTATACTGGAGATGCCGGGAATTGGACCAGAGACCTTCTGTATGCAAAGCAGATGTTCTACAACTAAGCTATAGCCCCTTCCCTAGATTTGACTCTAGATTAAAGGAAGTTGGAGGACATGAGAGTGGGGTGATAGCACATGCTTGGTCTTTCTCTGGGAAACAGGAGTGGCAGCTTGAAAGGTGATGAACTTGGAAGAAATATCACCCCTCTCCTTGCACTTGCCCCATATGAAATTAGTTCGTTACATTTCTTTTCTGGTTCCCCCATTGGATTTTATACAACCCTTGTAAAAAGACCCTAACAACTTTGGTAGCAATCTGATTAAGCTGCCAAGGTAGACTAATCTCAAAATGACTATATCAGTTGAACACAGAGCTCGTTATTCTTTGCCTTGTTGTTTCTGGCAGCTAGTCGGTGTGAGCTTTCCATTCCACTTTCCTCCCCGCCCTGCTCCTTTTTATATAATGGTCTTGAATTTCTACCAGGATCAGCCTGTTATAATTGCGGTTTTGTTTGCTACAAAATGGTAAATGCAATGAGAGCATTGTGGCCAGGCTGGAAAAGTCGCCCAGGTATAAATATGCGATGAGTCTTAATCTCATTCCACCACAGGTGTAGTGCATACTTTAACAAGATTAACTGAAAGCGCCATGGCCGTGTGGATCTATAAAGAGTAAAACCTTTGCCCTGATGGGCAAATCCAGATACATTTTTAATCAAATTCCCGAGAAGCTACAAATCATTGGCAACATTAGATGAGAATTCCACAAAGGGAAAGACTCGCTTCAGTGAAATGACTCCATACTTATTACTTATGCAATGCAATCAACTCATGTTACTGGGCAATTACAAGCATTCCAATCTATTTTAGAAACAACTATTCAGAATGAGTGTATGCTTGCTTGCTGACCAAATACTCCCTATTCATTCTTTTCCATAATGAGCTCACTCGTGATAGATTAGGCCCATTTATGAGATGTTGACTCTGCTATGCTACAGATGTTGCACTGAGATGGGCTTATGAAGGAAATCTCAGACCTTGTCATAGCAAGCCTCTCTCTCAATCAAAAATCAAATCACAAGCCGGTTGAGCGTTCTCCCATATAGCTAAGGGAAAACAAAACTTACTTGGCTAGTAGTGCTTATTGTTATCCCAGGCATGGTGCCAAGCATCTCAGTGGAAAAGAAACAGAGCATGGCACGGTTTAAGGGCTCTATGGGAAGCACTCCAGGGAACCAAAACAAATATCCTGGACATAATAGAGGGTTAATTCACTGGTTTTTCAGAACTGGCAGTTAGTACAAGTGAGGATACATAGTGGTGTCTGGTATATTGATTGTGGCATTTGAATGTGTGTGCACGAGTGTGTCAGTATGCTACCTCCTGATCTAGTCAAATGGACTCAACATTTGCATTGCTGGTCAACAAAATTTCCACCATGATTAGCAACTGTTCCTACCCTTATGTGGTCCACCTTGCACCTTCAGAAACCTGTTATTAGGCAGATCAACCATTTTACTTACAACAACCTGTTTGAAAATATGGGCAAACATACAAGGAGTGTTTAAGTTTGGGTGGATTCTACATTAATACAGGAAGGTAGATTACATGATCTGTGAAAACACTTGCCAATCCTACAAATTTTACTATGATCATCCATTGCCCATTTGCTTTTGCAGTTAAACTGAAAACAACAAATATAGCACTGAAATTTAGCTGCTCAGAACCAATTACATTTAATCATTAGTGTAGTTCAGGGGAAGCCAGTGTGGTGCCCTCCAGATGTTGCTGGACTCCAACTCCCATCAGAACAGCCAGTGGACAGGGATTATGGTGGTTGTAGTACAGCAATATATGGAGGGCACCACATTGACTACTCCTGGTATAGCTGAACTTGCCACCATAGCAGCATTGCTGACCTATGCACTTATTGCTCAGATATAATCCCAGAATGCAATGGATGCATTCCTGCTCCCAGGCTACTTTGTCAGATTGCTCTCCACACACACCCTGCCCTCCCTTGTAGACCTTTCGACACATTAACTGTGAATTCAATTTACATTTGGTATTACCATCTACATTGCGAAAGTTGAAAATAAAGTAAAAGACTGCAGGAAGCACATTTGAAAACAAACATATCGGCATTCCCAAAGTCACAACAAAGATAAAAACTACCAATGTGTGGATATTCCAGGCCAATTAAGGTTACCTTCTGGTTAAAATACCTGATTCTCCCAACATGCAACCAGGAGAGTGGAGACCCAGCTCTTTAATATCTGAAAAACTCATGAATCGTTAGAGGAAAACATTGGTGATTTGGCATTAAATAGCCTGCAGTTAGCAGGAGCAGTGATATGTCAGTGGACATCCAAATGCAAACAGATTTGAATTTCATTACCGTTCACAAATGTCAGTGTCTGACTCTATTCATCTCCTGACGCTCCTAGATCTTGTCTGAGACTATAGGCTATGCCTGACAGGAGAAAAGGAGACTATGAATTAGATGGTTAAGAAGCACACACACAAAAGCTTGTATATCATGTTTCACCTCAGGAAAATAAAAAACAAACTACCTTACTGCTGAGGACTACAACATTTTAAATACTAAGAATTAGGTTATTTAAAAGAACTTCCGAATGTTTGGTAAGCTTCATGGCGGGCCAGCCCTACCATTAGGCAATGTGAGACAATTGCCTCAGATGTCAGATGCTGTGGTACAGCCGTGACAGCTCCCTGGCTGTCCCTCCCAGTCTCAGTTAGATGAGGAGAGACCTGCGTATGCTACATAGCCTGACTTGGCCTTCCTAAACTAGTCTATTGCCTCAGGTACCACAGAGGACACTGTCTCATAGTGTTGAAATGTGATTAAACAAACAGTCCAGTCAGCTTCTGTACATGGAATGGGTAGGGAGTATCATGTCCTTTGTATCAGGCAGCAAAATGTATTAGGTCAGCCCTGCTTACCCGCAACCCAGAATTTAAACGAACTCAGCCAGAACCGAGAGCCAGTGTGGTGCAGTGGTTAAGGTGCTGGACTACGACCTGGGAGACTAGGGTTCGAATCCTCACATAGCCATGAAGCTCATTGGGTGACCTTGGGCCAGTCACTGCCTCTCAACCTCATGAAGACCCTATTTATAGAGTCATCATAAGTCAGAATCGACATGAAGGCAGTACATTTTTTTTCAGGCAGAACCAGTAAACTAAGGTGTACTGGTTCCTCAAGAAATTATGGGTTGGATTCAGTTCTAATCTAGAGTAGACCCATTGAAGTTTGTGAACATGACTAACTTAGGTTAATTAATTTCAATTGGTCTACTCTGAGTAGAATTTGACTATGACAGTCTTTCTTATTTATTTATTATTTGATTTATATCCCACCCTTACTCCCAACAGGAGCCCAGGGCAGCAAACAGAAGCGCTGAAAACACATCAAAACATCATAAAAACAGACCCTAAAATACACTAAAACAAAACAACTTTAAAAACTTTTTTTACAAAAGGTTTTAAAACATCTTTAAAAAAGGGCTAAAAACATTAAAAAAAAAAATTAAAAAGCAATTCCAACACAGAGGCAGACTGGGATAGGTCTCAACTTAAAAGGCTTGTTGAAAGAGGAAAGTCTTCAAAAGGCACCAAAAGATAACAGGGATGACAGGGATGACAGGGGAGGAAATTCCACAGGGTAGGTGCCGCAACACTAAAGGTCCATTTCCTATGTTGTGCAGAACGGACCTCCTGATAAAATGGTATCTGCAGGAGGCCCTCACCTGCAGAGCACAGAGATCGACTGGGTATATCAGGGGTAAGACGGTCTTTCAGGTATCCTGGTCCCAAGCTGTATAGGGCTTTGTACACTAAAACTAGAACCTTGAACTTGGCCTGGTAGCAAATGGGCAGCCAGTGCAATTCTTTCAGCAGCAGGGTGACATGTTGGTGATACCCTGATCCAGTGAGCAGTCTTGCCACTGCATTTTGCACCAGCTGCAGCTTCCGGACCAGCCTCAAGGGCAGCCCCACATAGACAGCGTTACAGTAATCCAGCCCGGAGGTTACCAGTGCGTGGACAACAGTGGTCAGGCTATCCCGGTGCAGAAATGGCCGCAGCTGTCTTATCAGCCAAAGCTGGTAAAAGGCACTCCTGGCCACGGAGGTCACCTGGGCCTCTAGCGACAAAGTCGGATCCAGGAGCACCCCCAGGCTACGGACCTGCTCTTTCAGAGGGAGTATGACCCCGTCCAAAGCAGGCAACAGATCAATCATTCGAACTCGGGAAGCGCTAACCTATAGTGCCTCCATCTTTCTAGGATTCAGACTCAGTTTATTGGCCCTCATCCAACCCACCACTGAGTCCAGGCAGCAGTCCAGGGTTTGCACAGCCTCTCCTGATTCAGATGTTACGGAGAAATGGAGCTGGGTATTGTCAGCATACTGCTGACACCTCGCCCCAAAGCTCCTGATGACCACTCCCAAGAGTTTCATATACATGTTAAACAACATGGGGGACAAGATGGTCCCCTGCGGCACCCCACAGCACAACTGCCCGGGAGCCGAAAGACAGTCACCCAATGGTATTCTCTGAGAGTGACCTTGGAGATAGGATTGGAACCACTGTAAAACAGTGCCTCCAATACCCATCTCACCAAGTTGGCTCACAAGGATACCATGGTCAATGGTATCAAAATCTGCTGAGAGATCAAGTAAGAATAACAGGGTCGCAATTCCCCTGTCCTTCTCCCGATAAAGGTCATCCATCAGGGCGACCAAGGCTGATTTGGTCCCATAACCAGGCCTGAACCCAGACTGGGATTGGTCAAGATAATCTGTTTCATCCAGGAGTACCTGCAACTGCTGCGCCACAACCCTCTCAATCACCTTTCCTAAAAATGGGGTATTTGCAACCAGTCGGTAGTAGTCACAAACCAATGCGTACAGGGTGGGCTTTTCCAGGAGTGGTTGGATCACCACCTCTTTCAAGGCGGCTACGGAGGCAAGCAAGTTTATCCTCAAAGTGCCTTGCAAACAATTCACAGTGGTCCACCAAAGGATCTAAAACTCCATTTCCTGGAGTTAATGTCAACAGACCCCAGACAATACGGAATAGCTGTACTAGATGGCTACTTGAGGATGCGATTGAGGAAGAGAAGTGGGCCTTCTTCGTCGCCCTCACCGCCACACAGTAGGCACGGTTATGATGTTTTACTCGTGCCCAATCAGCCTCATAGCACGTCTTTCACCACTTGTGCTCTAGCTGTCCTCCAGCCTGTTCATTGCCCTTAGCTCACTGGTGTACCAAGGTGCAAACTGGGCTCCACAATGCTGAAGAGGGCGCTCGGGGGAAACTGTGCCAAGAGCCTGACGTGCCTTGCTGTTCCATAATGTGACAAGGGCTTCAACAGGGTCACTTGCTCTATCTACTGGGAATTCCCCCAGGGCATTCAGGAATCCTGTGGATTCCATTAGGCTCTGGGGGCGGACCATCTTAATCTGTCCACCACCCCTGCAAGGAAGGATCGGAGCCATAAGTCTAAACTTCACCAAGAAGTGATCTGACCATGACATCCCCCACCCCCATCCCCAGACCACCCCTTCCTCCATCTGGAGCAAAAACCAAATCGAGGGTGTGCCCTGCCCTATGTGTTGGGCCATTCACAACTTGAGACAGCCCCATGGTCGTCATGGAGTCCCGAGCCAGAACACTAGAGGCAGCCTCCACATGGACATTGAAATCACCCAGGACTATCATTCTGGGCTCCTCCAATACCACAGCTGAGATGGCCTACACCAGCAAGAGAAGATGCCGTGCAGCAGGGTGGACGGTACACCAGCAGCAACCCTTGTTTATTATTGTCTCCTCGCCCCGACACCAGGTGCAGGCCCTCACAGCCAGCTCCAAGACAGAGTGGTTTCCTGGTGACAGAGATGGAAGTTCTATAGACCACAGCAACTCTTCCCCCCGGTCCCTGCAGCCTGTGCTGGTGTTGCAGCGAGTATCCAGGTGGGCAAAGCTGGGTCAGATCAACTCCTCCCAGCTCACCCACCCAGGTCTCAGTAATGCACATCAAATCGGCACCTTCATCCATAATCAAATCATGGATGAGAGTGGTCTTATTGTGTACCAATCTGGCATTAAACAAGACACACAGGCCAGTGGGCATAGCAGATGAGCAATGAGGAACCCATCCATGAGAGGAGTGGCAGCAAGGAACAAGGGGCAGATAGCCTTGCCCTCATCTTCTATGGTAATTCACCACATCCCCATGCCTGTATTTCCCTCTACCCGTGATCACAGAAATTGGGGTGGCATCACCCATGTTCCTCCGTACTAAGACTCCTCCTAAACACCTAATATGGACCCAACAAGCACCCACCAACAAAACCTGTTGGAGCCAATTATTCCAGTAGGCCTCTGCGAGGATTGGGAACAGTCATGCCCATTCCAACTTTTTCACACAGGGCCCATCCACTCCCCCTCCTGTCTCACACTCAGGGAGGGCCAGCCTTCTGCCAGTTACAGACTCTCACTCTGAAGGCATCTGGTGACTTTCTCCTATCATTCAGTTCGTTGCACAGACTCTCAACCCTGTGCAGGAATTACACATGCACCAAACACCCTCCCCACCACCAATCTCCTCTAGATTAGTTTAACAAGAAACAAATTAAAAATAAAAAAGGTAATAGAAAGCGCCCTCGCCCTCGGGACTCCCTAAGGGGCAACCGCCTTTGGTGTTGCTCCTTCAGTGGCAACCTCGCCGGCAGCAGACCCGCCGCCCAAGGGCAGCCGGGCTTTTATGCCTCCTGACCCAGCCGGCAGCTGATGCAAAAGGCTGCAAGATTGACTGCAGCCTCTCTCTGGAACCAGGGTCAGGCAGGGCCCCCCAGTCCTTGCAGCACTTACCAGGGACTTCAGCTGTCTCAAGGGACAGCAACCCAAAGGAGCAAGCAGCAAGCACCTAGATGCTCAGGTGCAGGTCTTCTTCAGTCCCCTAGTGCTGCAGCTGTTTCTTTTTTCTTTTTGCAGGTGGGGGAGGGAACATTAGGTATTCAGACGTATTATTAGAAATTGCTGCTGTTAGACCCTTACCCTTATCTTCCAACACAAAAATAAATTGGGCACATTGGTGTATTTTAATTTTGCATTGCCTACCAGGGTGAAGTCCTCATGACCCAGGCGGCCTTTTTCATATTTACAGTTGTTATTTTTTGCTCTTTCCCCCATTTCTCTACAGTGATGAATCTAGGGTTTGTTTTTTTACATTGTGTACACCTTTAATGAGCAGCTAACAGGCAAATAGTATTAATGACCAGTAGCTGTAGTCCAGCAAGTGTTCCAACTGAATGTTACATAAGAATGAGTGATCATTCAGGTGAATGTTAAAATAAACATGAGACAAGGTGGATAAATCCCAGAAGGTTCAGATTCTTCATGGTTCAGAAAGTGTATTAGCTATTTATTGAGGTAAAAAAACAACACACCACCACCCCCTGATGCCTCTTTGCAGGAGGAGCTCAACGGAGAGAGAGTGGCTATGGAGGACACAACTGAAGTATGCATCTGACATGTTAAATTTAAATCCATCCATTTTTAGACAGGTTATTCTTATTTTTCCTAACAAAGCGTTATGAATGGGGCACTGAAGGAAACTTGTTTCTACATTGTTTCCTGCACTGTCAAAATGAACCAGTAATTTGTTGGGACCCCCTAAACATACAGTGATGGTGAAACTAAAGAGTCATTGATTTGACTGGTGCCTGGAAGGGTGCCTTATATAAGCCACTCTGAATTTTCTAAAGGAAGACTAGGGTAGAAACATGAAAAAAGTACTTTGTCCTTTTTCAAGACTCCTCTTATTTTTAGCACTGGAAATATCAGAGGAAGCTGGATGTAGTATTGGCTACATAGTCTAGTCTATGGCCAGATGGGCTAAGAATGGCTTGAGATGAATGTCAACCTTTGACACATATGTCAAAACAATTATTTAATGAGCATAAAATGAATATAGAGATCCTTTAATTTTGCACAGCCCACATCAGGTTATAAAACGAGATTCAGGGGAAAAAGAGACAGAAGCCACACCCAGACTTTGATCTGGTTGATTAGTTATCCACGGAATGTAGTTTCTTAAGGAAAGCTGAATTGCAAAGGAATCCAGGCATGCTGTCAGCTGTTTGTATGAAGGGAAGGGTTGCCCACGCAAGTATGTCAACTGAGCACTCCCCTATAACGTGTGGTTTCTTTTGGCTTGAACTATATTGGCAATAAATCTTTCATTTGAACGGAACAGCTATAACTGTGCACCCATAAGAGTCTGTTTTCTAGTGGTAATTATGTTATTTATGTTATTGAGATAATGTATGAAATGAATCAGGCTCTTTCCACTTCAACAATTATCTAATCACACCAACCACAGTCTCTTATGGATACTGATTTTTTCTTTTACAAACAACACTAGATACTATTTCCAACTTTGCTAATATGACCATTTAATTTTTATGTTCTACAGTTCTGTCTTGATAAAGGATTTTATATGTTTTAATCAATGCTATAGACAAATTGGGCTTACTGTTGGCTTTTATACATATAAAGAAAACTTATCTTTTTTGGCCTATCATACTTCTGCATAAACTGCAGACATGAATGTATGACAAAGCTTTTTCTTTATTGCCATCTTAAAACTCAATGTTACCTATTTTTCTGTATTTAAAAATGTTCCTTGGAAGATCCAACTAGAGCAGTTGTGTTAACCTAAGACTTAAAAGGCATTTATGGAAATACTGACTGGTCCTAATGAAGCTGATGCCTTGAACATCCAGCACGGCTTCTACATAGTATCAAGGTATTGCCTAAAATCTATACATTTCAGCAACTACTTATACACTTCTGAACTGCAGCAATTAGTTTTGGCTGACTCTACAAAAGACTCTGAACAATGGCAAAGTAATTTGAATCTTCTGAGGACTTACCTGTCTTGGATTGGCTGTTCAGAACTGTCTAAAATTACAAGTCTGCTCACTCAAAGTTTATTAACTACAATTTCTCCTCAATTACTCACAGAGGGCAAAAGGTCTGAAATGAAGATGGTGTCAAAGACTAGAGCCTCTCCCCTTGAATGTGCATCTTTGACCTTTCAGATATCTCAAGGGATATTTTATTCATGACAACAATGGTGAACAGTCAACAGAATTCTCCATCTTTACACTCTTATAAATGAGGGAATTCTACATGAGTCTTTTTTAATCTTCTTTTGAACCACAAAGGTGGAAAATACTGGACTAATGGACCACCTTCTGCATGCTATGTAAAAAAGAAGTGCAACGGTGGTTCTTGATAAAAAATGGCTTTATGCACAGGAATATGGGAAGCAAATATAAATCTACTACTACATTTAAAAAACTTTACATCAGTGTTAATTTTGTTTTCACCTAATTTGCATTAACTCATGAGGCATAAAAACATAAGAGTAGCCCTGCTGGATCAGGCAAAAGGCACATCTAGTCCAGCACTGCATTTTCACAGTGGCTGACCGGATGCCACATAAAAGTGTGCAGAGGGATGGGTGTATGCACACAAGCACCACCCCGTTGTCTCGTGGTTCCTCCCAGACCTTGATGTGTTGAGGATGAAAGTCTGAAGGAAGCTTCTATGTACTCTGGACATGTTCAGAAGTCCCCGTTTGATGGGAAATCCTGATAAGGCAGGGATCCCAACTGTGTGGAGGCATCTAAGCATGTTCAATGGAACACACAGAGAAGCCTCCTTCAAACCTTTGTGAGCAGCTGGCACTTCAGGCAAATGCCCGAATGAGGCTTCTTCATACTTTCAACACTGCATGAGAAAAGATGGAAGTAGGATACCCTACAATTTTAGGTCTCGCTCATAATGAAGTTAACAGGGAATCTGTAGACAATTTATGGCTGTGTGGTCGTATTGAAACTACTGTTTCTTAACCGTGGGCTCTGGTACTCATGAGATTAACATTTTGTATACTAGTTAATTGAGATACAATTGAGAGATATGGAGTGCATAGACTTTGCAGATGTAGATATGCTTTCAAATAACCATTTTAAAATTCTGAAATCTGTTTCCATTGATGAGTGAATACAAACCGTATGCATGTCCCTTGTAAATACGGTGCCCTCTTAATACCAGTAAGAAAGTGCACTAAGGTGATCCACATCTTCTAGAGACTGATGGTTAAATTTCCAAATTTCCCATTAGCATATATCTCTAGCATACTAAGGCAGGAAGAAATGCTCTCAGGGATACTTCCCCTCTATGATGTTTCATAATTAGTCCACAATCACCCAGGCCTGAACTAGAGGGGGGTTGGAATTGCTTCATAATGGGCCTGGGGATTCCAAACTCAAGTTTCACCCTAGTTCCAAACTTCACCACCATCACTACTACTAAAGACCGTTATAAGTGCTTTAAAGCACTCATTGTAATTGTGAATGTTTTTTAATGTGTATTTTATGTAATTGGTTTTATACTTGTAAACTGTTTAGAAGCCATTTTTTGCAATCCTCCTCTTCACGTTCATCCTCCAACTAAATTTTAGACCAGTCTTGTGGTATTAGGGGCTCTGCCCCTGTACGCTTTGCATGCCAACCCCACCTAACCTCAGGAACAGGAACCCCAGGCACCCGCCACATCAAGCTGCCCAGTGACTTCAGACATTAACGCATGGCCACCACCACTTCATACTGGACCCTCCCCCAGGTGGCCAAGGCACCTCCCCTTGCTCCCTCCCCCAGGTTGCCATGGTGCTGAAAGAACTGCACTGGTTGCCCATTAGCTACCAAGCTAAGTTCAGAGTGCTGATTTTGGTATAAAGCCATATACAGCTTGGAACCAGGACACCTGATTGTCTCGCCCCTTATATACCCCAGTTGATCACTGCACTCTGCAGGTGAGGAAGCGGACCTTTAATGTTGTGGCACCTACCTTTTGGAATTCACTCCCTTTAAATATTAGACAGGCGCCATCACTGTGGCTTTTTCAGTGGCTATTGAAGATCTTCCTCTTTCAACAAGCCTTTTAGGTAGAGACCTTATCCCAATCTGTGTCTCAGCTGGAATTGTTTAAGATACTTTTAATTTTTTTAAAAAAAGATATTTTGTTTTTAAGATTTTTAAAAAATGTTTTGTTTTTAATATGCATTAGTTTTTTATCACTTGTTTACCACCCTGGGCTCCTTCTGGGAGGAAGGATGGGATATAAATTTAATAAATAATAAAATTTAATAATACATAAATAAATATGCACATTCTGAAGGCAGTATGCATGGTCTCCAAGAAACATGCCTTTTTCCAATCTCTTATTCAGAAGTGTACAGTTTGCATCCTCCCACTCCAATCTGCTTCTGGCCTGCTGCCTAATCTTAACATGGCCTACAACATACCCTCCCACTGATCATCAGAGGAGCGGGAGGGGGGCTTCAGATAAAGATGAACATTTTTCTGCAGTCCAGCCCACTTTTCACCATTCTCACCTGTTCCCCAGTCAGCTGAGCAGCACAATAACTGTTGTAGGGAGAGGAAAGTTTTCAACCTTCCCTCCTCTCCCCCCCAATTCTAATGGAAATCATACCCCCAGCAGTAGGTGGGATCAGAAATGGCAGTGGGTAGGATCAGAGGTACTTCACACACTCTCTCCAAATTCCCTTTTCGCTACTGCATAACCCTTCCTCACAGTTGGTTACATCTTCTCTCTCCTGCGATTCCCATGCTGATTGACCACATACTGCTATTAGCTTTTCCCTTAGGTTAATAACAGTGTTTGTGTGGCAATTTCCATCAGAATTGTGGGAGGGAAGGTTTGAAATTTTCCTCTTCCTCCAACCCCCCCTTGTTCTGCTCAGCTGACTGGTGAACAAGTGAGAATGGTGAAAAGGAGGCTGGACTGCAGAAGAATGTTTATCTGTATCTGAAGCCCCTCACCTTCAATCATCCAGCATTAAAGATAGCTTAAATAAGTTGCTATGACAATGTCACATTCACATTGAGACATACACTCTTGTTTGTTGTTTTGCATTCCAAAATGAGCAGCAAAAGTCTTCTAGCAAAGCGAACACTCAATAAACCTGATCCACAACTAAATTAAGAGGAAGTATATGGGTTTAAGTAGATTTACTCCTAATAAGTCAGTAAGACCAAAATTGGCTAACTCTTTTGCCAATAAATTGCAAACTATTGCTACAAGGTACATGTTTAGAACTATGACAGTGTCCGTTAGTGACATCTTTGCAACCCAATAACCCATCAAACAATCCCTTATAAGTTGACTTATGACATAAGATAGCACTTTTAAAAAAAGCTGTTTCATTGATAACTTTTAGCAGCAAATAACCTTGCAATTCTTGAAAGAGGCTAGAAAAAAGGCTGTACTACCAATGACACACACAGAAAAGAAGAAAAAGAAGAAAACTACAGGTAGAATTTTCTTGGGATTTTCTATTTTATTCGCTGTTTCCTTAGATACATTCTACCTGAAATTATTAAAATATTAATTCTACACCTGTGGAGTTTTCCACATTTTCTTCTTTCTTCTCCTTTGGGAAAACTGCCGTAAATTAACTTATTTCCAGCCACCTCCTGCATTCAGCACAAAGATCTTGGCAGCATAGAATATTTACCGTTTGAATACAAAAAACCACACTGCTCATCTGTACTCCATGTTAGGGTAATTTTGAACTCATAATTTATTTGTCATCAGAGCCAAAGACACCGTATTCATATGGAAGATTTCTAGTATATTTACTTCCAGAATTACTGCTACATAAATTATAAATAAAGTGCCAGCACTAATAGTGAGCACCTACACATACATTGCGCCTTGGAGCATTTAATTCAGTATAAAAAATATGTACATCCAGCATATTTTAAATTGTGCCTAAATGCACAGCTGCTCAGCCTGAAAATCCATTTTGAGAACACTTCTGACAATGATATTCACAGAAAAAGAAATGCAGGTTCGTTTTAATAACGAGTTGAGAACATGAACATTTTACTTGGAATTTTCATGCTAGCAAATGGCTTGTACACCACAAAGGGCACTGTCCCTGCACCAACTTGTTATAGTCCAGTGGTAGCTTCCATTGCCCAACCTTCTCTGGCATGTTGGGAAAGCCATAGCTTCATTACGCACATTAAGTTTTTTAAAAATGGAAAAAAGAGGGATCAGAGCCTCACCTGATCAGCCCCCTCCCTCTAACATTGGTGCTGCTTCAAAGTAAATAGAGCATAGGAGTATTGTGCTAGTGACATACTGCCGCTTCTCTCAGTGTGGTGCCGCAAGCTTCTGATAGTTCTGCAGCAGGGCTACCTTTATTCTTATTTGAAGTCATTCTTCATGCAACAACAGTTCATCGAAATAGGATATTTGGACTAGGATCTTAATAGAACTGGTTAGTAAGAAAACTGAGGCATGGTCTATACATGCAGCAGAATGAGGTGATAGAAGACTGTACCACTTCAGGTTCCATTTTTTAAACATATCACCATCAAATAAAAACCCTTACAAATAAGAACTAGATCAGAGAGGCAAGTTTAGTCCATTCCATTACTCTGCTTGCTGGGAGGTTGTTTTGTTTTTACACAAGGAAGCATTCAAACCATGATTTCCTCATCTGTAAATTCATTAAATTTAGTGAATAATACAATTCAATAAAACATTTTCATATCACCCTTTCAATTAAAGATTTCCAGGGTAATAAGAAAAAGCTAATTTTGCTACCTCGTTCTGCTGCTTGTGCAAAGTGGGCTTTAGATAAGGACAGCACAGGCCAACATGTAGCACCTTTAATTACTGTAAACATGATTGTAACAGAGAGAAAAAATGGCAAAAATTATATATACAACTAATAACCAAACCACACACATGCACACTAATCTCAATTATCACTGTAACCATGGATTTTGATGAAAGCCAAGTGGACAACAGCTTCTCACTTTAATCAACAACGTTGGCACAACAATCGGCACCCAGAAAATGAGTATCAACCAGAGAAACCCATGACGCTTTAACATAATGTTTAACATAATGTTTGACATAATGTTATGTTACGAGATATAATGTTTGACATAATGTAATGTTATGAGATGTTTAACATAATGGCTTGAAGTTCATTAACATTTTAGAACTTCATATATTAGAGAAACAAGACAGAAAACATTAACCAGCTGCAATGCCTCAGACAATATTTACTAACACAAAAGAAGCCTTCTACTGACAGAATTCAATCTATACCAGCATTCAAAACATGGCCCACAACTGGGCAAACTGGATCCATGAAATAAAAGAGCACGCTAGATCTCTTGCCTGCTAATACAAAGAAAATATTACATTGTTTGATGTTTTACTATTGGCAGTAATGAGAATGACAGAGAATCTTCACTGTAAAAAGATTTTTGCTTTACACTGTTAATTCCCTGATGACTACTACTTTTATCCATATGGTTCTGACTAGCTTATGGATGATACAATCGCACAACTACTTCCGTGATTAAGAGGCCTGTAAGAAACTCAGACACATTCAGCCATATTAACTGCTAGCTAATTTGATCACAACTTTGAAAAATCAAGCTGGGTTATATTTTGGAATCCTGGGTTGTATCCAGATCTGCTGTTCCATGAACAGAAGAGATCATTCTATTCAATGAACCGAGTCAGATCCAGCAAGAGCTTCTGTTCTACATTTTGGACACTGCCATAGGTGGAAAATGGTGGGGAGGAGGTATTTTGTGCTGACTTCTTCCCTCTGCAATCCCCCCCATGCCACCTTCCACACTGTTCTGGAGGGTCCCCCAATTTCCTGTAGCACAGCATGGAGGGGATACAGATAGAACAAGGAAATTGGCAAAAACCACATTTTCACCTTTTCACCCAGGGGAGCATCCAGGTTGCAGAGGTACAAGCCATGCTTTTTGTGGTTCATCGTGAAGTAGGTCACAAAATCTCCTGACTGAAATATATTCCAAATAAAACATGAAAAACAGAAATAAGACAATACTGGCTCTGGCATAAATGAATGGTTGAGGTTATTTTCCTTTAATGAGATCTAACTGAACAACTGAACTATTCCTACCTCAAAAATGTTCTTCTTCAAAATGATAAAAACTAAAGATGTGAAATGAATGCTGCTCTATTTCTAATCAATTTGTAACCTACATTTTGTAAGTAAATTAGACTTAGCCAAAAACAAACATGATGAAATTGAGAGAAATATTATGAAAATGCTGAGGATTTGTGTTCCAGTGTAGGATTACTGTGGATGTTTCACTTTATTTAATGTATGGAAAAGTAATTCCTTAGAATATCATATGCTATATATACACACATCTCTCAGATAAAATGTTGGATTACCTTATAAATCGTGTACAGAGACTACATATCCCAAGAAGACTAAAATAAATAACATACCTTTTTTGTGCCTACAAATCAGTGAAATTTATCGTTTGATATGTCCCAACAGTGTTTATTGACCATTTCTTAAGTATGACGATGCAGTTAATTGCCACTCAGTTTCTTCATGATAGGGCTGTCAGGTGTAGCATTAGTGAAAATGCTTCCTACTACCACGTGCGTTCCCCAGAGATTATGACGAATAACTTTACAGCAGCCAAGGTCCTCCACAGAAAATCCTAAATGGTGGTAGCGTTCATCAGTTTCAAAAAGGGTGCTGTTTGTGTATGGACCAAAAAACTGAAAGGGGAAAAACAAAACGTGGGGTATGTTTATAACAACTTTCCAGAATATATTTTAACATAATATATTTAACTAGTTTTAAGTCCAAGCTTATTTTTTTAAATGTTACAGTAGTTTTTTTATTTAAAAAATGTATACATTGCTTACTAGAGTAAAAACCCCTAAGCAGTTTAGACTACTAAAAAGCAAGCATTAAAACAAGTTATATATACATTTTTAAAATATAAAATAAAATCAGTAATTTTAAAACACTCATACCCACTAAAACCATATGCCCGGGAAGACATGATAGAACACTTAGCAGGTGGCAAAAACAATACTATGAAGGCACCCAGCTAATATTAGTGGACAGGGAGTTCCAAAAAGTAGGTGTTGCCACACTAAAGGATTGATTCCTTGTAGATGCAGAACAGATATTATGTGGCACTTATAAGGCAATCCTTCAAGTAAACTGGTCCTAAGCTTTTGATGACTAGCAATAGTAACTCTTCTAATCTGGCCCAGAAACAAATTGGCAGCAACTTCAGATTGTCGAGCAAGGGTGTTATATGCTGAAGGGCCCCTCCCAGGGTTGAAGGGCAGTGCTCCCATTCCACGATGCACAGCAGCATTGGCTCCTGACCCTGCAGTGGATCACAGAGAGGAAGCTCCCAGGCACCCCTGCAATAAGCCCACATGCATGCCCCACTTACCTCTCCCATCCCTGTGAATGACGTGCACACTGTGCAAGCATGTCTGCCATCAACCAAGATGGCTGCAGGGACTTCCCTAAGGGGCTGACGCCCCCACAGCCATCTTGGCTGATGGCAGGCATGTGTGCGCAGTGTGCACATCATTCACAGGAGAGGTAGATGGGACACATGGGCGGGCTTATTAGCCCCACACCACCTGTATGGAGGGGGCCTATGGTGCTGGAGCAGGCTGGTGCCCAGGGGCCCAGTCATGCCTGGTGCCCGCTTGACACTCCTAATTCACTGGATTTTATGAATGAACAGCATGGCATATAATGCAATAGCAAAGTGTCCATGTGAACACAGTAAAGATTAATCAGGGAGAAAAAACATGTACACATTTACTAGTGGAATATAAAATGTCTTCATTCTTATCTCTTCCATACTGACTAGGCTTTCAAATAATTTAGATGTAGGGCATTTAGAAGCACCCTGATGAGACAAAATCACACAATAATTAACCATTAGAAAGAATATTGATATAGTTGTGCATGAAGGAACAGTCAGAGGAGCATCACAAATATTTACAATCCCTGACACACGACTATTCTGAAAGAGCCATGCACCTTTTTAAGAGTGCAAAAAACAGAGTGAGAAGTAGCGTGGTAGAGTGTGTAGAATGTTGGACTAAGGCAAAAGGAACCAAGGCTCCAACCCCATCCTGCCATGAAGCTCCTTGGGCGAACCTGAGCCGATCATTCTCTCAGTCTAACCGACCTCAAAACGGTTGTTGCACGACTAAAACAGGGTCTGGGGAGAACCATGTATGGCACTTTGTGCTCCTTTGAGGAGAGAATATAAATAATAACTAAAACAAATACAAAACAGATTTGTATTATTTTGATTAACTGCTTCTTAAAGTTCCAGCTAGGATGATGGCTTTTGTGATATAGCTGAAAAGTAAAAAAAGACTGCTGTGCACATGAGATGGAAGACATTCCAGAAAGTATTTTAGATAGCCTACAGATGGTTTGAAATGGAACCCACAGAAATCCAAGTAGGAGGATTCATATTCTATATCTTATTTGTCTTAGATGGATGGTGCTCAATCCCTCTCTCCTTCCTGTGCTTTGATAGAAATACTTACTGCCAGTCCTGAAGTTGGATCAATGAAATCTGCCCAATAGCCTTCGGCGCACAAAGCATAACAAATTTCCTTGGCACCACTGATAAACTAAAAAGAGGGGAAAGAAAAGGTGATATCCTTTTAAGGCTAGTTGATATTCCTTTCCCCAACACAAAATAAATATGAAACTAAACTTAGTTCTGCTCGACAAAGCTGAATAACAGTACTGAGAGGATTAAAATAACCTATATTGATGTACTGTGATCAATGTGATGCAGCTTAGAAGAAATTCTTTGTGCTAGTCAGTAAAAAATGAATAGCTTTGTACAACTAGGAATGCAATTGCTCTGACTGCTCATATGGACTGCAGCACCATACTTGTTCTGTCTCTTTCTAAGATACAATACAATAAAAAAGCCATAATTCATCTGTTTCCCCCACCTTTATCCATTTTTGTTTTGCTCAAGTTTTGCCTCCTAGTCTTATCTTCCTATATCTTGATCACTAAAGCAGTTTCTGCAGTTCTCTAGCCCTCAGTTATAAGACCTCTTCCCAAAACCTATGTCAAGTAAATTATTTTCAAAGCACAGATGCCCACAACTCTGTTAACCTCTAAATATATGATGCTAATTTAGAAAGAAACATAATCCAAAAGGAAATACATAGGAGTGTGACACAAAACTGTGCACAAAGATGAAAGTCTCTTTTTTCTGCCAGAACAGTTCCTATTCTGAGGAACACTCCATTAAAAAAAAAATTAAGCAGTGGCTTCTTTCTTCAACAATGGGAATTGCTGAAGTTCTCACCAAATGCAGCCATATATCATTTGCATTGTGGCAAAAGAAACTGCATTTAACACATTGGATTAAAAAGCAGACTGATCCAGTATGGGAAAATGTAACTTGCAATTGATTATCTCAGTTTGTATTCCAGCTGTTCAACACTTTGGCCACATTCAGATGATCATGTTTTGGCTTAATAAGCCAAGATTCATACAAGTCTTCTGCCTTTATACACAGCTCCTTTGCTCTTCCCTTTGTATATTAATCAGACCAGGTAGTCAACCAGCAATCAAGTCACACTTTCCTATTTTATCCAAATGCAAGTACGGTTATCAGCTTCTGAATAAGTCAGGATATCAATCCACACTGTGGTTTAATGTCCTCGGTTCTTCCAAAATCGATAATCATAGTTTCTCCACTGAGACAAATACAGGCAACTATGCTTAATGAGAGGCTTTCTGGTTTCCCCCACCATGAAGGGAGGGGCAAAGGGGCTGTGTACATGGGCCAAGATATATTGTCCAAACTGGACCATTGGATGTTAAGTTTAAAAATATCAATTTAAGCAGCCTTAAAACTGATTCCTATGCAAATGCTGACATTAATAAAAACGTAGCTAGGAAAACACACTTCTGCCTCAATATTGCAACCAAGCAGGAAGAGATGGTCTAATTTAAACTCTTTAGATTTAGGCTGCAATCCAAAACCCCAATTTGCTGGGCTGGGGGGTTGATGGTTAGATGGGGTGGAGGCCTCCCTCTGCCCAGCCCAAAACAGCTCTGCTGGCCTCTGCTCACCAAGTGATGCTGGCATAACTTATGCAGAGTGGAGCTCCCTGTTCTGCCCACTGAAGTAGCTCATGGAAAGCCCTGAAATGGGGTACTTAAGGGGTTGGGGAGGGGCTGTGTCAGCCCATGATCTACTGGATTCCAGGTTGGTCCCATTGCTGTCACTTGATAGCATTAGGCTGATCAAGGCCCAACTGTTATTCCAGCTCCAGACTGGTGTGGTACATGTTGGAAGTGGGGCAAGAGCAACTCCTGGTTTGTTATTTTGTTTACGCTCCAGAGGGAAGATAGGGCTAGGGTCCTCCAGATGGATAGGCTTTGTTTACCTTTTACCTGTGATGCTCTGACTGACTTCCTTCTGTCGCTAGACTGTGACGCCTTTAGGGAAGCTTACCTGCCCCTCCTCCTTCCACCTTTTCCATTCCTTTGTCCTCCGGCTGTCCAGGAGAGAGGAGACATCCCTTTGTCTCTGCTCTCTCTCCAAGCATGGGGTTGTCTCCTACACCTGGGTATTATGCCTCCAACTTAGCTAGTTAGTTAGAACTAGGTTTGCTTTTTCTATCTACTATGTATTTCTATAAATAAAGTAGCTTTTCTTATTTTACTAAGTCTCCAGTCTCAGTGATGCTGATGCAGGGTAAAAGCCTGCTTTCTTAGGCAAACGCACGCACACGCTGGCACACTCACATTTCAACATCTGCTGTTACTCTCTGCTGCTGTGGTGCTGCTTTTAAACGAAATTAAGCAACACAACTACACAGCGCAACAGTACAGAGCAGGGTTTTGCCTGCCCTGGCCAGCCTGAGCAGCGGGGCTGTGGATGTGGCAGTGGCTACGCTGCTCTGTTGTGCTCTGCTACTGCACTTCCAGGGTTAGGATTGCTCCGGAAATACATATACATATGTTCATTCACCCATATATAAACACACAGTGCAATATTTTAATCGTATTTTACAAACTGCCACTATCAATCTTCATGCAAATATCAAATTTACAAAATTTTCAAACCATGAATTTAATTTTGGAGAAGCTTGACATTATACTGCATTATGTTGTATAGCTGCATCTCTTCATTCATTTGGAATCAATAAATCCTGACATTTTTCCCTTGAAGAAATGTAATTTAGACATCTAGGTCCTTTATCATATATAATAAGGATTTAGTCAGATTGTAAATCATCTTAAAATAGGACCAATTCACATTCAGTGTGGAGTGGACCCTTCCCCCTCCCCAAACTAGTTTAAAGCCAGAGGTCTAATCTGTTCATTCCTATTTCAAATTAAGCCAATGGAACCCCAATAAATGGTCTATAGACAAACCATTTTATGTACTGGACTCCAGCAATCCAGCAAGCTCGAAACCCCAAAAGAGGCAGACTCCTCCACAGAATCGTTGTGGGTGGTGATACCATGCCCCAGGAGGGACTTAATACTGGGAACGATCTATCGTCCCCCTGATCAAAATGCTCAGGGAGACCTTGAGATGAGATATGAAATTGAGGAAGCATCCAAACTAGGAAAGGTGGTAGTAATGGGTGACTTCAACTACCCGGACATAGACTGGCTGCATATGTGTTCCAGTCATGACAAAGAAGCAAAGTTTCTAGATATTCTAAATGACTATTCCCTAGATCAGTTGGTCATGGAACCGACCAGAGGGACGGCAACCCTGGACTTAATCTTCAGTGGGGACCGGGACCTGGTGCGAGATGTAAGTGTTGTTGAACCGATTGGGAGCCGTGACCACAGTGCTATTAAATTAAACATACATGTAACTGGCCAATTGCCAAGAAAATCCAACACGGTCACATTTGACTTCAAAAGAGGAAACTTCACAAAAATGAGGGGATTGGTAAAAAGAAAGCTGAAAAACAAAGTCCAGAGGAAAACTGGTAGAAAGTATTATTAAAGCTAGATTAACTAAGCACATAGAAGAACAAGCCTTGCTGAAGCAGAGCCAGCATGGCTTCTGCAAGGGAAAGTCCTGTCTCAGTAACCTATTAGAATTCTTTGAGAGTGTCAACAAGCATATAGATAGAGGTGATCCAGTGGACATAGTGTACTTAGACTTTCAAAAAGCGTTTGACAAGGTACCTCACCAAAGGCTTCTGAGGAAGCTTAGCAGTCATGGAATAAGAGGAGAGGTCCTCTTGTGGATAAGGAATTGGTTAAGAAGCAGAAAGCAGAGAGTAGGAATAAACGGACACTTCTCCCAATGGAGGGCTGGATCCCTCAAGGATCGGTATTGGGACCTGTGCTTTTCAACTTGTTCATTAATGACCTAGAATTAGGAGTGAGCAGTGAAGTGGCCAAGTTTGCTGACGACACTAAATTGTTCAGGGTTGTTAAAACAAAAAGGGATTGCGAAGAGCTCCAAAAAGACCTCTCCAAACTGAGTGAATGGGTGGAAAAATGGCAAATGCAATTCAATATAAACAAGTGTAAAATTATCCATATTGGAGCAAAAAATCTGAATTTCACATATATGCTCATGGGGTCTGAACTGGCGGTGATCGACCAGGAGAGAGACCTCGGGGTTGTAGTGGACAGCACGATGAAAATGTCGACCCAGTGTGCGGCAGCAGTGAAAAAGGCAAATTCCATGCTAGCAATAATTAGGAAAGGTATTGAAAATAAAACAGCCGATATCATAATGCCGTTGTATAAATCTATGGTGCGGCCACATTTGGAATACTGTGTACAGTTCTGGTCGCCTCATCTCAAAAAGGATATTATAGAGTTGGAAAAGGTTCAGAAGAGGGCAACCAGAATGATCAAGGGGATGGAGCGACTCCCTTACGAGGAAAGGTTGCAGCATTTGGGGCTTTTTAGTTTAGAGAAAAGGCGGGTCAGAGGAGACATGATAGAAGTGTATAAAATTATGCATGGCATTGAGAAAGTGGATAGAGAAAAGTTCTTCTCCCTCTCTCATAATACTAGAACTCGTGGACATTCAAAGAAGCTGAATGTTGGAAGATTCAGGACAGACAAAAGGAAGTACTTCTTTACTCAGCGCATAGTTAAACTATGGAATTTGCTCCCACAAGATGCAGTAATGGCCACCAGCTTGGATGGCTTTAAAAGAAGATTAGACAAATTCATGGAGGACAGGGCTACCAATGGTTACTAGCCATGATGGCTGTGCTCTGCCACCCTAGTCAGAGGCAGCATGCTTCTGAAAACCAGTTGCCGGAAGCCTCAGGAGGGGAGAGTGTTCTTGCACTCGGGTCCTGCTTGCGGGCTTCCCCCAGGCACCTGGTTGGCCACTGTGAGAACAGGATGCTGGACTAGATGGGCCACTGGCCTGATCCAGCAGGCTCTTCTTATGTTCTTATGTTCTTATGACTCTTTTGATCCTGGTGTGTTACAATTGTCACTCAAATGGATGTTTAGAACAACCTGAGTCGTCAAAAAGATCACACCTTAATTTGCCTGCCACTAACTCTCATTACTTTAGCCTGGGTCACTCATGATAAGTTTAATTCACCTGAACTTATTTCAGATTGTCTATAATGCAAACAAACTGCCCATTCAATTGTGAAGTTGTTGTTAGTAACCTTCCGGCCAGAAGAGTGCACCTATCATCCCAGCACCCTTATATTTAATATACTGGAATTGACAAGAAGGTGGAGAAAGGAGGAGGAGGACAATTAAGATATAATTTGACCAGATTACAATGCCAAAGCCCAACAGACCATGACTTACACAGAGACAGGACACGCAAAAATGGAGTTTTACAGTATATGCAACTTTCATGGTGGTGACTGAACACTACATGTTTCTTTCCTACCTCCTGAAACCTTAGGAGGCCATATGAATGCCTATCTGCTACTGTGAAAGCTTTCTCAAACAGAGTTAAAGGAATTGTAATCTACCTGATGTTAACTGCAACTGCTATTAGGTACACTACCCCCCAAAATTCATACTAAAACAAAAAACTGTCAGTCTAGAATTTTAACTTTATTTTAAAACGCTATTAAAGTATGCAACACTTTCAGATAATAACACAGGCAGAATGCTCAACAGTAGTAAACTCTGACATCTGTCGGGATGAAGCTATTAATTCTTTAAAGCCAAGCAAAAAGCAACATTTAAGAAAAGATGACCCCTAGTGGCAATTTTTCATATAATCACTTGGGCAACCCTAAATGTAGGATTTATTTAACGCAAATATAGACAGGTTCTGGGATAAAAGCATCAGCTTAATAAACTGAATGTAAAACATCAGAGCATATAGTGCTTGAAAGTGAGTATGCATTAAATATATTTAGAAGTACTGTTATTTTATTTTTGCAAAACCATGATGAGTTTTAAATGCTAAGGCCCAACTGTTAATTATGCATGTCCAAATTCTTTCTAAGAGAACTTAATTAATACTGAGTCGCAATATCTTAGATCACAATCTATTCATGACCATCCATTCTTGGAGTAGACTCCACACTCCTAGAACATGCTAGTGAGTATCAAAGCCAACACAGTAATACCTCAGTTAATAAAGTAGCTGCGTTCCTGGACATTACTTCTTTACCAGAAACTTTGGTACCAGAGGTGGAATAACATGGAAAGAGTAGGGATAGGTTCCTACACCCGCTCATAGATAGTGGGGGCAGTTTTAACAGGAGCTTTAAAGGGTGCCTATCCCCACCCGGTCTCCCTCCTTTCCCTCCTCTCAATCGTTTTGGATTCTTCCCTCCCCAGCCCTGGGAGAAGGCAAGCAATCTCTTTAATGTAAAGCAAACACACAGGCTTGTCTCTTTCACCCCAGCAAAGCAAAGGCACAGGCTTATCTGTTTATTGATAACAAAGCAAAGAGGCAGGCTTGTCAGCTTCATCTTAAAGCGAAGGCACAGGCTGGAAAGTTAGCAAAACTTGTCAGTTTCCCCTTTAACAAAGCCTTCCTTAAAAGGACCTTTGTTCCTGGAGGATTTGTTAACTGAGGTATTACTGTACAATACACAAACATACATGGTCTTATCTGCAATGGAAATATCATAATTTATCATCATAAGCCTATGAGACTTACAGTTTCTATCAGAACATCTCGCTCGTTTTCCACCTCTTCACTCCATGCAGTCATATCATTTACTGTTTTCTGTGTTACCGTTAGTACTGTGAGACTATTGGAAGCTACTTCTGGAAACATTGACTCAAAATCTGCAAAGAAAGAAAAAAAGAAATGAAACTAACTAGCCACGCCTATTCCAAAGTAATTCCTACTGAATTCAGTGGGGCTTACTCCCAAGTAAGTAGAGTTAGGACTGCAGTCTTAGCTATCACAGCTGTTTTGCTCCCCTCCAATACCCCAATATGTACATAAGGGAAGTTGTCACTGTATTATTGACCATCTTGCACACACAATGGAGACACATTTACTTCTGAAAGGGCTACTGTCAGATTGCTGGGCTAAACATCTTGCTCATGTAGAAAAGTAACAATGTTTTCTTTTTTTAATAAATGTAATTAAAATTAAAATTTATTCAAATAGTTTAAAAACCTCAAGCTATAAAATTCTGAAAAGGTGGGGCAGTACCCATACCTCTGCGCAGCAATTCTGGACATGCTTGTATCGCACATTCTACCTTTGCAGTTTCAAAGTAGGTTTTGGCATTACTGACTCCTTGTTGCTTGTGGGGAACATTACTGCCCTAAAGAAATAAGAATTTATTTATTTATTGAATTTATGTCCCACCCTTCCTCCCAAAGGAGTCCATAGATAATTGTTACCTGTATCTAAATATATAATAGCAATATCAATAGTGTTATCTGGCACAGAATTTTGTCTCAGTTTCTGTTATTCATAAAATTAGCAAAAATATGTATTTTCTAACTTCTGGACAGCTGAAGTATAATTCTATACCTGACAAACTGCAGGCCACCACCAAAGCAATGCTATGACAGCCCACCTGAATGACCACAGGGGTGCAAATTTCAAAAGTCAGGAGGGAGAGGTCGCATGCAGGATCCATGTCTGGTCCTTCAAAAGGTAAGCCAATTACCTTGGGGGGGGTGACCATGGCTACCATCTGGTCTTGATGCTTGTGTTCTTACCTGGAACTCGTTGATGAATTGAGCCATCACAAATTCATGCCTTTCACTTGCCAGGGGCTCCACTAATAAATCAGGCAATTTTTTATGAACCTGTGCAGTCTTCTGAAATGCGGTACCATTTAGGTGACAATCGAAACCTATGTTACCCGGGAGTTGAAATCTTTGGTCCTGGGGACCAAAAGGTCCCATTACTTCATCTGGCCACACAGTTCTTGGACCTACCAAAAGTGAGATTTATGTCATTTAAAACACACACGCATAATAACTCTCAGTTGTACATGACAAACAATTTTGCATGCTGCTCCATAAAGTTAGAGACTGAAGTTCAAGCACAAAACAGATGAACTCAAATCTGTATTATCGCTTTCCCCACCAGACAACTGATTTTAGATGTAAACTAATGTGAAGTAAATTCTTGGAATTTTCCTTACATATATCAGGAGGTGCAGCAGCAACAGAAGGCTCATCTGAGCCAGATGATCCTGCTGTGGAAAACGCCTTGGGAGTTACAACCCTTCTAACCAAAGAATAAAATCCTGGCAGGTATGTCACCAGTCTAGCTCTGTTACAAAGTACCTAAAGAGGATACAAAGAAAACTGAATGTAGCATAGATTGAAACAACATCTTAGTATACAAAGGCTTAATGGGATGGGGGAGTCCATTCATTGAATTTTGTACTCTGGTCTTTTACACTACCACTTTAATAATTTTTTGTTGAATATGGCTAAAAATGCAAAGTTTAATATGAAAAATATTCCATGCTGGAATTTTGCATACCATTTACCATATGGGTAAAATGCTGCCTTAAGTACACAGCACTTTTCATCTCGAGAAAAAGCCATAACACATACACAGAATGTGCTTAAATGTCTAAGAAGCAAAGCATAGTAAAAGGACAAAAAGCACATACTTGTGCCAGTTTTTTCTTCTGGCAAGGCTAGTTAAGCAGAGCGGATGGCAAGTTAGTTGCATTGGTTGATTCAGAGATGCCACATTTCCCATTGCAAAGCTGGCAAACTAGTTTAAGGTAATGTGACGATAGTGCTCGGCCATTCTGTACACTGGCAGAGAATTCAGTCCCAGTCCCATGCAACTGTACTGCACTCACATCTAAGCTTAAAGGTCTCATGACAACAAAACCAGAAAAATCTAAAACACACGAACCGAACGAAAAATGGCTTCAGTTTTTCTTCCTGAATCAGAAAACAGCCTGAATCAATAGGGCTCAGATGTGCGATATCATCTCAGTGTAGTTTTATTCTGAAGCCTAATGATGACAAATGCCAACATGGTTAACTACTGCACTACTGATTATTCGGCTGACACTGCGCTCAAGTGCTTGAATTGTATTCCCAACCTCTTGAAAACTGTCACAAGATTGTTAAGAGCTCACAAAGCAACCATCTTTAGTGGAAGAAAACTTTTAGGGATATCTCATTCAAGGCAGACCTCCATTTATAGTCAATGTGGATTGGTGTTTGTTTTTTTAAATACAGAGGTCTGGCTAGGCATGGCATCAAAACCCAGAATGCCTTAGAGCAAAATCTAAGCTCCAAATTGCCAGAGGGAATGAGAAACTGAATAAATCTGAAAGGGGGAAAAATCAAAACATTGGCTTCAAATGTGTTTTTTAAAAAAAGAATCCAATTCTGACGTATACAGTCTTTATACTTATTATATATATTTCCTTTCCTAAAATAATCTCCACTTCTTTCAGTAGTAAATAGTTTTACATACCTACAGTGCACTGACCAGTGACCCGTTACATTACACTAGTCCAGTAATGGGTCACTGGTCAGTGCACTGTAGGTATGTTCTACATGGGGCTGTCCTTAAAGCTTGTCTAAGTGCTACAACTAGTGCAGAATGCAGTGGCTAGGTTACTGACTGGGACAGCATACTGTGAGCATGTAACGCCACTGCTAAAAGAGCTACACTGGAATGGGATATCTGAAGAAATGCCTTCTACTGTGTAGACCTGCCTGGTCACTAAGATCTTCCAACAAGGAACTCCTGCTTATTCCACAGCCTCCAGAGGTTCATCTTGTAACAACCAGAAGGACGGCGGTTTCTACTGTGGTGCCTATGTAACAACCCCATGTGTACTGGAGGCTTGGGGAAACCACAGAACAGATGGGGGGTGCAGGGAAAGGAAGGGAAAGTTCCTTTGCACAAGCAGAAGTCATTGTGTGAATGGGATTGCCTATTCTTTCAGGCTTTTGCTGGTCATTCATACCAGTGTATTCACTTTATTCTGACTCTGTTTCTACAATTTATTGATTTTATTGTATTTTAATGTTTTATTGAGAATTATTAAACCATTTAAAATAAATAAGGAACAGAATACTATGATCCTTATTTGTCTCACCCCACATTCTAGTAAAAGGTGACCCACTTCTTCCTCCTGAATGCAACTTGCTGCAGTGCCAATTTAATGACACTAGTTGTAGTTATATGTAGAAATGGCATGAAGAAATGCAATGGAAGGCATCAGTAAAAAGGAAAAAAGATGGAAACCGTTTCAAGGATGAACAGAAATGAAGATTTGTAGTGGCTCAACATGTTTCCAATTATATTTCTGCTCCAGAGACATTTAATATACATGCCACTCTGTTCTTTACTGTTAAAGAGCATATTAAGGACCACAGTGGTGTGCATGTTAAGTGCTGCTAAGAAATATGTTTTGAATCATGTTTAGCCAATAAAATATTTTATTTTGGGGTACAGTTAAGATTCTACCTCCCCCTTACTTTCACAAACAGAAAAGAACCTCTGAAGCCCTCAAGGAAGGTCACTTCATGCTTTTTACGGACATATCAGTTTAAGTTATTCCAATTCAAACTTGAATGGTACAAAAATTCACACTTGAACTAACTCATACAGTTGGAAATGTTCAGGCTTAAATATGTTACGTCAAAGCCTAATTTTTGAAATCAAGCCCTTGTGACACACAATATGAGCAATTTAACTTATACTGTTACTGAAAATGGAAATGGACTATGTTCAAGTCAATCCCGACTTATGGCGACCCTATGAATAGGGTTTTTATGGTAAGCAGTATTCAGAGGTTTAGCATTGCCTTCCTCTGAGGCTGAGAGGCAGTGACTGGTCCAAGGTCACCCAGTGAGTTTCATGGCTGTGTGGGGATTTGAACCCTGGTCTCCCAGGTCATAGTCCAGCATTCAAACCACTACGCCACACTGGCTCTCTAGATTATTACTACTATTATTTAAAATGTATATGCCCTTTCTCTCACAGCGTCTGTGAATTATCTGAACCAACAACAGTGTGTGAAAAGGATTCTTTTATATATAACAGCAAGACTTAAGATCACAGTAGCTACAATCCTGCATAAGTTTCTTTTTACTTTTTTATCATGTATTTTAGACTATGTGCCTGAAGGAATAAACTGTCTCATCTTTTAATCTCTGTACAACACTTAGAAAATTGTAGGCACCTCATACTTTATAAATAAATTGTTGCTACATCGCACAGAAATCAATGGAATGTAAACAGGTTAAGCCTCGGTCCAGACTCCTACGGGCACTATATTGAAAGTGAGTCTCACTGAACTCAATGGGACTTACTTCTGAGCACACATGCACAGGAGTAGATTGCACCATGGTGTACAATTGCTGCCTCTATTATTTATGGGTTGGAGCTGTGAGGACAGTTTCTCTAGAGGAACAGGATTTGCCCGCTCTCCTCCTTCATGCTGAAGTTTCCTGATCACCTCCCAGAGAAGCAGCTCCTGGGCTGAAGGGAGGAGCTGATGGAAATCCTTGTGTACATGAAAATGCCTTCTGCTTCCACTAGCAGACCTTTGGATCCAGCCCCATGGTTTTCTGATCCCCCTTCCCAAAGTTTTGTGTGTACCAAACCAAACGTTGATAGGAGCGCTCTAGGTATTTATCAGAGGAAAAGTCAGTTTGTCAGTGAATGATAACCCAGCGTTACAGATATTTCAGTCGTGAAGCAGATTAATTAATAAAGCGCTACACATAAAAAGCTGCACATCTTTCTTTTACCGATCTAGTTCAGTTCAATAGTAGATTGTGATTCATAAAATACGCAAATGTGCATTCTAAGTGTTTCCATTTCTGACATGACAAGTTTTTAAATAAAGTAACTGCACAAGACACTCTTCATAAGTTACTGAAACCACAACACGAAAGTGGAAATAGGAACACTTATCTACTACAGGCAAATGTGTAGTATTCTTAAAAATATATAAAATAGCTATATTACTTACACTGGCCATTTCCATGGGTCTCGTCGTTTAAAGATTCTTTCTAAAACAGAGACATATACACCAGAGTGGCTGGTTAAATAATATATTGGACCTCAGCTGCAACGTGTGAAGTATCCTAGCTATGTTGCAAAGCCACACAATTTTGACTGTGCATCAAAACATGCCAACTGCCTTAACCAGCTGTAAGAACCTGCACAAAAGAAACTGGAATAATGGTTTTAAGAGGTAGTGACTGGCCCAAGGTCACCCAGTGAGCTTCATGGCTTTGTGGGGATTCAAACCCTGGTCTCCCAGGTCGTAGTCCAGCACCTTAACCACTACGCCACACCAGCTCTCTTTTCAAAAAGGCATGCAGATATTATTTTGATCCAAAAGGGGGCTACAGACGGTGCCAATAGCTTATAAATGCTTGCATGAATATAATTCTTGGCATTTCATTCAGTGAAACATCAATATTTCTAGCTCTTGCACATTGCAGGTTCCAGAGTAGTGGTGAGAATACTGTCTGTGTAAATTTTAAATTCTTTTAAAATCCCAAAACTAAATTGAAAAAGGAACTTGTGGTTCTGAGATGTTCATATACGCTACTTTGAAAACATTTCCTTAACCTCTACCAGACAGAGCCTTATTTCTCTTTTACTCTTCCTTTTAATGGTGGAATGCTTATAATTGCCAGCAATTCACAAACTTCAGCTACCTGAGAACATCTTCTTTTTTTTTTACAATAATTTTTATTCAAATTTTCATAAAACATAGAAAACAAAATCATAAAACATTCAAAGACAAAAAACAAAACAAAACAAAAATGATTAAACAAAAAAAAAATGTTGACTTCCCATTTGTCACATATCAAATCAGTTATAGGTCTACAATATATAACAATCCTGTCTCTTAAATCATATTATAAAATCACGTTCCTCCAATAGTTATCTTAATTAATCATCAAATCTCATAAACATTACTTTATTCTTTCCACAAAAAGTCAAAGAGAGGTTTCAATTCTTTAAGAAATATAACCTGAGAACATCTTCTAAGTTTATTTATTTATTTATTTATTATTTGATTTATATCCCACCCTTCCTCCCAGTAGGAGCCCAGGGCAGCAAACAAAAGCACCAAAAACACTTCAAAACATTATAGAAACAGATTTTAAGACATATTAAAACATCTTTAAAACATTTTTTTTAAAAGCTTTAAAAACTTTAAAACAATGTTTAAAAACGTATTAAAAAGCAATTCTAACACAGATGCAGACTGGGGTAAGGTCTCAACTCAAAAGGCTTGCTGAAAGAGGAAGATCTTCAGTAGGCACTGAAAAGATAACAGAGATGGCACCTGTAATATCTAAGGGGAGGGAATTCCAAAGGGTAGGTGCCACTACTGTACACTAAAGGTCCGCTTCCTATGTTGTGTCTCTAAGTTATTAGAGATTTG
Source organism: Rhineura floridana (assembly GCF_030035675.1). Taxonomy (NCBI): domain Eukaryota; kingdom Metazoa; phylum Chordata; class Lepidosauria; order Squamata; family Rhineuridae; genus Rhineura; species Rhineura floridana. The sequence goes on along the minus strand of NC_084481.1, from coordinate 60,957,250 downwards.
ACAATTCTGGCCATGATTAAAAATAATATCTGAGGAAGAGGACCAGGATAGTTTCATGAGGACAAATGGGAGGAGAAAAGAAAGCAGAAATCTCTTTTCTGCATCCCATTACCTACCCATCCCTTCCGATTTCTTCTCGTATTTTGCCCCTCTTTTTTCTATTAGGATACCTATGTGGGCTGTCTTTTCTATTTTAAAAAAAGTCCATCAAATTCCTTAACAACAAAGGCAGCCCCCGAAGGAATGAGCAAATACTCCGGATCACTTAGTATATATCACACAGCATAATCCTCTGCAGGTTTACTCAGAAGTTAAGTCCCACTTTACTAAATGGAGCTTACTTCCAGGCAAACTACCACTGCTGACTTTACTCCCTTTAATCACCCTGCTTTGATTGTGTAGATCATGAAAAACTATGGAATGCTTTAAAAGAAACGGGGGTGACAAAGCATGTGATTGTCCTGACTCACAACCTATACTCTGGACAAGAGGCTACTATAAGGACAGAATATGGAGAAACCGACTGGTTCCCAATCAGAAAGGGTGTCAAACAGGGGTGTATTTTATCACCCTATTTGTTTAATCTATATGCAGAACATATCATGCGGAAAGCGGGATTGGACCAAGATGAAGGAAGTGTGAAAACTGGAGGGAGAAATATCAATAAAGATATGCAGATGATACCATACTACTAGCAGAAACCAGTAATGATTTGAAATGAATGCTGATGAAAGTTAAAGAGGAAAGCACAAAAGCACAACTACAGCTGAATGTCAAGAAGACTAAAGTAATGACAACAGAAGATTTCTGTAACTTTAAAGTTGACAATGAGGACATTGAACTTGTCAAGAATTATTAATACCTTGGCACAGTCATTAATCAAAATGGAGAGAACAGTCAAGAAATCAGAAGAAGGCTATGACTGGGGAGGGCAGCTGTGAGAGAACTAGAAAGGGTCCTCAAATGCAAAGATGTATCACTGAACACTAAAGTCAGGATAATTCAGATCATGGTATTCCCGATCTCTATGTATGGATGTGATAGTTGGACAGTGAAAAAAGTGGATAAGGGAAAAATCAATTCATTTGAAATGTGGTGTTGGAGCAGAGCTTGGAAGTAACTAGTTAGAAGTAATGAATTACTTGTAATTCATTACTTTTTTGAGTAACAAGTGTATAATTCCTTTACATTTTGATTGTAATAGAACTAGGAGTAATTTTACTACTTTTGTGGAGTAATTGTAATGTTTCCAGCATTACTTTTGGGCATTACTTGGGGGGGGAGCAGGGGAAGTCTTCTGCTCCTCTGATTTGTGGTTGAAAATCATGTGCCTCAAACTGGGCTTCTGTGCAGTGTCGCTCTTTCCTCATGCTCTGTGGATGGGTAGGAGGCAACGAGGGAGGAGACCGAGAGTGAGATAGGGTGGAGAGGAGAAAACAATTATTTAAAAATACAGATAGTGGCAGTGAAGAATGGAGTGGAGGGAAAAGGGAGTAGGAGCTCATGAACATGGCTATAGGAGGAGAAGGAGGCAGCAGCAGAATGGAGATAAAGAACTATGAAGTGAAAGATGACTGTGTGTGTGTGTGTGTGTGTGTGTGTGTGTGTGTGTGTGTGTGTGTGTGAGAGAGAGAGAGAGAGAGAGAGAGAGAGAGAGAGAGAGAGAGAGAGAGAGAGAGAGAGAGAGAGAGAGAATGAGAGAGAGAGAATGAGGGAGAATGAGGGAGAATGAGAATGAATACTGTGTTTGCACTTGGCACACAAAGTGGCCTCCATTACCCTCTCTGGCTACTGTGCTGCATTTGCAGTATTTTAACTGTTTTGCATCTCAGCGGAAAATGTTTGCTTGAGTGAGTGTCCCTTAGTTGGTGGCGGGGCAGGATCTGGGAGGTGGTTAAGTGAGAGAGATTATGCTTGCTGGCTGAGTGGAGGGTGGGGTTGCACTTGGTTTGATGTGCAAAGATCTGAGTAGAGGCCTCAGTCTGCCTCCCCACCACCCTTACCAGCAGAGAGACCACCACTGCTATCTTATGAATAAAAATAATTATTCTTCTACCTCTGCATGTGTTTGTTTATTTTTAATGTTGTTTTAGGCTACTTAGATGTGCAGCAGCCAAGGCCAGTACCTTGTAGGTTTTTTTTAAGTAACAAATGTAATCGTAGTGATTACTTTGGAGGAAAAGTAAAGTAATCAGTTACTTTCAGAGCAATTATATTGTAATGGTAATTACTACTTTTTGGGGCCATGTAACTGTAATTTATTACTTTTTAAAAGTAATATTCCATGCTCTGTGTTGGAGGAGAGCTTTGCGCCTACCATGGACTGCGAAAAAGACAAATAATTGGGTGTTAGAACAAATTAAACCAGAACTATCACTAGAAGCTAAAATGATGAAACTAAGGTTATCATACTTTGGACACATCATGAGAAGACATGATTCACTAGAGAAGACAATAATGCTGGGAAAAACAGCAGGGAGTAGAAAAAGAGGAAGGCCAAACAAGAGATGGATTGATTCCATAAAGGAAGCCCCAGACCTGAACTTACAAGATCTGAACAGGGTGGTTCATGACAGATGCTGTTGGAGGTCACTGATTCATAGGGTCGCCATAAGTCATAATCGACTTGAAGGCACATAACAACAACAACAAATCACCCTGCTGTAGTCAGAATTAGGTTTTCTAAAATATAAATTTTATATACACAAAATTTGGTGGTGTTTTTCACCTCATGCTTTGCCATGAATACCGGGGGTTCAACTGAGAATTCTAATCTACATTCGGATTTAGAGATAATCACTCCCTCAGATCAAAATAACAAAGAAGTCCCATAGCACAAGGGCTCTTGGGTGATCAGAGAAGAAGGTGCCTGCACTTTTGATAGTTGCGCGGACATAGAAGGCTTGGCCAGGCGCTGCTTTTCGGTGGTCCCCTGAAGCTCTGTGGCGTCATCGCAGAGGGGAAACTAGGGACCCCCACTTCATAACTGCCCTTTAACTCCAAATCATGCGTCTGGTCCCGCGATCCTGCTGCCTAATGCAGTTATTGGGCAGCGAGTCTCACTGCTTCCAAGCCTACTCCCGAGTAAACATGCCTGGGGTTGGGCTTGAGTCTGACAAGGCATTTCTTTGAACTTAGCTTCTGAGTAGGGTTGCCAGGCTCAGGGCCTGAGACTGATCCTGTATCTTTAGGAGAAGAGAAAGTCAGCCAAGGGCAGGTGTTCTTGCAACACCTTAATGGGAAAAACAACAAGGTGGAATTCTCCCTCCCCTCTGCACAACTTTTAAAGATACAGAAGACCTCTTCATTGCCAGGCCCAGCCTCCAAGAGGTCTTCTGTATCTTTAAAAGTTGTGGAGGAGGAAGGGAGAATTCCACCTTGTGGTTTTTCCCCTTACAGTGTTGCAAGAAAACCTGCACTTAGCTGACTTTCTCTTCTCCTAAAGATACAGGATCAGTCTCAGGCCATGAACCTGGCAACCCTACTTCTGAGAGTATTTTTAGCTCAAAACGCCTTAGGATTGCATCACACTGTAGGGCTGCCACCTTACGTACACCTACCTAGGAGTAAGGCCTTTTGAATTCAGTGGGACAGACTTCCGAGTAAATACATATAGGATCGAACTGCTTGGAGGTGCCCTCTCCCCACCCACTCCCATAAGCCAAGAGAGGACGGGGGCAAATTTTGGAGCCTGAGTTACGAATTTTCGGGACGCTACGAGAATAGCGGAGAGGACCGGGGAAAAGGGGTGTGTGTGTATGTGAGAGAGAGAGAGATTTTGAGGCGCGCGCGCGCGTGTGTGGGGCGCTTACTTGAGATTGGAAACTGGAGTGGCTAGTCCTTAGTGAGGATATACGGGCAGCGCTTGTCAAGGAGCTGTGTGTTTTACGGCCTGAAAAATAAGAGTGGGACGTAAGGATGTTTCTGACAAAAGTAAACAGGGGTAGGGAAGAAGGGGAACTCCATTTGGGGACGGGGGAGGGAGAAGAGAAAGAGACACACTGCTAACTAACCAGGCTCGTTACCTCTTTCTTTTCAGGTTCTGTTTGTTCCTGTAAAATGGCAACCCGGGCAAAACCAATCGATTCTCGCCTTCGTCGATTGTTTAAAAAAAAAAAAGGAGGCGACGGCGGGGAGAGAAAACAAGAAACTCTCCGACGGTTCTTCTTTTTCTACTCAGTTTGCTTGTGATCAGGCAAAAGCAATCGACCCAACGTTGAACGCTCTCTCTAGGATGGAGACTTAGCGTAGTCGGCTGAGGGAGGGAGAGACAGACTGTCGAATCATCGAAAGGTCTGTGTAGTCGAGTTATATCACAAGGATGAGGAGAGCGGGGAGGTGCTAATCGATCCCCGCTTAATGAATACGCTTGTTCAGAAGTCGCCGCAGAACCCGTCGTTTTCTGTCGAAGTTATGAGACTTGGGGAGATAGATGGGCGACTACGGCGAGGGGTAGCGGAAGAGACCGAGTGAGTAATTGGTACAATGTGCATACTGGCCTCTAAAGCCAGGGGTGGGCTTGTCGGATCTACTGTTATAAACTAGATCTCCCAAGATATACTAACCAGCGGCAGGAGCAAAAAGACACGCAGTTCGATTGAATGAACAGGATATTTTTGAGCACAATCTAAGCGCAGGGATTTGTTTTCAATACCGGAAATGTATTGTTTCCAGAGGGGTACTGTAGTTGTGTTAGGGAGCTTCCAGATGGGAGCATAATTTCTAAACGGGTTGAGTCGCTGGTAGCAGGGTTTCTTGATTTATTAGATCTTCCCTGGAAAGGATAAACCCAGATCGAAATGTTTTTAAAAAGGGTGGTACTTTGATGCCAATGGCGTCATATATATATACTGCAAAACAAAACAAAAACCCTTGCGTGCGTGAAGGGTATCCATCCCGCAAACGCATTTGGAAGCACCTTTAGTCTGTGCTATAGCAAAAACAACCAAGGGTGCTTCCAAAACGACGCTGAAGTTGGTTCGTAGTTCCCAGTTCCTTATTTTTTTGAAAGTTCAAAACACTAAAAAAGAAGGAAAGTTGACAGCTACAGCAACTCCAAGCCAAAGTTAATATGTCTCTGAACCCCAAAATATATGTTGGGGTATCCTGTATCGTATATCTGTGAACTGGAGACTCTTCCCGTCAAGAATAACAATAAATTTATTTCATCAAAATTATCAGGCTTCTGAAATGTTCATAAATGCATAAGGATGTCATAAAATTATAAAAAATGAGTAATGGGGGGTGCCCACACCACAGTGTCGACCAGGACAAATCATACACCCCAGTAAAAGGAAGGGTGTTCTCTACAAGATGCCTGTGCTTCCCGCCTGGCCCAGAGCATCTGCTGGGTGCAGGGCATGGATAACAGCATCTGTGCACAACCAAAATTGACAAAAATATGTAGGAAAAAAAAGTAACTGCGGGTGCCAACCCCCACTGGGAGTGCCCACACCTCATTCTGCTCTGGGCCAGGACCAACCATACACCCCAGGAAAGGGGAGGGTGTCTTCTACCAGGTGCCAGGTACTACGCACCCCAAGTGACTTATTTTTTTCTGCATGCTTTTTTCTATTTTGATTTTGTGTAGATGCCCTTATCTGTGCCCTGTGCCCAGCACAAGCACTGGGCCAGATGGGAATCACTGGCATCCCACAGAGGACACTCTCCCCTTTAGTGGAGTGTATGATTTGTACTGGCTCAGAGCCGAATGTGGGATGGGCACCCCCAGATACTTATTTTGTTTTTGCATGTTTTTGTACATTTTGGTTTTGTGTAGATGCCCTCATCTGTGCCCTGCACCCAGCAAAAGCACTGGGCTAGGCGGGAGGCACTGGTACCTCATAGAAGACACCCTCCCCTTTCCTGGGGTGTATGGTTTGTCCTGGCCCAGAGCAGAATTATTTTTTTCTCCATGTTTTTGTCTATTTTGGTTGTGCGTAGATGCCCTCATAAAAAACAAATGTTTTTGTACATTTTGTTTGTGTGTAGATGCCCTCATCTGTGTCCTGCGCCCAGCAAAAGCTCTGGGCCAGGTGGTACACACTGGCATCTCATAGAGGACACACTCCCCTTTCCTGGGGTGTATGATTTGTTCTGGCCCGGAGCAGATTGTGGGGTGGGCACCTGCAGTTACTTATTTTTTTCTACATATTTTTGTCCATTTTGGTTGTGCATAGATGCCATTATTCATGCCCTGCTCCCAGCAGATGCTCTGGGCCAGGCAGCAAGGACTGGCATCTCGTAGAGGACACTCTTCCCTTTACAGGCGTGTATGATTTGTCCTGGCCGAGAACAGATTGTGGGGTGGGCACCCCAGTTACTTACATTTTATGATTTTATGGCATCATTATGCATTTATGAACATTTCAGAAGCCTGATAATTTTGATGCAATAAATTTATTGTTGTTCTTGATGGAGAGAGTCTCCAGATTACAGGGATATATGATACAGGGTACCCCAACATATATTTTGGGGTTCAGAGACATATTAACTTTGGCTTGGAGTTGTGTAGCTGTCAACTTTCCTTCTTTTTTAGTGTTTTGAACTTTCAAGCAAATAAGGAACTGGGAACTAGGAACCAAGTTAAGCATCATGCTTCCAAATGAGCCGCTCTTTTGATTTTCTTTCTTTTTCCTCTTGAAGTAGAATTTGGGACAGTATGGCATCTTCCACATCTTTCCGTATGTGATGTATTTACAGCTGCCCTAACCCATGGTGGGGCATGGCTGTTATGTCCCTATCTTGTACAGGTATGAACCCTCCTCTTTCTACAGGCTTTCCAACCGCTACTTGTTTCACCTCCCAGAGCACATGCACAACTCAACCCATTGCCTACCCACAATTTGACTCCCTCTCCACCTTTGATGTAGTGAGCTTTCCTTTCGATATAGTCATATCCGATTACTAACTATCAGTACTAGTTGCTGCATGAATCCTTTGAATGCTAGTTGCTATATGTTACTGGCCTAATCATACCTTAACATCTTGTGTCCACTGCAACTTAATGATGCATACAGAACATTATTCTTTCCGTCCAACCAATGCGTATTAATTCTGTTTTACATAGATGTTGTACACAGTATCTAAGTATAGATATGTATGCACGTGCTATATTGGATACATATATTGGGTTGCATTCAACTAAATACATGAGGATTACCTGTAGCACAGTGGAACTTCTGCCCCATGCTGTCCCCAGATCTGCTCCAGAGGTTTGGGGGGAAAGCCAGAACAGACATAGGGAGTGTATGAGTTGAGGAGAGAGGTGAATGTTCCACTGCACAAGGAGAAATCCTTGCACTGATGGAACTAGTGACTTAGTGCTACATTTAATACAACCCATTGTTAATAATTATGCATATATTGTATATATGTGCATAGCATGTATGTTGTATATATGCATATTATATGTACACAATGTAAATACAATTTATATACATACAGATACATTTGAACTGGCATAAGTGATGGTCTTCCACTTTTACATGCACATACTTTATTATATAACAAATTGTGATGCAACATGACCTTCCACCTACATGTTTTTTATGGTACAGCTCTCAATGGCCCCACACAGTACATCCACCCTATATTCAACATAAGCAGGCTCTGTTTTTTTCCTAAGAAACCAACTCTGCACAAAGTACACTACACCCCTGTGACTTCATAAAATATTCTGACTTTCCAGGTACAGCAGTAGCAGCTCCAGAGGAGGGTACAACTGGAGGAGATGGAGATGAACCTGAACCAGGGCTGTCACAAGAACATGGTCCCTGTAAGCATTGCCCAAAGATGAAGGCAGTGTCTACCCAAATGGAGTTATCATCCACAGTGGGGACACAGACCACTTCGGTGGAGGATCTCTCTTTGCCAATGTAATGGCACAGGAAGACAGTAAGTGTATCTTACACCAACATCTTACATAATGTTTATCTGTGCAGTACTGCTTCTGCTGTTTCTCTCCAACAATGGAGACCTGTACAAACGCACACGTAGCCATGCCAGTCGTTCACCTTGTAGTACCCAGCAACTATCATTGTAATGTACCTTGCAGTGCTGTAGTCCTTTGAAAACCGTGTTGTACGTACAGGGATGAACTAGAATTCTGCCCAATTTGGATTTGGTACCGAATTTTTCATTAATTCACTTATTCTCTTATCGTTGCAGATCGGATTTTTATGCAGCAATGTTCTGCAACTATTTTTGAAAACAGTTTTTCTTAAAAAAAATATTCAGTATCTTAAGACATCGATATTAAGAATGATAATTTAATACGTATTTCCTTTAAAGATACTGATATTTCCTTTAAAATATTGATATTAATATTTTTGGTAGGTATAAAAAACAGATAGCAGACAAAGAATGAACTCAAATTGATACTGGTCTCTTAAGTCAACAGAATGCTTTTGAAGTGGCACCGGCCAACCAGTCTCATCCGTAGTACATACCAATGACCGACACCTTGATGTGCTTGACTAGTTGTGCTATTGATATTAATGTGATATTGAATGAATGCTTATGTTATTGATACAACTTCTGATATGGCTATCCATGCAATACAACATTAACACACATAAATTGTTGAAATTTTAAATTAATGTTTAAGATGTTGTTTGAAATGCCATATTAGATATCATTGTGATATTACATTCATAGTAATTTTCTCCTTTTTTTAACAGTCTACGAGATCCATCTTCGTTTATGTGATCCTGAAGAACAACTCAATCTATGATATCCTGGGACAAAAGTCTAGATTTTTCTTTTTTAAAATTTAAAGGTGGATGCCATGTTTTCTTTCTCTAATGTTTACAAATATTTTTATTTTGAAAATTTAAAGTACATTTCTTATTTTAAAAAATGAAATTATTTAATGAAAATTAACTAAGGAAACATGTTCTGGATCGTTGTTTTCATAAGTAAATCACAACTTCTGAATGTTGAAACTGTCAAGTATTTGCATTCATGACTTGGTGTTCAAGAATTTGTCTTAACTTGTATGCACTGGAACACCAATGGGTGTGATAAAAAGCTGTTGTCATAACCACAGATCACATCACTTTAGTTGTGGATAGCATAAAAAATATATGCATTTACAAGAAAACAAATGGCATTAGGGACATGTAACACATTTACAATAGTGGACTATAGCACGGAAGTGGCTATGAATTGCATGGCAGTGTTCATGGTTAGCATGGAAATACTGTTTTCTATTTCTCCAGCTAATCCTTCATTGCTCTTATCTCTCTTATACGACAGTTCTCTTCCGAAAGTTTCTTTATTCTTCATGAACAGAGGCATATTACTTTTCTTTGATGGGCTTTACATAGTATCACATTCCCTTTTTATAGGAGTTTGCTGTATTCTTCTGATATGATGTTTTGGTTCCAGTATTGATGTCCTTTTATAGCACACAGCTGCTCATGTCTATATATGAAATTTCTTCATATATAAAAAAAATTGAAAGCGTTGCTTACAAAAGGGAGAGCTTCGGAACCCATGCAAATGGGGGGAGCTCTGGTGACCTATGGGGGAGAGAGGGAAGGGGTATGCTCTGGAGATGGTAGGCAGGGTTGGCGAGCAGGGGCAGTAGCCCCTTGTCAATAATATTTTTTATCAATGCACAACACATTTCTTTGGATCTGAGAATACACTGAGTATTTTTAGATGGTGCATTGCTGGTGCAGGAAAAATTAACATATACTGACATTGTGTATGAGATCCAGTAATGGTTGTTAGACTGCTGTCATTCTATGGCTCTTCAACCATATCTTATGTCTGATGCATATTGAAAATTTGTAATATGCAACATGTATCATCCACATGTAGGACAGTTACAAAATCTTAAAACTTTTTTCATTGGGGTGATTTATTTGTGCACAAAAGATAATAACATCCCTAGTGTGGCTCTCTTTAGCGATGCAATAGAAATAAGAAAACACCCACCACTTCCATGGGTGATTGTGTGGACATTGGATGGCATCATGCTGTTGTCTCCTCTGGATCATCATCTCTGCATACATTACTCCCATCAGACAACATTTGAGGTATTTAAAAATGAAAGAGAAAATGCAGTGAATGATAATGAGAAGAAATACGGCAGCCAAAGTTAGCATTCCCTAACCTTGATCTTTCAATGGCATGCAAGTACAACTTGGCAATTAAATAGTAAATAGTAAAAACAAAAATGGGGAAAAGGTGGCCATTGTTATTTAAAAAACAAAGTGAGGCAGGAGATGGGCAATAATTGTGGCTAATTGCAGAGAGAGTGGGCATTTGTAGGAATAACAACTAAACATGGGGTGGGGGTGGCACCGTTAAACACTTGTTACTTTGGTGCACAACTACTGCTGTGCAATATTTAAAGCAGAAGAAAGAGGGGGAAGTAAATGGACTACCTTCAAGTCGATTCCAACTTATGGCGACCCTGTGAATAGGGTTTTCATGGTAAGCGGTATTCAGAGGGGGTTTACCATTGCCTTCCTCTGAGGCTGATAGGCAGTCACTGGCCCACGGTCACCCAGTGAGCTTCATGGCTGTGTGGGGATTCGAACGCTAGTCTCCCAGGTCATAGTCCAACACCTTAACCACTACACCACACTGGCTCAGTAAGGGGAAAGGTGGATTGTATTCCCTTCCCCTCTATCCCCAAAAGTGTCTATTTAGGTGGACATGGCAGGAGGTAGGCACTTTTTTAAAAAAAGGAGTTGACAGGGTAGGTTGGTACAATTTAAAATGGCATGAATAAGAAACTTTTATTCCAGTGCCGGGAGAACAGTGTTAAAAGCTTGGCTTTTAAGAGGCGCACCACTACTGCTCTATAATGAAGGAGCTTTCTCCAGTGTGAAAAACTAAATGATTTTTTTGATGGCATGCAAGACCGGTAGTAGTTACCAAAGAAAAAGAAATAAAACACAGTTCAACATATTGGTAGCATCCTCCTGAAGGTACTTGGATACTTCTTGAAATGTAATGCCTGGGGTACTTTTCCAAACAATAAATAATTTAGCTTTCAATTGGATTTAAAATTGCCTCTTTATGCATCTATGCCAGCCTTTACTTTTCAGCTTTTTTTATGGTTGGGGAAAACCTGCATAATTCAGGGGGATGGGTGGGAATTGGGACATACAGCTCAATGTTGTGTGGATGCATACCTAAAAGTGAGTGCATGGAACACTGCAATTATGAAGTAAATGGCCCAAAAGTCTGAGGGCAATGAAATGCAGAAATAACAGAATGTGATGATTATATTATTAACAGCAGCTATTCACACACACAAAACCCTTGTTAATACAGACATCTTTGCACAGACAAGCCAATTAATAAAGTATTGTAATTTAAACAACAACAAAAACTTTGTCACAATTCAGTCTACAAGTGATAGCAATAAACCACTTGTTGAATTGTAATTAAGTTGTTCTATATTGCAGTCTGAACTGTCAACTGCCTAACTTTGGTTGGGGAAAGCCATTTTGTTGCCACTGTTAAAACACTTGGGAGTTGGAAACCTTTATGTGGTTTGTAGAAGATCAACAGAGGTCTACCAGTAGATCCCAATCAGCCTTTTGCCCTCTCCTGTTTTTAGGTATTATAATAAACTCAATAGTTTTATGAATGGATCTGGTGGTGGTGGTGGCTGCAATTTTATACTACTACTAAGGAGGTGGGGCTTTTGGTCTTAATGGTTAAAAATGCACGTTTCAATGACAATAAACAATACTTCTGTTTCTCATGGGAAAATGCTACATTTGAAATGTGATGCAAGTATGTAGATGTGATGCCCCTGTAAATGTAATACTGTAAATGTGGTAAGTGTGGGTTTATTAGAGTATATGTGGTAAGTAGACTGAGGGAGGGAGGGGAGTACATGGGTTTGAATGTTGATGAGTATTGTATGATGATTGGCTGAGCGTCTGGGTGGCTGAAGGTATAAATGTGAGGATGACAGTTGTGAGGGGGTTCGAGTGCTGACGGGTTTTTGGAGAGGTGGTTGGTTCTGGGTTTTGGAGGGGTGGATTGGATTTAGGTGGGTAGTGAGGCAGGTATTTTATGACTAAGAAATATAAAGAGTAACACATGAAACCACGTGCTTGTTGACTGAACCTTTAAGTAATCTTGTTATTCCCTGTGTAAATAAATAAATCTTGGTTTACCAAAACATCTGATCCTTGGCTGGGTTTCACAGACCAGAAGGGTGGGCAGGGCATATACCAAGGTGGGGAAACAGTATCAATGGTAGCAGTGGTGAAGAGATAGTGTAACATCAGCAGGTATCCAGGGCTGTAATCTTTCTAGGCACAAAGATACAGGGGGGTTGTGGCCTGCAAGTGCACCCAGACACAACGTAGCAATAGGCCAGGAGGAGACTGTGATGTTCCTCTATTAGTGTATATATGGTAAGTGCTGTTTGTATAGGAGATACATGGTAAGTGGAATGAAAGAGGAGGGGGTAGTGAATGGGCAGTAGAATGCTAGATGATTGGCTGCATGTTTAAAATGGCTGACAGTATAAATGGAAGGATGACAGTTGAATCTGGGTGGATGTGAGGTGGATGTTAGTGGGTTGTTTGGGTGGGTTTATGAGAGGAGAGTGTGGAGTTCAGATTAATACTAAGACCAGTACCTCAGGAATAGATGTAACCATATGCTTAAGTGCCTTTTAAAGTAATCTTGTTATCTTTGTTAGTTAATAAATACTTTTGGTTTACCAAAGGCCTGATCCTTGGCTGGGGTTTCACAGACCAGAAGGGAGGGTAAGGTAAATACCAAGGCTGAAGAGTGACAAATGGTGGCAGCGGGGAAGGGAAGAATAACACCACAAGTATTCAGAGCAAACCAGAAATATATGTATCTGCATTGATACAAAGGGAGTGGGACAGCTTGAGCACGCAGTCACAGAGGTAACCTGATTGAGAGAGACTCAGGCAGAGCCTCTGGGGATACTGGTTATAGAACGTGACTGGTGGTGCTGCCTAGCAGGGGGATCTGGTGAGGTCTATGCTAGAGCGGAGAGAGAAACCATAAAAAAAGGACGGTCTGGACTGGTGGAGTCCCTGGTGGTGCCTAGTGACAGGCAGTAGCCACGAGCAGGTAGGAACCTGACAGGGAGAGCTGGGGAAGGGTGTCACAGAGACCAAGGCACAGTCTCAAGGCAATATTGACTACAGAGAGTGTCAGGTGGTGCTGCCTAGCAGTGGGATCTATGCTAGGGCTGGTGAGAGAACCGTTTTGAGAGCAGGACCCTGAGGTGGGACTGTGACAGGGTGGTGACCACGGGAGAGGTCCTGACATTGGCAGTTATGTCACAAGTGAGGAACAGTTCACTGCATCACTCTGTGGCTCAGGAGATGGTATATAAGGATATAAGAACAGTGCTGCTGGATCAGGCTAACGGCCCATCTATTATTAGCTTTCCTTGCAAGCAACTTAAAATAATAAACATTAAAACCAATGAAAAACATCACAACCTAAAAGCACATCAGTTCAGATAATGACAGGTCTTGCAAAAACTCGCATTAAAAGAGGCTGCTGACACCTAAATCACTTCAAATGTCAGGGCCAAAACTCTGGGTGAAAAGGAAGGTTTTTGCCTGGTACCTAAAAATAGGTGGTGATGATGATGCCAGGTATGTCTCTCCTGGGAGAGCATTCGATAAGCAGGGAACCACCACTGGAAAGGCCTGTTTTTGTTTCACCACCTTGCACACTTTCCACAGACAGGGCACACATAGAAGGGCACCAGATGAAGAATGCAGGGTCTGGGTTGGTTCATATGGTGAGAGGTGGTCTTTGAGGTATTGGGGTCCCGAGCCACATACAGCTTTTTATAGGTCAAAACCAGCATTTTGAATTGTGCCCAGAAACTAACTGGTAATCAGTGCAGTCATGCCAGAATATTCCGACCGTCCTGTCCCAGCCAACAATCTAGCTGACATATTCTGCACCAGCTGCAGTTTCTGACTATCTTCAAAGCAGCCCCACTTACAATTGTAATAATCCAACCTAGAGGTTACCACAGTGTAGACAACAGAAATTAGGTTGTCCCTGTCCAGATGGGGCACAGCTGGGCCACTAACTGAAGCTGATGAGAGGCAGTCCATGCCACCCAAGCTCCTTGAGCCTCAAACAACAGTAATGGATCCAGAAGTAGCCCCAAGCTATGTACCTGGTCCTTCAGAGGGAGTGTAACCCCATCCAGAGCAGGCCGTGCCCCACCCATCCAGTCTAGGGAACCACCTACTAACAGTGCCTCAGTCCTGTTGGGATTAAGCTTCAGTTTATTGGCTCTCATCCAGTCCATTACTGAGGCAAGGGCATCCTGCTCACATAGTGGCCAACCAGATGCCTGTGGGAAGCCCTCAAGCAGGACCTGAGTGCAGTAGCGCTCTACCCTCTTGTGATTTCCAGCAACTGGCATTCAGAGGCACACTGTATCCAACAGTGGAGATAGAACATTGATGAAAGGTAGAACATCGGCCGTAGCTCAGTGGCAGAGCCTCTGCTTCACATGCAGAAGGTCCAACATTCAGTCCCTGGTACGTCTAGGAAGGACTGGGAGAAACACCCTGCTTGAAACCCTGGAGAGCTGATGCCAGTCAATGTAGACAACACTGAGCTAGATGGACCCAATGGTCTGACTCAGTATAAGCCAGCTTCCTAGGTTCCTTTGACATTGTTGCTAGTAGCCATTAATAGCCTTATCTTCCGTGAATTTGTCTAATCCCCTTTTAAAACCATTCAAGTTGCTCTTTATGGTGTTTTGGGGTCACTTGTTATATAAAGGCAGGGTGCCATATTTTCATCAATGTTGCTTGTAATGCATAGGATAACTACACAAAGGTGGGCTGGTAGAGCTAATCTTGTAATGAAATTTCAGGTGAGGCATCCCCACGTGCACATTCCTTCTTCACAGGTGAACATATGGGATACTTAAGCAGACTGTTAACGCTGTGCACCCCTCCATGTTATGCTCAGGTTGTATATATATATATATGTAAATAAACCATATATCACAAAGACAAAAAAAGCAGTGTCCATTTCCCTAGACTTGAATGGAGTTGAAGTAGGCATTTTTTGTGTTTCTTTGCCACATTTCCAGGTATCATCAGTTTGGAGACTTGCAATATGAAGACTTCCATCTTTCATGGGTTCATCCTGTGATGCTGGTGCAGTTACATCTCTGTTTGGAATTCATGGATGCCTGGCATGTCTCTGATTGCTTGATATAGTAGTGTTGGTCTTCCGGTGGATTTGGAGAGGGAGATGGTATTTTACTGTAATCTCTGCAGTGAGATCTATGAGCCGCAAATCTGTTTACTAGGCCTTAAGAATATTACTTCTTATAAAGTACTGTTTCAGGTTGGATAGCCAAGATTGGCTTTCAGAGGTAGTCTATGGGTTGGTTAAAAAAGCTTGGGTAGTATTATTCAATCCGGCAGCAAGACCCTTCAATATCTCTTCATCTGAATGTAAATTGCTTCCTTTCCTCTATGTATTGGTTTCTTTCTACTTTGCTTTCTGCTGCTTCTGTCTCAGAACCTTAACAAAGCTGAGTGCAACCTGTCTGTCAAGTCCCATCACTAATCAACTCTTCCTGCTACTCTTTTGATTGCTGCAGCAACTGTTGAAGCACGGTTTCTGACCGGTCTCCCTTGTTCTTCTTTACAGCTATTCTTGTTGCTGGAGTCAAGGCAGCCTTAGGATTGGCTATAGCACTATCTGTGTAATTAAGTAGAAAAAAGGAACGTTCAGGAATACAAGTGTCAAGATTGTTATGTAATATCTTTCAAGAGGTAGCTTATCATAAACACACGTGCACGCACACACATATCAGATGGGGGGGGTCACCAATATTTTGCATCCCAGAGTATTGAAGGAACTTGCTGATGTACTCTCGGAACCTCTTGCCATCATCTTTGAGAAATCCTGGAGAACGGGAGAGGTGCCGGAGGATTGGAGACGGGCAAACGTCGTCCCGCTCTTTAAAAAGGGTAAAAAAGAAGATCCAGGGAATTACAGGCCGGTCAGTCTGACTTCAATACTGGGAAAGGTATTAGAACAGATAACAAAAGAGTCCATTGGCAACTATCTAGATGACAATGCTGTAGGAGCCAGCATGGGTTTGTCAAGAAAAAATCCTGTCAAACTAATCTCATCTCTTTTTTTGATCGGGTCACTAGCTTAGTGGATGGTGGAAATGCTGTAGATGTCATCTATCTAGATTTCAGCAAAGTGTTTGACAATGTCCCCCACGACCTTTTCATTTGCAAACGGTCAAATGTGGACTAGATGGAAATACTGTCAGGTGGATTCACAACTGGTTGGAAAACCGTACTCAAAGAGTGGTTGTCGGTGGCTCTGCTTCAGACTGGAAGGAGGTTTTGAGTGGAGTGCCACAGGGTTCTGTCCTGGGGCCGATACTCTTCAACATTTTTATCAATGACTTAGATGATGGGGTGGAGGGAAGCCTTATGAAGTTTGCGGATGATACAAAACTGGGAGGGATAGCTAACACAATGGAAGACAGGAATAAAATCCAAAGGGACCTGGATAGACTAGAAAATTGGGCTGAAATTAATAAAATGAAATTCAATAAAGACAAATGCAAGATTCTGCATTTAGGCCACAAAAACAAAATGCATGGGTACAGGATGGGAAATACCTGGCTTAGCAGTAGTGCGTGTGAGAAGGACCTTGGAATTGTAGTGGATCGCAAGTTGAACATGACCCAGCAGTGTGATGCTGCGGCAAAGAAGGCAAACGTGGTTTTGGGCTGCATAAACAGAGCTATAGTTTTCAGGTCGAGGGAAGTAATAGTCCCACTATATTCTGCATTAGTCAGGCCTCATCTGGAATACTGGGTTCAGTTCTGGGCGCCTCATTTTAAGAAAGATATAGACAAGTTAGAGCGGGTTCAGAGGGTGACGAGGATGATAGCCGGTATGGAGAACAAGTCTTATGAGGAAAGGTTGAAGGAACTTGGCATGTTCAGTCTGGTGAAGAGAAGACTGAGGGGTGACATGATTGCTCTCTTTAAGTACCCGAAGGTCTGTCACATAGAGGAGGGTACAGATTTGTTCTCTGCTGCCCCAGAGGGTAGGACTAGGTCTAATGGTTTTAAGTTGCAGGAGCGTAGATTCAGATTGGACATTAGAAGGAACTTCTTGACAGTAAGGGCGGTTCGGCAATGGAACTGACTGCCTAGGGAGGTGGTGGGATCCCCTTCGCTGGATGTCTTCAAGCAGAGGCTGGACAGCTATCTGTGGGAGATGCTCTAGCTGTGGATTTCCTGCTGTGAGCAGGGGGTTGGACTCGATGGCCTACAAGGCCCCTTCCAACTCTAGGATTCTATGATCCTCTGTGATCACTTCCCACCCTGGTTGTTCTTCTTCCCCATCTTGTCTACAGACTCACTTAGCTCACTCATAAGGTTAGAGCACAGTGGTTAACTTCACAGTGAAAAACACAGATCTAGTACTTAAAAGTACCATAAAATCATGACTTCTTAACAGGGAGCCTGGAATACTAGCATCAAATGGCTTAACACAGAGGTGATCTAGTATTTGGTGGGGGCTTTGAAGTGATGATTATTTACAAATTACTAAGACATGTAAGAAACATGCATGCTGTGACTACACACTAGCAATGGTTAAACAGCAAAAGAAACACACACCAACTTTATCTAGTGGATCCGTTGTTGATGTTTGCACTGATGTCATGGTCTGGGATTCCAGTACCATTCTTATGTTTAAAATATATAGAGAGAAAAGAATAATTTATTGAAAAACGCTGTTGTCATCCCTGTTGAAAGAACAACATTGAGAGGTGCATGCACTGATCATTTTAAAGAATTCATTAGAATGCATTAAATAATCTATGATAAAATCACACTAACTTCTTTGTGTTCATCTGTTGAACCACTCCTAATGTATTTCCCTGCCAAAGAGAATGTTAGCCAAAAGAGCTCTGTGGATGAATTGTTATTGATAACAAGGACTAAGTGAGCCTCCTGCTTTTCTCACCCAGAATCCTGAACCTATCCTACTTGGTAGCTGTTTAACTTATGAGATGGAATTGGCCCGGTCAGCTGAAGGAGAGAATACTACCTGTCCAACAGCAGGTGCCACAGTGCTGGAAAGTCTGGTACAACGGAATTCTTCACTGCACTTGATTGCAGAAGTGAAGCTGTTAATGTTCCCTGATATAGAAACAGGTGTTTCCGCGAAAGACATCAACCTGCCTGGAGATTCAGATCCCACCAATTGACTATTAAAAAATTCTGGTTGATATAAAACTATTTCCTGGAATATTGCTGGGTTACAGAACAAATGTATGGAGAATAGTTTAGAACAATATTTGCAATTGTTTGATATCATCTTTTTGCAGGAGACATTTTTTATTTATAGGGGTTCTATACTTATGTTCTTCCAGCTGCTAAATACAGCTCCCGTGGGAGGGTTAGAGGTGGTCTGTTAAGCTTAATTTTGTTTGATGTTGGAAGAGATGCTCAGTCAAGGGACTGGTCTGACAGTGAATATATACAGACAGTCCAGATAACTAGTAAACATTTGTGGGGTCTATTCTCTGTATTAATGTATATGCCTGTGGGTAGGAGTTCCAATTTGTGGTATCAGGTCTGATCCTCATTACAAACTTTACTGAAGAAAGTAGAACAATTGTTGCCTGATGCTGATATTTTTACTAAGTGATGTCAGCGCTGGAATGGGCCAAGACATAAATAGCTTTATTAAAAAGACACAGGCTAGTTTGGAGGATTCATGGTATCTCACCTGGACCTCTCAGGTGTTGCTGAACAAGCAACAGATTTCCCCCCCTGGCCCTGGCCCTTAGATTTGGCCTTTATAACTTTCATGGTTCTGATTGTGATAATTTGCATAGTTTGTACACTTTTCAAAGTTCTATTGGTGCCAGTATCATTTACTATTGTTTGGTGTCATCACTCTTCTCGGATGTGTTCTTTTGACCTACATAATAGATCAGAGAGTGATCACTTGCCCCTGGTTATGATAATATCTGCCCATATTGCACCCCCACTTGTAATATGCCATAATTTGGGGGGGTCCTATCTCTGAGAAACATCGCCTCAAATGGAGTACTGGCCTTAATGTGGCACAAACTTGTACAACCTTGCTAAATTCTCAACAGACACTAAAACAGATACCTTGTGAGATTACCAAATCTAGACACATATCTTTGCAACAATTATTTTCCTGATGAATCCCTACCTGACTAGGTCAGACTCAGAGGGGATTTGAAAGGAAGGGCTGGTTCGATCAGGAATGTAGATGAAAGGGACAAGCCCTGGGAAAACTTCAAAAAGATTGTCAGGATGGATAGGTCTGATTCTTTCATTTAATCATTGATACAGTTTTGCTCTCAATATAAGCAGTTTTTGAAGGCTAATCTTTTTTTTACTATAAAGATCAATCGAGAGAGTTTGGTCTTTATATAATACACAAAAAAGACAGGAAGTTTGGAAACTAGTAGCCACTGGTACTTAAATATGTAATTTTATTCCAGGTACATATACTCTAATTGAGACATGGTCTTAAACACTTCTCAGCCATTTATGGCAGTACCCAGAATGAGTCAGTTCATGAATACCAACTTCCTGAATTGGACTCACTTCCAGTGTGGCCTGTATTTACAGACCTAGAGTGTAGTAGTTGACTGGCACTTTGGCACTAGGAGGAGGGCATGGTACCTCCTGAGGTATTCAAACTGAATTCCCATTGTGGTCCCTGACCCTAGCAAGGATTTGTTCTGAAATTGATAATACCTGTGTTCCCTCTAAATTGGAAACAAAGTATTATATGCCAAATTTGTAAAAAGGGTAACAGACAGAAGCCTGCCAATTACCATTAATAAGCCTACCATCTTCTAAATAAAATGGAGGACTGGGCAGTTGATGAAATTGTTGCACCCAGAACAAGCGGGTTTTCGTAGGGCCAGAGTGCAACAGACCATTGTATCACCTTGAAGCAGTGGTGTACCTAGCATATTTGACACCCAGAACGGATCATTTTTTAACACCCCCCTCTTCTATACGACAAAATTATTTTCAGTAATAATCATGAAATGAAACAAATAATAATAATGGCCAGAAAAGAAATTTGCACTTACCAGACAAAAATATTACACGTTGCAGTTCGCACTCTGTTTCACTGTTTTAAATTTTATGTATGTATGTACTGCCTTCAAGTCGATTCTGACTTATGGTGACCCTATGAATAGGGTTTTCATGAGGCTGAGAGGCAGTGACTGGCCCAAGGTCACCCAGTGCGCTTCATGGCTATGTGGGGATTCGAACCCTGGTCTCCCAGGTCGTAGTCCAACACCTTAACCACTACGCCACACAAATAAAAACTCCAAGTGGTCATATAGAATGACAGAATTGAAGTAACTCAAGTTCTGTTTCTTCGTCTTTACAATCACTGTGCTATCATTGTTTATTTCGAATCTACTGTTTAAACGCAGGAATATGTAGTACCATCCTATCTACTATGTATTTCTATAAATAAAGTAGCTTTTCTTATTTCACTAAGTCTTACGTCTCAGTGATCTCAATGCAGGGTAAAAGCCTGCTATTAGGATGCACACTAGGATGCACACCTTCACTTGGTGAGGGGGTTTGAGATTGTTGAAGAAGCTGAGAGCAATGCCGTCAGGGGTTTAGTCCAAGAGGTTAGATTCCTAGCAGGGACAACCAAGACGGAATGGTCAAAGCTGAGACACCAGACTAAGATGCATCCAAACTCAGAGGAAGGCAATGGTAAACCACCTCTGAATATCTCTTCCCATGAAAACCCTATGAACAGAGTATCCAAAATGCAACACAAGATAGTTCTGGAAGATGAGACTCCCAGGTCAGAAGGCACTCACCGAGCTACAGGGGAAGAACAAAAGACAGGTACGAGTAGCGCTGTGACTAATGACACAGCTAGGTCAAAGCCAAAAGGAAGCCTATAAGCTGATGCGCACAGATGCAAAAGGAGAGTCCACAGTTGTACGACGCACACAATAGGAACATGAAATGTGAGAAGCATGAACCAGGGAAAGTTAGAAATTTTCAACAAAGAAATGGAATGTATCAACATTACAATACTTGGCGTGAGAGAATTATTTTATTTTATTTTATTTATTTATTATTTCAATTTATATACCGCCCTTAGCAGAATAGCTCTCAGGGCGGTGAACAAACAAGATAAAATACAATATATCATAGTAAAAAATCACAAAAACATGTACAAACAAACAACAGAAAGCACAACAAAAACGAAATACAACACAAATTAAGCAGGATACATGTTAAAAGTAGAAAGATTAAGAAAATTAAAAGATTAAAATGCCTGGGAGCATAAAAAGGTCTTTACCTGGCGCCGGAAAGATAGAAGTGTAGGCGCCAGGTGTACCTCTTCGGGGAGGCTGTTCCACAACTCAGGGGCCACCACAGAAAAGGCCCTAGATCTCGTAACCACCCTCCGGGCTTCCCGAAGAGCTGGTACCCGGAGGAGGGCCTTAGATTCTGAACGAAGTGAACGGGTAGGTTCATAGCGAGAGAGGCGTTCCACAAGGTATTGAGGTCGCACGCCGTGTAAGGCTTTATAGGTCAAAACCAGCACCTTGAATCTCGCCCGGAAGCAAATAGGGAGCCAGTGCAGACGCGCCAGAATAGGTGTTATATGCGAAGACCGACTGGTCCTCGTCAATAGTCTGGCAGCCGCGTTCTGCACCAGCTGAAGCTTCCGAACTGTCTTCAAGGGCAGCCCTACGTAGAGCGCATTACAGTAATCCAATCTTGAAGTTACCAGAGCATGAACAACGGAGGCGAGGTCATCCCTGTCCAGATAGGGGCGTAGTTGGGCTACCAGACGAAGATGGTAAAATGCATTCCGTGCCACCGAGGCCACTTGGGCCTCGAGAGACAAGGAAGAATCGAAAAGAACCCCCAAACTACGTACCTGTTCTTTCAGGGGGAGTGTTCTGCACCAGCTGAAGCTTCCGAACTGTCTTCAAGGGCAGCCCTACGTAGAGCGCATTACAGTAATCCAATCTTGAAGTTACCAGAGCATGAACAACGGAGGCGAGGTCGTCCCTGTCCAGATAGGGGCGTAGTTGGGCTACCAGACGAAGATGGTAAAATGCATTCCGTGCCACCGAGGCCACTTGGGCCTCGAGAGACAAGGAAGAATCGAAAAGAACCCCCAAACTACGTACCTGTTCTTTCAGGGGGAGTGTTCTGCACCAGCTGAAGCTTCCGAACTGTCTTCAAGGGCAGCCCTACGTAGAGCGCATTACAGTAATCCAATCTTGATTGATCCAATCAAGGTGGAGACATTCCAGACCAGTCACCATCTGGACAGGGTGCTTGGTGAGAGGGAAGAACTCCTATAGACCACAGCGACCCCCCCTCCCCGGCCCTCAGATCTACCACAGTGCTGAACCAAATACCTGGGTGGACAAAGCTGGGAAAGAGCAACTCCTCCCTGATCAGCCACCCAGGTTTCGGTTATACATGCCAGGTCGGCACCCTCCTCCAGAATTAAATAATGGACAAGTGAGGTTTTATTATGTACCGACCTGGCATTCAAAAGCAGCACTTGGAGATCCGAGAGCTGGCTGATAGGACAACCAACAAACCTGTGGGTATGAGGAGAACCGAAACAAGGCACAGACACAATTTGTCTGGGACGAGTTCCCCTTACCTGGCCTGTTCTCCTCCTAACGCCATACCTCCCATTACCCGTCACTACGTTAATTGGGCCCCCCGAAAGCCCCCCCACGAAGGATGGAATCTTTTCTCCCAGGCACATGTTAAAAATACACAAACTCACACAGACAAGCAATCATACAATCATTCACCCAACAGTAACGCACACACACACCGAACAAACAACATTAAAATTAATTAGTCCTCTTCAAACAACAATGGCAGTCTCGGGCCCCCCAGCCAAGAATGAGCTGCCAGCGATGGCACCAGGACAGCAACACAGCCCCAAGCAGCGACAACAGCGCCCACACACGAGCAGAGAAGCGGCGAAGGCAGCGGAGCCGCAGTGGTAATATCCTGGGCAGCGGCACGGTCCTTGGAGACGATGAAAACACCCGCAACCAGCGGCGGCGATGGCGGCAACACGAGCCGCAGCGACGAAGTCCCCGGCAGCAACACGGTCCCAGCAGCGGCGAAAACGCCCCGCGCGCAAGCGGGCAAGCGGCGACAACGGCGGCGCGGGCCGCGGCACAGAGTCCCCCGCAGCGGCACGCCCCACGGCAGCAGCAACAACGCCTGCATGCAAGCGGGCCGACAGCGGCAACGGCGGCGGCGCGGGCCACGGCGACAGAATCCCCGACAGCGGCACGCCCCCCGGCAGCAGCGACAACGACCGTATGCAATAGATGGTATCTCTCCTCATAGATGTTCTTGTAGGCTTCTAAAACTGCCGGATGGTCTTCTACTTCTTCCAGCTTCTCCAAGATTTAGTTTAAGATGTAACAGGCGCCTGTAGATGGTATCTCTCCTCATAGATGTTCTTGTAATCTATAGGTGTCCGTCACTCCCAGGGCCCAGATCTGCAACAGTCAATGAGCATCCGCCAAAGCAGGAAAGTGCAGATACCCCACAGAGTGTCACAGATGCAACTCAGCTAAACACTAGCCGCCACAACACCACAACGTTATTCAATATCAGCTCTCCTGTTGGGCTATATTCAAGCAGCGTCCTCCTCCACTCAAGACTGCTGAAACATAGATAACAAAGCATGGCCTACAGAGGCCTCTCACAAACATTCATCAGCAGTATTCACCCAACAGGGTGGAACCAGCTCAACAGTCAAAGTAGATGATAAACTTAAAATATCTTTTTGTCTTTTTCTTCTTAGTTCCACAGTGATTTAGTTATAGTGTGGGTTAACTCCTATGATGTTCCTTTCTGAGTTGTTTTCGGTTGCTCTCAATAGCAACCCTGGCTCTGAGCTGCTCTAAGCTGCTGTAGACGACCAACAGATAGTACGCCACTCCCCGGCTGCAATCTTATCTTCAAGGCCGCTCAGTGGCGTTTTATAATCTCATCCAAGACAGAGTGTAATTAAATAAAAACTCTTAACTTACACTCTCCTCGGGCAATGTTCCTTTATAGGCCCCTTCCCAGCTGCAAGCAAGTGCTGTTTTGGAGTTGGAAGACAATGTTTTGGTCTTTGTCACAGGAGAAAGGAGAAAGCGTGCCTCTCTTCGGCTCTCCCGGCAATCAGGAATTAAAATGGATGGGAATGGGACACTTTCAATCAGGCAACTACAAAACATTTTATGCAGGAATTAAGAAGAAATGGGGTTGCTTTAATAGTGAGAAGTGATGTAGCAAAAGCAATTAGGAGCTACAACGCAAGGTCTGAGCGAGTGATATCAATGAGATTAAACGGGAAACCTATAAACATAACCATCATCCAAGTCTATGCTCCAACATCAAACGCAGAAGAAGAGGGATTGGAGAGATTTTACGGAGAAGCACAAGAAGAAATTGATCACACACCCAAAACAAGATGTGCTGATAATCATGGGGGACTGGAATGCGAAAGTAGGGAACAGAGAAGAACTAGGAATTGTGGGGAAATGGGGCCTAGGAGACAGAAATGAAGCAGGAGAAAGACTTATTGAATTCTGTGAAGCCAATAATTTGTTTCTTGCGAACACATTTTTTGAGCAACCGAAAAGACGACTGTATACGTGGACATCATCAAATGGTCAATATAGGAATCAAATTGATTATATAATTGGTAACAGAAGATGTAGAAGTTCCATGCTTTCTGCAAAAACAATACCAGGAGCAGACTGCGGTACAGATCATGAACTGGTTGTATCAAAAATCAGAGTAAAGCTAAAGAACAAAGCAATAATAATTTATTTATTAATGCCAAAATACAATTTAAATAACATCCCAGAAGCATATAAAGATCAAATAAGAAACAGGTTTGAGGCTTTAAATGTAGTTGACAGAGAACCAGAAGAACTATGGAGTGAAGTCAGAGACATTATCAGGGAAGAATGCAAAAAGACAATACCTCTAGTTAAAAAGAGAGAAAGACCTCGATGGATGACTGAAGAAACTCTTCAAATCGTTAAAGAGAGAAGGAAAGCAAAAGCAAAAGGAGATAGAAACATGATCAGAACCCTAAATGCAACAATAAAGCAACTAGTACGTAGGGACAAAGAGAACTATTACAATAGTTATTATATAGAAATAGAAGAGGACAACAAAAAGGGTAGAACAAGAGCCCTATTCCAAAAGAATAAGCCAAGAGTAGGGATGTTGAATAATCAACAGGGGAACACACTGACTGACCGAGATGAAATAAAAGGAAGATGGAAGCAATACAATGAAGAGCTCTATAAAAGAGATGCAAGGATGACAGATTCATTCACGGAGGAACCATATGATGAAGAACCAGAAATTTTAGAATGTGAGGGGAAAGCTGCTCTTAGAATACTTGGAAGAAACAAATCACCAGGAACAGATGGCATACCAATAGAGTTGCTACAAGCTACTGAGTCTGAATCTGTCCAAATTTTGACAAAAATCTGTCAAGAAATATGGAAAACTAAACAATGGCCCACAGACTAGAAGCATTCCATATACATCTCAATTCCAAAGAAAGGGGATCCCAGAGAATGCAGTAATTATTGAACTATTGCCTTAATAGCTCATGTAAGTAAAGTAATGCTCAAGATTCTACAACAAAGGCTCTTACCATATATGGAGCGAGAAATGCCAGATGTCCAAGCTGGATTTAGAAAGGGAAGAGGCACCAGGGATCATATTACAAACATACATTGGATAATGGAACGGACCAAGGAATTTCAGAAGAAAATCACCCTGTGCTTTATAGATGACATCAAAGTCTTTGACTGCATAGATCATGAAAAACTATGGAATGCTTTAAAAGAAATGGGGGTGCCACAGCATCTGATTGTCCTGATGCACAACCTATACTGTGGACAAGAGGCTACTGTAAGGACAGAATATGGAGAAACCGATTGGTTCCCCATCGGAAAGGGTGTGAGACAGGGTTGTATTTTATCACCCTGTTTATTTAATCTGTACGCAGAACATATCATACGGAAAGCGAGAGTGGACCAAGATGAATGAGGTGTGAAAACTGGAGGGAGAAATATCAATAATTTCAGATATGCAGACAATACCATACTACTAGCAGAAATCAGTAATGATTCGAAACGAATGCTGATGAAAGTTAAAGAGGAAAGCACAAAAGCAGGACTACAGCTGAACGTCAAAATGACTAAAGTAATGACAACAGAAGATTTATGCAACTTTAAAGTTGACAATAAGGACATTGAACTTGTCAAGAATTATCAATACCTTGGCACAGTCATTAACCAAAAGGGAGACAATAGTCAAGAAATCAGAAGAAGGCTAGGACTGGGGAGGGCAGCTATAAGAGAACTAGAAAAGGTCCTCAAATGCAAAGATGTATCACTGAACACTAAAGTCAGGATTATTCAGACCATGGTATTCTCGATCTCTATGTATGGATATGAAAGTTGGACAGTGAAAAAAGTGGATAAGAGAAAAATCCACTCATTTGAAATGTGTTGGAGGAGACCTTTACGCATACCATGAACTGCAAAAAAGATCAGTAATTGGGTGTTAGAACAAATTAAACCAGAACTACCATTAGAAGCTAAAATGATGAAACTGAGGTTATCATACTTTGGACACATCATGAGAAGACATGATTCACTAGAAAAGACAATGATGCTGGGAAAAACAGAAGGGAATAGAAAAAGAGGAAGGCCAAACAAGAGATGAATTGATTCCATAAAGGAAGCCACAGACCTGAACTTACAAGATCTGAACAAGGTGGTTCACGACAGATGCTGTTGGAGATTGCTGATTCATAGGGTCGCCATAAGTCGTAGCTGACTTGAAGGAACATAACAACAACAGGTAAATACACACGCAGGCACACATGCATTTCAGACTGTTGATGATCTCTACTAATATCTATACAAATTTACACAACCGGTATGGGGCATCCTCTTGATTCTTCTGGACTCCACGGCAGTGTTTGACACCATTGGTGATGGTATCTCACTGGCCCATCTCTGTGCATCGGTAGCTAGTGATGAACAGTCATTCCACTCCGACTTGCAAGGCTGGTTTCAGATTGTGGCATTGAGGGGGGGATTCTGTTCGACCCCAAGGTGTTTCAGCGGTGGTGTAACTCAGGGCTCCTTCTGGGCCCCTTGCTTTTCAACACCCATTATGAAGCAGCTGCAGGGAGGTCCCCAGGGGATCTGTCGCTCAGTCCCAGCAGTATGCTGAAGTTGCCCAGCTTACACATGCTCCGTGGA
The DNA here is from genome assembly GCF_030035675.1 of Rhineura floridana. NCBI lineage: Eukaryota > Metazoa > Chordata > Lepidosauria > Squamata > Rhineuridae > Rhineura > Rhineura floridana. Next base: position 60,929,866 of record NC_084481.1, on the reverse strand, counting down.
TCTCTGGGGCAAGAACGGTAATGCCTGTATCTGGACATCTGGAAGCAAAGCAGCTCCTTCTCAGCACTCTTGACTGCAGTGACACAGCGCGGTGCTTGAAAAGCCAGAAGCCCCGACGGGAATTTTTAATTGTGGATTTGTTACCACATGAATCCCCCGCCTTTCCTGCGAGGAGCCCCAGGTGGCATACAACATTCTCCCCTAAGTGGTACAGCCCCGGTTTTCCATGCAGAAGCCACCCCCTCCCTGTTCAGTCCCCGGTGGCATCTCCAGGCAGGGCTGGGAACCTCCCCTGCCTGGCACACTGAAGAGCTGCTGTCAGTAAGTGCAGAGAGGCCTGAGCTAGATGGACCATAGAAGGCAGCTTCCTAACCCCATTGTTGGCTGAGCGACAGGCCCGAGGTCACTCAGGGAGCTTTCTGGCTGAGCGGTGCTTTGGATGAACCCCTCCCACCGGCAGCCCCAGCGCACCCCTCACACCACCATCCAACGCTGGGCCCACTTGGTGCCCACTGCCAGGGCCCGCTTGGTGTGATCCAAAGTGAGCCTGCTATTCATCCGCAGCCCTCTGTGGTGTGGATGCTCCTTCCCAGGTTGCCACTCCTGCCATGCGGTAGCAGCTGTGGCATAGTGCCCCTGGACCTCCAGCAGATGGCGCCCAAGCGCTGGCCTGGCCAAGGCTGACCGTGGGGGTGGTGGGAGGAGGAGTGGGACAGGCAGCAGCGAGCACATCCCCATCAAACGGCTGCGTCCTCCTCCTCCTCCGGCTGGGGCAGCACCCCGTTATTGCCCGCACCCGGGGCAGACCGCTCCCACTGCTCCGCCCTTGGTACTCCACTGCCTTGAAGGCCTTGATCCCAGAAGTATGCTAACTGTTACAGAAAACATCTTTATGTTGATTTTATCAATCTTACATCAGTCTTTGATTCCATTGCTATATTGAGACTGTGGGAAAAGCTTGAAACAACTGATATTGGTAGATGGTTTCTTAGGTTACTAATTTAATTGTATTCCAACCTTATGGCTAGGTTGAGAGTGGGCTGGCAAAGGTCATTTTCTGAGCCTATTTCATTGAGAGGTGTTAAACAGGGCTGTTTGCTGGATCCTTTTCTATTTAACTTTTATGTTAATGATATCGTTCAGGCTACGGATTAACAAAAAAAATTTTCTCCTTTCCTTAATGGGCGCAAAGTCCTGAACTTGCTGTGTGCTGATGATATGGCACTCATGTCTTACGCTGTGATTGGCCTTAGAAGAATGTTGGTGAGTTTGGCTGACCACTGTGAAAAGAAGAAGCTGAGGATTAATTATGATAAAACAAAAACTGTAGTCTTTGGCAGTAACAGAACCAAGCACAGATGATCAGTTAATGCTTGGCCCCTACAGCAATGCCCCCTTTTCAAATACCTGGGTATTTTATTTTAGGAGTCTCTGTCCTGGAAGGTGCATCTTAATGCAGCTCTAACAACCACTCATTGGTCTGTGGGGGCTGATTTGAAAAGTTTCTTTTCTAAGGGTGACTAATGAATAGCCCCCGTACTTAAAATATTCCAGGGCAAAGGAATTACACAGCTCCTGTAAAGGGGCCAAAACTTGCAGATGGGATGAGAAGGTGCTTGCCCAACTGGAAACAGTCCAGAATAATGTCTTAAGGAAAATGTTTGGTCTCTCCCAGGGTACCCTTGCTGCACACTTGTCCTGGAAGCAGGACTGCCCTCAATTATTGTACAAGTCTACCTGATATTGTTAAAATATTTCAAGAAGCTTGGGAGCCTCTCTGAAAATCACTTAAATCTTGTTACTGGCACTGCAGGGAGGGGAACCAGTGGGAAAATGTTGTCCCACATCTTGAAAATGTATTCTCTGCCCTCGTCAGAGGAAGTTAAGTCTTGGGATACAAATAAAATTCTCCACTGGTTCCTTGAGTGGGATGTCAATCGAGATGCTGGTCTGGTTCTCCCTGTGGTACCCTCAATAAGAGGTGCACAGAATTTTAAAAAATCCAAAATGTGGAAAAGAAATATACCAGACTAGGAATCTTGCTGTAGCATAAGTCTTACTCTGGTCTTGTTATGGAAGTAAAACATAACCCTCAGGAGTAATTGCATTGGACGAGAGGAAGGGAAGGATACAAATTGAAACAGGGGCCCTAAATGGCACTTGGTGGGCTGTACCTGTTCTGTAACTACATCACACATTCAGGCTGCAGTCTTAAGTATGCCCAGTCTGAACAGGTTCCAACTGAACACAGGAGGAACATCTTTGATGGAACATTCTGTGAATTAATCTATGCTTTAGGGTTGAAGGGCACTGTATCCCATACCTCACCATTTGAAGGTTGGGCACTTTCGCTTCTTCCACTCTTGACCACCCTCTCTCCAGTAAGGAAAGATGCACTGGCTCTGATCTGTGGTAACCTCGCATAGAGTCCATGTCTATGAGTGGGACAGGGAGGGAGAATCTGCTGATAAAAAGGGAAGTGCAGGAAAATGAATGTGGGTGATTGGCTGTATTAAAAAGGGCATGATCCATGACTGTGGCGGGAGCAAACTTATTGGCCTGCATGCCTCTTACTAACTATTCTGGTAGTCTGGCAAGCACATATTTGGAGTGAAGTGGTGGGTGGGGAAAGGGTTGTGAGTATCTCTCTTCCTGCTTCTTCTTTATTCCAAATTACCCCACTCTGGAAACAAGTTTTTGACATTGGGCATGCATATGTTTGTGCAGAGGACCCAAAGTGTGTATGTGACATTCAGGCTATTTAGGAAGTGGAAGGTCCTGCAATTCACACAGTTACTTGAATTGCAACTTTAGTAAATTGTATCTTTCACCCTCAACTCTAAATATTTTTATCCAGAAGTAAGTCCCATTGATTTCAATGGGATTGGTTCCAGTTAAGTTAGGATCACCTTGCAGTCACTAAAACAGGATGCTCCACTGCTGGAGTCCACCAGATGGCAGCAATGGTTCATTTAAAACATCTTTTAAATTGGTAGAAAAAATAGAAATCTTAATATTTTTTTCCTACTTAAGGGGTGGAGTTGACAAAAAAGCAAATGAGAGAAACAAAGCAGGCATTGTGAAATCTGTCACTGGGCCATCTTCTGCTGATGAAAGTATGACGGGGGCAATTTTAGAACTCTGTTGTCAACAAAAAAGTAAAAATACAGCCAGCTCATAGCTACATAGAGCCAGAATATTTCAGTCCAATTTAGTTACAGCTTAAACTAGATATTATCAGAGATACGGAGCTGCTGCTGCTCCAAGTCTTCCCTCTGCCCTTCCTCATAATGTTTCATTCAGGGAAGGGGAACCTGTGGCCGTCCAGATGTTGCTAGACTACAACACCCATCATCCCTGACGGTTAGCCATGTTGAAGGGTCTGATGGTAGTTGAGTAGTCCAAAATGTCTGGGAGGCCACAGGTCCCTCATTCCTGATTGAGGTCAACACAACATGTGAGATGATGTCAGCTTGTCTCACAGCACTGGCTGGCAGAGGTGGGGTAATTAATGATGTCATATGCTGGCTTGAGTTTAGGTGTAATGAGGAAGTAGCAATAATCATAAATGGACCACTGGCAGTTCCATCTCTCTCATAACATCTAGTTAAGCCCTTGTACATACTTAAAACTAGAAAGATCCATGTTCAGCAGTCATGGAGCCAGCAACATGTTTTGCTACAGCAAGAGTGTAATTGGGGTTTTTTTACGATGTTTTGTTTTGATATGTTTTAAAGTCTTTTGTTTTTAAGATGTGTTAGAGCGGTTTTAGTGTTTTGTTTGCCACCCTGGGCTCCTTATGAGAGGAAGGGAGGGATATAAATTGAATGAATGAATGAATAATAAGAGTGCAAGGCACATCATTTCCTTCCAAATCCTATGATATAGATAAGTATGTTTAAGCAAGGGATGGATCTGTCAATTTCAATTTGCTCAGTTTCTCATTTTTCCAGTCTTACATTTGATTCTCCACATTTCTGCAACAATTTGCAGTTATCCAGCATTTTAGTGAAATATTTTTGTATGCAGTTTTGATGGCTGTGCACAGCCTTGCACGCAATTTCTCCTAATATAATGCATTTTGTAAGTTATTTTCACTAATGTATTAATGTTTATGCACACTTTCCCCCAGTATATGCATTTTTGCAAACATTGCTTAGTTGGAGAAGTGCATCGCAAAATTCAGATAAGTGCAAATTTTAAAGGATGGCTGTGTTTTGGTTCTCATATTGATTTGGAAAGTGCAGATTTGATAAATTCATCTGTTAATGCAAACTGAATCTAATTTCTCCCCCACCACTCATCTAAGCATAGGGTTGGATCCAGATGACTAACAGAACAATCCAAACTATAGAAAACCAGCGTAATTTAAATTACGCTGGTGGAATTTACCCCTAGTCCAAACTCTGTTCAGGAGCAGGGCTACCTCTGGCTGAGCTGCCCCCCAAGCATGGCAGGGGGGAAACAACCCTTTAAAACAGAGTTTCACTTTCAGTTATGCCTTTTTGCTAGCATAACTTTGCTGGGTGGCTGGATCACGTAGCCAAGCAGAATGGAGTTTAGAATGGGGTAGGTCTGCCCCTGTCCCCACCACTCCCCTGGAACACCCTTTGTGGGGGACTAACCTTGGCTCAGCTGCCTGTGGCTGAGCTGGCTGAACCCCAGCTGAGCCAGGATGAGGGACTACAGTTGGTGAGCCTGAGCCCAGGCTCAGCTGGAGATCTGCCTATGCCACTCATCCTGGTGGATCTTGGGTTTGGATTACTCCCTAAGTCTGGATTTAACCCATTTATGGCAGGGGTGGGGATCCTGTGGCTCTCCACATTTAATGGACAATAGCTTCCATAATGTCTGACTATTGGCCATGCTGTCTGTGGCTGGTGGAGGGCCTCAGGTTTCCTCATCCCTGTATTATACGGAGAGGAAGAACTAGTCGAGCCATTTTTTTAAAAACTAGCCACTGTTAGCATATAACAGCACTGCTACAGGGCCAAGTTCAAGGTGTTACTATTGATATATAAAGCTCTTAACAACTTAGGACCAGTTTACTTGTGGGATCACCCATATGTTCCCACCACTTTGGTCTGAGGAACTGGCACTGTTACAGGTGCCACATAATACTCATTCTGCATAGTGTGGCAGCACCTGCACTTTGGAACTCCCTGTCTATTGATATCAGGCAGGTGTCTTCTCTGTATTCTTTTCAGTGCCTGCTTAAAACGTTGTATTTAGGCAAGCCTATCCAGACATTTAGATAATGATGCATTTTAACCTTTTTTATAGTTTACTGCTGTTTTGTTTTTAGATGTTTCTAATTAGTTTGTTGTAACTGTTTTTATTGACAATTTTCATGTTTCTTGTAAACCGCTTAGAGTTTTATTTTACAATGAGACAGTATATAAATGTTGTTAAATAAATATAGATTATTTAAAGTCCAGATCCTCCGTTATACACTGCCTTCAATTTGTTTCTATGGTGATAATTCTGCTTTGCTTTATTAGCATAAAACTTTTTTTTAGGATTTCAGTGCATAATCAACTTATCTGCTGAGTGGAAAATATTACAAATGAGAGTTTTCAAAGTTACAATGATCTCATCCATTTTTCAGTTCCTGTAATTTTAAAGTATAAGGGTCTGTTTCTATCTGCTTAAATAAACGGAATGGAGGGCAATGCAGGGTGTATATGGTCTGTAAAAATACAATTTTCATTTTAATTGGATTGCATTGTGGATAATGTGGGCAGCCCTACATAAAGCATTGCAGTAGTCTAATCTGAAAGCTACCAGAGCATGGAGTACAGTGGCCAAGACATCTTTGTCCCCAATGGGTTGTATCTGTTGACTCGGCCCGAGATGGAAATAGGTGCTCCTAGCCACAGGCTACTGGAGCCTCCAGTGACAATTTTTGATCCAGGAGTACCCTCAAGCTACACACCAGCTTCTTCCAGGGGAGTGAAACCCTGTCCAAAATTAAAACATGTTACATATGTTTGTAAAATGGTTTCTGAACTATTGCTTCTCATTTCCCCCCTAAAATCTGTTACATGAATTCCTAAGCATTACTTTCAATGGTGTTGCCGTCCAATCCAGTACTCCAAATGGTCTAATGACAAAGTTATCAAGTATTAATTGTGAAGCTCTCTGGGCCTTTTATGGTGCCAGGTGTTCTTCTCCACAGGCTAGGGAAACAATTAATAGCTACCTTCCCCAGAGGATGCTTTTTTGGACATGAGCTTAGCCTTCAAAAGTTCCTCTAATGACAACACTGATCCAAATGTTTTACACAAACTTGTTTGCAAGGTAGGGATTACTGTCCAATTATAAAGTGCCAGTGGGGTGGAGGACACAGATGAGTCATTTTGAGAAAGATTGCAACTATTTTACAGTGGTGAACGAAAACTTAAAAATCATACACATGCTGCCTTCCTTTTATGAAGTGGAGGGGTGATGACAAGAATTCATGAATGATTTTAATTTGGAAGCAGTCAGCTTGCTTTTCGTAAACTCAAGGCATCCAGGAAATTTGCTAGGAGCATCCATTGTTTTTATATTGGTTGCCTGGGCCCAAAGAAATCAATGAGAGATCTCTCTTTGATTACAGTGGAAGTGGATGACCGTCATTCAAAATGTTGCCTATCAAAATCCAAACTAAAGCACATGGCACCTCTGGCGGGCATGTTTTTGGGTGCCACATGGGTATAATGTAGTGTATCACAGTGACTTGTGACTTTGCTGTCCAAGTCATCAGCTGCCTAGATCACAGATTGTGGTCCATAGAAGAAGGCAGATTTTACTGGCCTGCTTGGTGCATTTGCTGCTATTCTAAAAACAAGCAAATGTTATGGAGCCACTGGGAAGTGTTGCTAGATCAAGCTGATGTACTATAAATACAGCAGCAAAGTAGGGAGCTGAAGGCAGCAATGAAGAGGAAAGGAGAACCAGAGTGGTAGGTGGGTGGCAACAAGGGGGATCTATACCATAGTAAAATAGCACCCTTTGTGAGTGACTGCTTGTGGGGAGTTACCAGAACATGCCAATGACTTGTTTTTACATGGATGGTTACTTTGGACACCAGTTGGCAGTTCCCCCCTCTGCTGTAGACAGTGAGAGAACAAACATAACATTGGTAGTGCCTTTACACTTAGCTATCATGACTCACAGAACACAGCTACACTACAAATTTAAACCGAAACCCTGAGAATTATTGTTTTCTGAAGAGAAGCACTAGAAATGTCATCAAATTATTAGGTTATTACCTGAACTAAAATTCCTTGGATTATTTGTGAGAAAGATATTCAATTTAACCTGTATATGTTTATTGTGTAGCTAAACTTTATTTGTGACATTTCTCTTCTGAGCCTTCCAGGGTGAACTCAGTGTCGTTTTGGCAATTAAGAGTCCCTTGGTTATGCAAAGAAAGGAATTGGGGGGTATTAAAGAGATATTAAAAATTGTCCTTTAAAGCATGGTGCAAATGACATCATCAGATGTGTGTTTTTGCATGCCTGGTCTCCCTATTGATCTCTCCTCAGCAAATTCCTGCTTCTCCTCTCCATGCTTAACATGGGAGAAAGGAAAGTTCCTTGATGTAGAAAGATTAAGTTTAATGTGAGAACGTAAATGTTTATCTAATTATTGTTATTTAATAGAAGCTGGTTGAAGTAATCACATCTATAAATGCAAGTGCTTCCCCCACCTCCTTTTCAGTTTCAGTTGGCTGCAAAGATCAATACAGCAAATGGAAAAAAGAGAGGCTTGAAATGAATTTAGCTGCCCAAGTCTGAAGCATTTTGTTATCTCAGTGTGCTTGCATTTTCTTCCCTCCAAGATTGTAATCCCTTTTGAGCTGAGAATGGCTATCTGTGTGTTCCACAATGCTAGTGATATCATTGCTGGTTTACAAGAAGTGGTATTTTTATTTGTAGCCAGTCTTCCTTTGGTGCAAGACAGCTGGAGTTCTCGAGGGCCAAACTAGTCCTTGAGCTAAATGTGTAGCTACCTCTTGCTGAAAAGGGCAACTGACAGGTTAGCCTCCCCCTCTTGCACCCTAATGTCTAGTACAGGAGTTCCCAAAGTGTGGTCCATGAACCCCCAGTGGTCCATGAACTTCATTGAGGTGGTCCATGGCATGTCTGCAAAAATACATGTAAAAATCAACTAGCACAGTGCATTACAATTGCTATGACGGGCAGAAAAATAATTTAGTGGTCCACCAAGACCCTCAGCCATTTTCAAGTGGTCTGTGAGGAAAAAAGTTGGGAGACCACTGGTCTAGTAGATTTACCATGTCCTCCTGTGATGACTTTGCACCTTTCCCTGCCTCTTGCCAGGACATTATATTTAGGACACGGTAACTTTTACTTGTCATCATTACAGAAGGAAAGGGAGGAGTTACACATGTAGATTCAATGCATTTATGATAAAGTTTAGAGGCATCTCCAAATGACCTGTTTTTTCATCATTCATCCTGATTTGTTTGCACAAAGCTTGTGTGGAGGTTATGCAGTATCTGCTGTTGAGCATTCATCCCAATATGTTTGTGTGGAGGTTATATGGCCTCCTGTCAACCAGTTGTTCTCCCACCACTTCTCAGTGCATTTCCTCATTGCTTTCCTTACTACAAAAAGTCTGATTTTCTTTTTTTAAAAGAGCGGGTTTGTTGTGCCAGAGCACTTCAACCAACTTCAATTGTGCAATACTAAATGGTCAGTATTAGGGTTGCCAGGTTCCTGGCCTGAGACTGATCCTGTATCTTTAGAAAAAGAGAAAGTCAGCCAAGTGCAGGTGTTCTTGCAACCCTGTAATGAGAAAAAACCACAAGGCGGAATTCTTCCTTCCCCCTGCACAACTTTTAAAGATACAGAACACCTCTTGGTTGCCAGGCCCGGCCTCCACGAGTATGGATTTCTGTTAATAAACACTTTGTAGGTAGTTTTGATTAATGTACACATTTTTGCAAGCAATTTCTTGTCATATAATGCATCTTTGTATGTTATTTTCACCCATAAATTGGTTTTTATGCACACTTTCCCTTTGTATCAGGTGTGGGGCAGGTAGGCATGGTTTGGGGGGAACGGCCTCACAGATCTAATGGGGACCTGTGTGAGGCCTAATTATGCCTGTGGGCTGGAAGTTCCCCACCGTTGCTCAGCAACATCAGGTTGGCACCACGTTAGCTATCCCTACCTTGGAAAGTCATTGCTGATCAGAATGGGCAATACTGAGCTAGCTAGACCAAATAGTCCAATTCAGTTTAAGGCAGCTATGCACATTCAAGCCATATGTGATGTTTGGGGAGCACATTTTTCAAAAGTTGATCCTTTGCACAAAGTTGTCTGGCCAAAATAGAATCCATCTGTAGCACTTGTACGTACAGATTACCATATTAAAGTGTGATGGTTTTGACTATAGCTTGAAAGGTCACTCAGACCCAGACATCAGTACTCATGCATGTCTGCTTTGTGTGCCATGCTGACTTAAAAAAAAAAATCCTCCTTCTGAGTTTGTGTCCCTTGTGGTCTTCTTACTGAGGCTCAGAGAGCACACTGGAGTATGCTCAGCAAAGGACTGGGCTGCTTGCCTGTAGCTGTCATTGTTTCTGAAATTAAGCAGAAGGAACGGGACAGCTCTCCAGTTCCCTGTTTGTTTAAGTCAGGAATGGGGAACATGTGGTCTTCCAGATGTAGCTGGACTCTTGTCAGGTTCAGCCAGCATGGCCAGTTGGTAAGGGATTATGGGAGTTGTACTCCAGCAACATCTAGAGGGCCACAGGTTCCCCACCCCTGGTTTATATCATGGCAAGGGCTGTCGTCTTGCAATCTTATCAGACAGGCTTTACATGTTGCCTATGTGCACAATGAGCATGCCTGACAGTGGGTGGTGGCAGGGTCTGCTCCTCCCAGACATGCACACTCATTGCACAGTCTGAAAGTAGTAGTAAATAATAACAATGTATCAGTACGTAACATTTAAATCACTTCACATTCATGATGTAGTTCAGAAGATCCCAAACTGCCCCCCCCACACTCACAGATCGCTTGAAAACTGCTGATGGTCTTGGTGGACCACTTCATGATTTTTCAGCCTGTTGTAATGGACTGTGCTAGATGCTGCATGATTTCTAATTGTATTTTATTGCTTCTCTTATTTCTTAGATTGTATTTTAGGTGTTACAATTTGCATTCCATAGAAATCAAACTGTAGTACAATAAAATACAATATAAAAAATAAAAGATGCAATAAAATTCAATTAAAAATCAACATGAATATTTCATTGGGACATGCCATGGGCCCCCTGAATGAAGCTCATAGACCACTGGTGGTCCACAGGCCACAGTTTGGAAACCCCTGATCTAGTTGAAATCCTTACAAAAACCCTGTCTGTATTGCAGATAGAGTGACTGAGGCTGAGGGGGACTGGCTTGCCTAAGAACACCTACTGATTCCATGGCAGAGATTACATTCAAACCAGCAGCTTCCTGATTCACAGCTCAGCCTCTCAGCCACTATGCTACACCAGCATAGTTCTTCATACATGGGAGAGCCTGGAAAGAGGAATTCAGATTGCGCAATGAAAGGACAATAGAGATGATTTGGTGGATGAAGTGGCAGTTACAGGAACTCTGGGGGAAAGTGACCACACCATATTTGAATTCTTGATTTTAACAGAAGCAAAAGCTGAGAGTAGCCATACGCACACCCTGGACTTCAGGAAAGCTGATTTTAATAAACTCAGAACAATTGTAAGTATGGTTCCATGGCAAGCAACCCTAATGAGAAAAGGAGTCCAAGATGGGTGGGAGTTTCTCAAAAAGGTAATTCTAAAAGCACAATGGCAAGCAATTCCAACAAGGAAAAAAAGGGGGGAAACAGCAGAAGAAGCCAATGTGGCTTCACAAAAAGCTTAGAGATGACCTGAAAACAAAAAAGGACACATACAGGAAGTGGAAAGAAGGCCAGGCCACAAAGGAAGAGTACAGGCAGGTATCACAGAATTGCAGGGATGGTGTCAGGAAGGCTAAAGCTGAGAATGAGCTGAGGCTAGCGAGGGATGCTAAAAGCAACAAAAAAACTTTCTTCAGGTACGTCCATAGTAAAAGACAGAGAAAGGAAATGGTGGCACAGCTACTCAATGAGGATGGCAAAATGATAACAGATGACAAAGAAAAAGCAGAAGTCCTCAATTCCTACTTTGGCTCAGTCTTCTCCCAAAAAAGGGCCTATGACCCTCCCGGGAAACATGAAGTAGAAGGGTCAGGATTGGACCTTGAGATTGATAGACAAATGGTCAAGGAATACCTAATCACTTTGAATGAGTTCAAATCTGCAGGACCCGATAAACTGCATCTTAGAATATTGAAGGAACTGGCTGAAGAACTCTCAGAACCTCTCTCTATTATCTTTGCGAAATCATGGAGGACTGGTGAAGTGCCAGATGACTGGAGGAGAGCTAATGTTGTCCCTATCTTCAAAAAGGGCAAGAAGGAGGAACCGGGGAACTACAGACCAGTCAGCCTAACATCAATCCCTGGAAAAATTCTGGAGCAGATTATAAAGCAGTCAATCTGTAAGCACCTAGAAAGCAATGCAGTGATTACTAGGAGCCAACATGGATTTATGAAGAACAAATCCTGCCAAACTAATCTCATCTCATTTTTTGATCGGGTAACCTCCCTTGTAGACTGTGGGAATGCTGTGGACATAATATATCTCGACTTCAGCAACGCTTTTGACAAAGTGCCCCATGATATTCTGATTAGCAAGCTAGCTAAATGAGGGCTGGATGGAACAACTATTAGAACAACTATTAGAGGGATTAGAGGGACCAACTATTAGAGAGATCCACAGTTGGCTCCAGAATCGTACTCAAAGAGTGCTTATCAATGGTTCCTTCTCAAACTGGGTGGACGTAATGAGTGGGGTACCACAGGGCTTGGTCCTGGGCCCAGTGCTCTTCAACATTTTTATTAATGACTTGGATGAGGAGGTACAAAGTATGCTTATCAAATTTGCAGATGATACAAAATTGGGGGGTATAGCTAATACCGTGGAAGACAGAAACAAAATTCAAAGGGACCTTGATAGGCTGGAGCATTGGGCTGAAAACAACAGAATGAAATTCAACAGGGATAAATGCAAAGTTCTACACTTAGGAAAAAGAAACCAAATGCACAGTTATAAGATGGGGGATACTTGGCTCAGCGGTACAACACGTGAGAAGGATCTTGGAATTGTCTTTGATCACAAACTGAATATGAGCCAACAGTGTGATGTGGCTGCAAAAAAGGCAAATGCTATATTAGGCTGCATTAACAGAAGTATAGTTTGCAAATTGTGTGAAGTACTAGTTCCCCTCTATTCAGCACTGGTTAGGCCTCATCTTGAATACTGCATCCAGTTCTGGTCTCCGCACTTCAAGAAGGATGCAGACAAGCTGGAATGGGTTCAGAGGAGGGCAACAAGGATGATCGGGACTGGAAACAAAGCCCTATGAGGAGAGACTGAAAGAACTGGGCATATTTAGCCCGGAGAAGAGAAGACTGAGGGGAGATATGATAGCACTCTTCAAGTACATGAAAGGTTGTCACATAGAGGAGGGACAGGATCTCTTCTCGATCGGCCCAGAGTGCAGGACATGGAATAATGGGCTCAAGTTGCAGGAAGCCAGATTTCGACTGGACATCAGGAAAAACTTCCTAACTGTTAGAGCCATACAACAATGTAACCAATTCCCTAGAGAGGTAGTGGGCTCTCCGACACTGGAGGCATTCAAGAGGCAGCTGGACAGCCATCTGTTGGGAACGCTTTGATTTGGATTCCTGCATTGAGCAGGGGGATGGACTCGATGGCCTTATAGGCCTCTTCCAACTCTACTATTCTGTGATTCTATGACATACATCAAGTGGGCATATGTAGCCTGTTTCTGCAGTGCCACCCCACCCAATGCGTATAGTGTTATATGTATGGATAATATTCAAAGAGGGCTATGACAGAGGGTGACAGGAATAAAAGTTGGAGACTGGCTTTGGGAGTGGGGTGGGCAATCTATCCAGACTGTCCTTGGATATTGTTGGGCCCCAACCTCCATAAGCCCCAGCCAGCACGGTCAAGGGTCAGGAATGATTCAACAACATCTGGAAGACCCAGTCCCTGCTTTCGACAAACCTGTGCTATGCATATTCAGGGTCAGAGGTGAGGAACCTGCCCCCCTCCAGATGTTGTTGGGAGAACAATGAGGAGGAAGTGATGACACTACTATGGGTGCCAGTGAGAGAGCGGGAGATGGAGCTAGAGCAGAGGAGATGGAATTAAATGGATGGAAGAGAGGGAAATGCAAGGACAAAAAAAGCTGTCTCCTCCTTCCCCTAAACCAGAGATACCCAATGCTGTGTTGGAAATGGGGCAAGAGCAACTCCTGTTTGGGTTCTTTTGTTTGTATTCCAGAAGGAAGAGTTAGGGTCCTCCAGCTGGCTAGGCTTGCCTACCTTTACCTGTGCTCTTTTCTGCCTAACTTCCTTCTGTTTGTAAACTGATATGCTCAGGGAAGCTGACCTGCCCCTCCTTCCTTTGTTCTCTTTTTCGACTGTCCAAGGAGAGAGGAGACATCTTTGTCTTTGCTCTCTCTCCTGAGCCATGAGGGCAATACCCAAGTCTGGGCATTGCGCCTCCAACTTCATTAGTTAGAACTAGGTATGCCTTTCCCATCTGCTATGTATTTCTATAAATAAAGTAGCTTTTCTTATTTTACTAAGTCTTACATCTCAGTGATCTAAATGCAGGGTAAAAGCCTGCTACTCAGGTAAAAACACACAATGGCACACACGCAGCGCAGACTGCTGAAACACTCTGCATATACAAATTTCCATAACATGCTGTGCCCTCCAGATGTTGTGAGACTCCAGCTCCCATCGTTCCTGACAATGTGCCTGGGGCTGATAGAAGCTGGAGTAAAAAAATATCTGGATGGCACAACATTTGCTATCTCTTCTCTGTCAGTGCTGTCTATGAAGGTTAGGAATGCAGGAAGCTGTCTTATACCAAGTCAGACCTATTGGTCCATCTAGCCCAGCACTGTCTATACTAATTGGCAATGGCTCTTCTGGGTTTCAAGCAGGAGTTCTTTTTCCAGCCCACCTGGACATGTTAGGGATTGAATTTGGGTCCTTCTGCACACAACATAGATGTTCTATCACTGAGACATACTCCTTCCCCAAGTTTCACTGGCATTTATCCAGTACCAGTAAAGGCTTACTGGTTGCTATACTCTGTCAAGCACCATAATGTCTTCCTTTCTCCACAAAGGTAGGGAGGATTCACATGAGATCACAAGACACTCTCTCACCTCATGTACTAGAGTCACACTTCTAACATTATTCCAGTTCTGTTTTTTTCCTTTTTCTGTAAACTGTTTCACACATTTACTGGCCCAACCATAGTCCTGTGAGTGAGCCAGATCTAACTTAAAGCAACTATGTACTGCTGAAATTAATGGTGCTACGATAGTTTCCTCCTGAGCTAAGGATCTGGATCTTAGTTATCATGATCATGATCTTATATTGAATATCGGGTATGATGTAAATTCTTTCAGCAAGTATTAACACTCCAGAACTTTATGAGACAGAATATAGATATCAGTAGAAACAACAGCCTAGAACACTAGTTTTTTGGCTTTTATCTTCCATCCCTGACTTTTTTTTTATTTCATAATTAAGGGGTCTCAGGATGAATGACAATAAAAATGTGAAGCTACATCTTTTCAAAATGTGAGGGAAAATGCATAAAATGCTTTCATTTGCAACCTACTGCATTAGACCTATAGCTCTTCTGAGAGGTAATAAAGCTGAACAACAAAAAAGATATTTTGAAAGAGCTTGCTTCTATGTTTTCAACATTGTACAACACATCCCTGATATCCACAGAAATGTTTGGTGGCAAAGAGATTTTTTAGTTCCACCTTAATTCAGAATTTATATGGTCTATTTTTTTTAAAAAAATACGTTTTGTTTTAAGATGTGTTTAAAGATGTTTTGTTTTAAGATGTATTATTTTATGTAATCTATTTTAAAGTCTGTTTTTGAGATGTTTTAGAGTGTTTTAGTGTTTTTGTTTGCTGCTCTGGGCTTCTACTGGGAGGAAGGGTGGGATATAAATTTAATAATAATAATAATTCCATTCAACCCAAAGGTTCCCATGGTATCACACAAACACAGCAATGTCACATGAAACACATAAAACCAATAAGCATTAAAAAAGCAGACTAGCAGCAGAAGAAATCAATTCTTTAAATCAGCCAGATATGTCTTACTTTGACACTGAAAAGCAAGTAACACAGGAAACAAGAAAACAGATATTTTGTAAATTATGAAAATTGCCTATGAGCTAGTTTATCAAGACAATCTGCCTTAGCCATAGCCAATTCTTTGTCATGTCCAACTAGTCATGTGCTGCAGTCAGTGGGTTGGGATGTACATGCAAACCTAAGGCAGAGACCAATCCCCCTCACCCTAGCAGCAAAAGCTTATTGAAAGAAAAATGTCTTCAGTTTTCCGAAACCATAAATAGTGGGTGCCTGTTGTACCTTAATAGGGATGCTGTTCCACAAAACAGGGGCACCCACACTGAAAGCCCTGCTCTAAGTTGCTGTTGAGTAAACTTCTGATGATTTAGGAACTTCAAAGACAGACTCTCCTTCAGAATGCAGTGACCTCTTGGGCATGTAAGGGGTAAGATAGTCGCCCAAGTAACCTGATCTTGAACTGTATAGGGCCTTATATGTTAGCAGCAAAACCTTTAACTTGGCCTGGTAGTGAATTGGCATCCAGTGCAGATCTTGCAGATATACGGTGTTATACGCTGGCAGTAGTTTGCCCCTGTAAGCAGCCTATCCTCCATGTCCTGAACTCTCTGCAGCCTCCAGACCAACCTCGAAGGTAGCTTCACACAAAGTGGATTGCGGTAATCCAACCTTGAGGTTATGTTCAAGTACTTGAAAGGTTGTCACACAGAGGAGGACCAGGATCTCTTCTTGATCATCCCAGAATGCAGGACATAGAATAATAGGCTCAAGATACAAGAAGCCAGATTTCGACTGAACATCAGGAAAAACTTCCTAACTGTTAGAGCAGTACGACAATAGAACCAATGACTTAGGGAGGTAGTGGGCTCGCCAACACTGGAGGCATTCAAGAGGCAGCAGGACAGCCACCTGTTGGGTATGCTTTAAGCTGGATTCCTGCATTAAGCAGGGGGTTGGACTCGACGGCCTTATAGGCCCCTTCCAACTCTACTATTCTATGAATCTATGATATACACAGTGTCATTTTGGACAGCTGAGCCCTATTGCTACACTTTGTCACCTTGGCACACTTTCATGAAGTAAAACGGCCAGTGACACTTTACCAGTATGTGTATTTTTAAATAGTTTTTAAATTTGTGCTGGAATGTTTTTCCACCTACCTTTTAAGAAAACACACACACACACACACAGAGAGAGAGAGAGAGAGAGAGAGAGAGAGAGAGACAGAATGTACCCTCTAGTGCATATTTGCAGAGAGCGACTACTCCATTGGGGCGGAGGAACAGATGGAAATTGCCACTGCTCCCACCTTCCACCAGCAAGGCATTGGAGTTCTGTTCACAGGAAGTCATGATCCAAGACAATGTATGAAAAATTTGCATCATTTCAGATCATCTTCATGAGATACCCACATGCTATATATATGTTTTTGTAAAAAGACTAGGAAATTTGACTTTTAACTTGAAGGGAAGATGCAGAGATCTTTAGCAACTGTTGAAATCATCAAAATATCCAGATGGAAAGTGCAAGCTTTGAAGAATTAAGAATATCATTATGCATAGTAAATGATTCCAGGCTTTGAGCCAAATTGCCTCACTAGCAATGTTCAGATGAGAATGACAATCCCATTTGGCCCTTACTGTCTATCCATCTGAACCTGCAACAGTTAATCTCAAGGTAAGGCCAAGATGATATTTCACAGATTCTTGGATGGCCACCACTCATCACTGTAAATGAGTGGTCTAGTATATCACACACTCAGCAACAAAAACAAAACTTACTGCCAATGTGTAACATTTACAGTTACAATCTAAAAGAGCTTTCTCTTGCTCTCAAAATATTCATGCATGGACATCACACATATTTTCCAAGAAAGCCATCTGCTTGATTATATAATTGCAGTCATGTTATGGTAGCATTTTGCACTCTTCCATCAAAATGCTGAACCCTAGAACAGAATGGGAAATCTTAAACAGCAGGAGAAACAGAAAGGACTCACCTAACATGATTACTCTCCCATGATTACATAATCCAGAAACATTATTTCTAATGACATTAATTGTTCCAGCCCAAGGCCTGACTCACATGAACAATATTATGTGATGGACCAGTATTTTGAACCAGTCTTGTTTCCATACCGGAAAGGTGGCTGTCCAGCTGCCTCTAGAAAGCCTCCAGCATTGGAAAGCCCACCACCTCCCTAGGTAATTGATTCCATTGTTGTATTGCTCTAACAGTTAGAAAGTTTTTCCTGATGTTCAGTCAAAATCTGGCTTCCTGCAACTTCAGCCCATTATTCTGTGTCCTGCACTCTGGGATGATCAAAAAGAGATCCTGGCCCTCCTCTGTGTGACAACTATGAAAACCATGCCTCTTCAGAAAGATGAATAACACTAAGACGATCTGCATCTGTGCAGATTGTGATAATGTTCTCCCCTGCCTACCCAAAAGGCCATATTTTGTGAACTCCCAAAAGAAATGAAAGAAGCGCGAAGAAAAGACCAGAAACAATGAGTTCACGATGACAGCGTGTAGATGCCTTTTAACAAGTGAACAAATAAGGAGTGGGAAGAGAAAACACCTACTGTGGAATAGGGATGTAATTTGTTGTCAGTTTTGGCCTGATACGTATTTGTTAAAAAAATGACTTTCTCTGGTTCATGCTCTTTGCTTTCTGCATCACAAAGCACAATTTATTTCATGTTGTTTTTTAATGACAGGTTTTAACAAATTATTAGCAACTTCATGTTTTCATGTTTTCCTTCCATATTGACTCTAGACCCTCAGGGGTTAAAGAGTTGCCTGGCCAGCTGGGGAACACAAATGCAAAATAAATAGTTACATAAACTAGAATAGTTACGTGAGAATGTTTTTAATTATTTAGATTTCAGCTGCTTAAAAAAACACACTGCAGTATCGCTGAATTAGGCAGGCACTCATAAGGGGGAAATCAATCCTGATCGTTCACAAACGGGTGGAAAAGAGGAAAATCCATGCCTGGGACCGCTTGATGTGGATTTCTCTGACATCCTGGCTGTGGAATCACTCTGGCAATGACCTAGACTAAGAACTGTCAACACTGGAACTGGAAGCCAGGGAGTAGGCTGGGAAACCAGCCAGGAAACCTTTGGGCCAAAGGAAAGCCTATGGTGAGCCAGACCATTGGTCCATTTAGCTCAGTATTGGCAGTGGCTCTCCAGGGTTTCAGACAGAGAGTCTTTCCCAGCCCTACTTGGAAATGCTGGCAATTGAACGGAGACCATCTACATTCAAAGCAGATGCTCTTTTACTGAGCTACAGCAAAGACAATGCCTGCCTTCAAGAAGGTGAGACTTTGGAATGAAAGAAAGAGGGACCCAGTGCTGCACTGGGAGAGAAAGTATTTCAAGAAAGAGTCAAAGCTGTGTTACTGGGCCTTCCTACTCTGAATAGTGTGAATAAAACTTACTTGCCAGATGTTGTGTTCTGCTGTCCAAAAAGGAGAAAACAGCCAGAAGGGGGAAGAAAGGAGCATGCAGGGCTCATCCTTCCCATACATATATAAACAGATTTCAAATGAAGGGATGCTGCTTTATAGAAAGTGATAAAATTGCATCATTTGTGGTCTTTAATATGCCTTTTAAGGTGGGTCCATATAGTGACTATTTTTCATGTGATCTGCTCTTGCAATTAGGCTTTAGTGCTAGCTCCACTTTCTTGGGAGCAGGCCCCGCTGAATGCAGCAGGACTTATTTCTGAGTAGACTTGGTCAGGATTGTGCTGTTGGTTCTATAAATATATGTATCCTGCTATTTGTCATCTTGCCACTGTCCGAGGTGGATTCAGCTAGGGATGGGGAACGATCTGGTCAGTGGGTGGTATCTTTACCCCCCATCACAATTATGTCAGGTGACCTGTTGCCCTTTGAAATTAAAGGGAGTGGGGAAAGACACAGTGCTTTGCAAATGCCAGTGATCAGCTGATTATCAGTGCTCGTAAAGCCTGCACACAGCACTTTGCAAGTGCTGATGACTGGTGCTGACAGTGCTTACAAAAGCCCATGCACAGGGATTTGAGGGTCTGCTCAGATTAAGTGGGGGTTCCCTGGTTGTCTAAATTTTAAGTAAAGGATAGCCAAATTGGCCTGCAATGCCCATTCCATCAATGCTCACATCAAAGACAAAATTGGAGGGCCATCTCTTCATAGTAGGGCATTATGACTCACAGGAGCAATATAATATCTCTGAAGAAATCAATTGGAAGGGAAATACCCTTCAACATCCTTCAGGAAGGCAGGATCCTTTACAATCATCATCTGAAGATATTCTGAACACTGCCTGGATGATAGTTTAATTAACAGAGAACTTGAACAACCAAATACGTTATGTTAGAGACAAATAACACTTTAGGGTATCATAGAATCATAGAATTGTAGAGTTGGAAGGAGCCTATAAGGCTATCGAGTCTGGAATGTCAGAGCTCTCCAAGCTAATCTGATTCTAGGGAGGGAAATTCTCTTGAACCATGAATATGATGGTCAGTCAGAGCATGTAGGCAAAACCTTCTCTCAAGCATACTCAAGAGAAATGTTTCTTAGCTTTAGTGCAAATGCAGCCTGTATGACAGCCCCACTCCAGATATGGACTTTAAAAGGATGCCATATATTCTACTTGGTGATCTCATCCATTCCCGTGTTTTACTGACCTTCTGGATCACATCCAGCCTGTATGTTCCCTACCTTTTTTGCAGCTGAAATGTCTCTATACCTCCCCCCCTTTTTTTACATCTGTGTGGTCAGGCTCCACCAGTCAACACAGGTCACCTAAAGGTTTCATTTCAATGGACTTGTGCATTTGTGGCATATCCTTTTCAATTACAAGTCCACCAGCTAACAAGTTCTTTGTTTAGAGTCAGTGGCCATGTTAAAATGCTATTAATAAACTAGCAAGTTCAAAGAGCTAGAAACAGGTCTAATGCATTATGAAGGTGGATCTGATAGGCTGGCACATGTTGTGGATCAGAGGTAGCCAACTTGGTGACCTCCAGATGTTGTTGAAATACAACTCTCATCATCCCTGACCCCAGTCCATGCTGACAGCAGCTGATGGAAGCTGTAGGCCAAAAACATCTGGAGGACAGCATATTGGTTATCCTTGCCATGGACACACATGTAGAGATATATTTATATTATTTTATATAATATATTATGTTATGTTATATGCTTGCTGTTATATTTGTTGTTATATTACTGCTTATTATTTTTTGTTATTAGGAAACTGTTTTTGCAATTGTTTTTGAGATATATTTCTGTTCACCTTGTTGTAAGCCTCCTTGAACACAATTTTTTGTGGAAAGGCGGCATACAAATAAAATGATGATGTAGAGATACAAACGTTAGGAATCTCTCATCATCTTCAAAACTCCTGGGTGGTTCCTCAGGAGTGGGGAACTTCAGGCCTGGAGGCCCAGTGTGACTCACCAGGGCTCTTTATTTGGTCCTTGGGATGCTCCTCAGACCACACTCCCTCCAAGTCACATCTCTCTCTACCCCCCCCGGGCTTCACATCCTCCTTTGAATGTTTTAGCTTGGCTGGAAATGTGTCCTTTAACTCTGATAATGGCTGTTGCTTGCCCAAATGGAGGAGAGGTGTCTGTGAATGTGTGTAGAAACTAGCCTACTGTACAAAAGGTAAAACTTACATCGATTGCTCTAGCCATTTTGCCTCTGACTTCTCCCACCACTGGCATGTGGCCTCTGGAAGGTTGTCCAGAAAAGAATGTGATCTTGGGCTGCAAAAGATTCCTTTACCTTTACTTTAAGATGAACCTCTGAGAATCTGTTTCTCTAAAAGCCTAGGACTCATATACAGCCAAAGCTAGCCCTGCAGACAGCCATGCCCCAAGAGTCAAGCTAACTGATGTTTTATCTGGTATTTGCAGTGCTACTGGATCCATTAATGTAGGCAACAGGAATGGGGAAAAACACAACTTTAATCTTCAGAGAGGATCCACAATTCACAGAGGAGATTCAAGACTTATTCTGTTCTAGTAGATCTTGTTACAGTATTATAAATTGTGTGTGATTAACTATTGTCATCTTGGACTGCAGAGCTGAAGGAATGTGCACTCTGACCTCAGCCACCAGCCAGGGAAACTAGAGGCTCTGTCCCTCTCTCCCCAGAAGAACATCATGGCAAGGGGGAGACCATCCTGACCCCATCCATCAGCTGGTGAAGGAGCAGCTGCTTCAAATGCTTCCTTCCTTCTTTGCTCCTCATTTCTTTTCCGGTACTGTATCATGTTTATTAGGTTGTGATCCTAACCACAGGGACTTATCTTTTAATATATTATTGTGCACCTCCCCAATCTCTGAGCGGTGAGATTTCCGGGGTCCCTGCACTCATCCAGGGTTTGGTTTCCTTTGGGAAGAAGGTCAGTGGAGACTGTGGTGTCTTTATGAAATATGGTTTATTTATTTACACACATTCCAACCTGAGCTTAAGATGGAGGGGGTTCAAGGCATCAGCAGTCCAATATCCAGCTTTTCCATCTGTATTACAGGAGGCACCCTAAATGCCATGGTGCAGAGAGCCAGTCTCTCTGCCTGCCTCCAGTCTCCAAGCATTCTCCAGACACAACTAAAACTACAAGCCTCTGCTAGGCTCCAGGAAGGAGGGGGATGCTCTCCTGAAGAGTTTCAATGACAAAAGTGTCTTCCTGGCCCATTCACCATTGCTGGGCAACTGATAGGCCCATTATTTTACCTGGCCACTCTATTTGTTTAACAAAGGAGAGACTCATCTGATCAGCAGAGTGAGTTCCTCATTCCAAGGCACAGGATTCCAAATCAGAGGCTGGAAAGGGGACTCACAGGGATCATACACTCCAACCCCCATGGTCATAACAATATATACAGTGCATACAAAATTTTAGACACTTTGTGAGTGCTAAATAATGACAACAAGAATTACAACAGCAATAATTTCCAGAGGGGTAACCATATTTATCTGTGGCTGCAAAAACAACAGAGCCTTGTGGCACTTTGAAGGCTAGTAAATTGATTATGGCATAAGCTCTTGTGGAATAAAGATGAATTTGTTAGCCTTCCAGAAGCCACAAGATTCTTAGTTATATTGTTAACCAGTGTCCCATGTAAGGAAATGTATCTAAATGATAAACTCCATTACTACATCTTCCCCCCTTAACTGTTAAATAACAATAAAATTTGGCATACAAATTTATTTATTTATTTATTTATTTATTGCATTTGTATACCACCCCATAGCCGAAGCTCTCTGGGCAGTTTATAATTAAAAACATTAAAAGCAAATATACAAATTTAAAAACACATTTTTAAAAAACAATTTAAAAACACATGCTAAAATGCCTGGGAGAAGAGGAAAGTCTTGACCTGGCGCCGAAAAGATAACAGTGTTGGCGCCAGGTGCACCTCATCAGGAAGATGATTCCATAATTTGGGGGCCACCACTGAGAAGGCCCTCTCCCTTGTTGCCATCCTCCCAGCTTCCCTTGGAGTAGGCACCCAGAGGGGGGCCTTGGATGTTGAGAGTAGTGTACAGGTGGGTTTATGTCAAATTAACATTGATGATTACATTCCAGAAAAAATGTGTCAATTAGCCAAGTGTAGTTTAAGTGTAGTTTTCCATGGGTTTAAGAGGAAGTGGAGCTGTGCCACTAGAATCATCTCTGACCTTTCCACCTCAGATATTTGTGCATTATGTGTGGCTGTTTGGAGGGGGGAAACTTAAACAGAGCTCAGTGCACATAGATTTCCATGCAGTCTGGAAACCTGACTGTGCACTATTCCAAATCAGCAGAAACCCTACATATGTAGAGCTCCATGCACACAGGATCCCCCTCTTCAAACGTTCACGCACAATGCACAGAAGTCAGGAGGGGGGGGCAGGGAGGTACATGACATCAGAGTCAGGGCATGGCCCCATTTCCTCCTAATCACGTGGAGCCCCTTTCACATGCATAACACATTGTTACCACCCAGATTGTTATCTAGCGGATGCACAGGGATGAAGGTTCGACACATTCTTCCAAGGCTTATGTCTACCCAGAGTCTTGTATGTCAAATATTGTCCTCACCTAACTTCCTGTTATTGACAGCAGACGACTGGAGTAGGTAAACATAGAAAAAAAATCCTTCCCAAGATACTCCTTGGGACTGCAGATGTGTCAGGAAATAAAATAATAGGATTCCACAGCAAAAAATCAAAATATAATTTTTATTACTTTACTAAGGTCTGGTTCAGACTAGAAATACAAGCAGCTGGCCTCAGCCAGTGCAGAATTGTAATACGTAATTATAGAAAGAATCTGGCCTTACCCAGTAACTTAATAGTTAAGCAGACATACATTGCTGGCTGTAGCCAGAGCATATGATTCTAACAAGTATATAGCTGCCTCTTTCTTGCATCACATGGGTTGGATAGCTGGTATTATCTTATAACCTGATTGTTAAAGAGGCACATAGGTATACAAGTAAGCATTCATCTAATAACAGCCTTATAAATTTCTTATTTTTACAAACATCCTTATATATTCCTTACTTGTACAAATGGCTGTATACATTTCACTTGCTTACAAATAATACTTTCTTTGGCCTGAGCCAAATATTCTCTTTTTGGGCCTCAGCTAGAGTCTGAAAACTGAATCTACACCACATGTAGGGATATATATGTTTCTTACAATCTTTGCCATGTTAAATACTTGCCAAAATACAATACAAACTTTTCAGTTAGCTGGCCTCAGTAATCATCACCACAATCATTAGGACTAGCCTTGAGCACCAGGTTTGCAGGCTATTTATAAGCCTTTCTTATCTGATGAGGACTTTCACTTTATTCTTTTGTGCCTCCTTGGAGGGTTAACTGCTTTGCATTGTGAAGCTCCTCAAAGCTTTAACAGCATCACATCCTGTGACTCACTGAAACTATGATAGAACTTGTGACTCCTTAAAGAGTTGACAATATTGCAGTTTGTCTCTCTCCAAAGGTCTATCAAGCTTCTTTCCTGAGATGCCTTTTGTTTAAAGAACATCCTCGATGAGAGGAGGTAAGTGCCCAGACTCTTGGCAGGCTTCCGAACCAGCTTTCTCTGGCAGCCATTAAAAAAAAAGTTGCACAGAGAGGCGGGAGATTGCCCAGTCTTCAGATAGGGGAGGAGAGAGTGAAAAGCTAAAGAAATTTCATTCTTACGATAGCTAGGCAGCTTGTACTCTAGCTGGTGTTTGTTCATTATATAATACCCATTGTCTCCCAACTTTATATATTTTATTTAACCTTAGAGAGCTCAAGAGGGCTAACAAATAAGAAAAATTAAAGGGTGGTCTATAACAACATGAAGGGGTTTCATGTTCCTGTCACTCACAGTTTCAAATAGATTGTACCTTCTTGGTCTCCACAGGTCTCTCCCTAGAAGTTGTCCATACTGTGTACTTTCTTAGGACCAAACCAAACATGACAGGGCTTAAAATTCACATATCCATTTACAAATAAAGATTTTTAATTTTAACAGTAAAAGGTGTATGCAGTAAAAGGTGAACTGTTATGTTAGAGGATCCAGTCTGTGTTTTATGTGTTCCTTTCAGTCGAGGTTTTACACAAAGCCCAGGAGCTCTAGAGACTAGAGCTGGGGACAGTTGCAAATAAAGTGGTTACAACCCCCCCCCAGACATCTTACACACTTGTTTAGTTCCTATGCACCATGCAATGGTCTGTCAATTTTGTCAAGTTTGGTTTCTCTCAGTTTCTCATTTTCCATCCTTCAGTTTTCCATATTTCTATTTCAATCAATCAGGATCAAATCAATCAATCAATCAATCAGTCTATCTGTCTGTCTGTCTGTCCCATTTGTAAACCACCCCATAGCCGAAGCTCTCTGGGTGGTTTACAACAATTAAAAACATTAAAAACAAATATACAATTTTTTAAAAAAAATTTAAAAAGCAATTTAAAACACGTGCTAAAATGCCTGGGAGAAGGGGAAAGTCTTGACCTGGTGCCAAAAAGATAATAGTGTTGGCGCCAGGTCCACCTCGTCACAAAAATCATTCCATAATTTGGGGGCCACCACTGAGAACGCCCTCTCCCTTGTTGCCATCCTCCCAGCTTCCCTCGGAGTAGGCACCCGGAGGAGGGCCTTTGATGTTGAGCGTAGTGTACAGGTGGGTTCTTGTCGGGAGAGGCGTTCCATCAGGTATTGTGGTCCCAAGCCGTGTAAGGTTTTATAGGTTAAAACCAGCACCTTGATTCGAGCTCGGAAACATACAGGTAGCCAATGCAAGCAGGCCAAAGTCAGAGCACCCTAGCGAGGGAGCCTGCTCCACGAGCTAGAGGGAGCCCCAGCTGACAAAGCGTCAAGGCGAGTTAAGCAGCAGAGCGAAAAGAGGGTAAGTAGCTCCCATTTATTCCATTATTTAATTGAAGTAAAACAGCTCAGAGCAATAAGTAATAAGGGCAGCCCAAGGTCACCCTGAGCTAAGAGCCAAATCCTGAAAGAACCTATATCTTAGAAGACAGATCCTAGGAGAAGGAAGCCTATAGAAAGCTAGTTTTCAACACCACCCTAGCAGGAAAGCTTCAGGGGACACTGTAAACAAGGCTAAATTCCAGTCGGAGAGAAGGGGGAAAAGGAAACTTCACTGACACATACAGGGAGAGAGTCAGCTCAGTCCTTGCTAAAAAGGGCAGCTTCAGCCTTCCTGAAACACAACCGCAAGCTCTGTTTCCCTAGGTTAAAGAAAGGTCAGGCTGTTCTAGGTGGGAAAACAACAAACAAAAAAGACTTGCCTGGAAGGCGCAGCCCCTTGCTTAGATTAAAAGCAGCCAAAAGCTTAAACAGCCCCGCCCCACGCTCAGGAAGGAAGGCCCCAGCTGACGAAGCGTCAAGGCCCCAGCTGACGAAGCGTCAAGGCCCCAGCTGACGAAGCGTCAAGGCCCCAGCTGACGAAGCGTCAAGGCCCCAGCTGACGAAGCGTCAAGGCCCCAGCTGACGAAGCGTCAAGGCCCCAGCTGACGAAGCGTCAAGGCCCCAGCTGACAAAGCGTCAAGGCGAGTTAAGCAGCAGGGCGAGGAGGCCAGGGCCCCCCACTCTGCCCGTCTGTTCGCTGTCCTCAACTAAACCGCAGTCTCCAACCCATTGACATAATAAACCTTAAACAAAACTATGCAGGTAAGAAGCCAGCAGGGGTGTGGGGGCTTTCCAGTGTTTTGCACCGCCTGCAGCATGTACGACTATCTGCCTGTTGGACAGAAGTCGTGGGTGTGCTCTCGGTGCAATGAGCTCCTGGCTCTCCGGGAACGACTTCATTTCCTTGAGGCCAAGGTGGCGGACCTGGAAAAGCTGAGAGAGGCAGAGAGGTGTGTGGAGGAGGCCTTCAGGGACGTTATAGCTGTGTCCCACTCCAACGATGATAGCTCTCCTGCTATCATGGACAACGATGGTCTCAGGGAAGGAGAGCATCCAGCTGAGGAAGAGGGAAACGATCCCTTAGAAGGGACCCATTCCTTGGGGGATGAGCAGCTATCCTCTCGTGCCGAGGATATATCTCCAGGGGGTGGAGGGATCCTTGTAGTGGGTGATTCGATCATTAGGAACATAGACAGTGGGGTGTGTAATGGGCGTGTAGACCACAAGGTGTTTTGCCTGCCTGTTGCGAAGGTTGCGGATATCGCCCGTCGTTTAGATAGTTTGGTAGACAGTGCTGGGAAGGAGTCAGTGGTCGTGGTGCACGTTGGCACCAACGACATGGGGAAATGCAGCCGTGAGGTCCTGGAAGCAAAATTTAGGTTGCTAGGTAGGATGCTGAAAGCCAGGACCTCCAAGGTGGTTTCTCTGAAATGCTACTGGTTCCACGCGCAGGACCAGCCAGACAGGCCCAGCTTTGCAGTCTCAATGCGTGGATGAGACGATGGTGTCGGGTGGAAGGGTTCGAATTTGTTAGGCACTGGGGAACATTTTGGGACAAGCCAGGCCTGTACAAAAGGGATGGGCTCCACTTGAACCAGAATGGAACCAGACTGCTGGCACTTAAAATTAAAAAGGTAGCAGAGCAGCTTTTAAACTGACTGAGGGGGGAAACCCGACAGGAGCTGAGAAAGGTCCGGTTTGGAATAAACCTCCCCCCTGGGATAAAAACCAAAGAAATGATGAAAATTTAAAAGGGGTAGGCCTAGAAGTAGGCATTGTGAGAGCAGGGGCACAGGATATAAATTCAGAAGAGCAAAATTACCACAGGCCTAACCACAAGTGCCAAAGACACTTGAAGAGAGACACTGCTTACAAGTGCCTGTACGCTAATGCTAGGAGCCTCCGAACCAAGATGGAGTGCTTGGTCTTAGAGGAGAGCATTGATATAGTGAGCATAATGGAGACCTGGTGGAATGGAGAAAACCAGTGGGATACGGTTATCCCTGGATATAAACTATATCGGAAGGACACGGAAGGACGTATTGGTGGCGGAGTCGCTCTATACGTGAAAGAAGGCATTGAATCCAGCAAGCTCGAAACCCCAAAAGAGGCAGACTCCTCCACAGAATCGTTGTGGGTGGTGATACCATGCCCCAGGAGGGACTTAATACTGGGAACGATCTATCGTCCCCCTGATCAAAATGCTCAGGGAGACCTTGAGATGAGATATGAAATTGAGGAAGCATCCAAACTTGGAAAGGTGGTAGTAATGGGTGACTTCAACTACCCGGACATAGACTGGCTGCATATGTGTTCCAGTCATGACAAAGAAGCAAAGTTTCTAGATATTCTAAATGACTATTCCCTAGATCAGTTGGTCATGGAACCGACCAGAGGGATGGCAACCCTGGACTTAATCCTCAGTGGGGACCGGGACCTGGTGCGAGATGTAAGTGTTGTTGAACCGATTGGGAGCAGTGACCACAGTGCTATTAAATTAAGCATACATGTAACTGGCCAATTGCCAAGAAAATCCAACACGGTCACATTTGACTTCAAAAGAGGAAACTTCACAAAAATGAGGGGATTGGTAAAAAGAAAGCTGAAAAACAAAGTCTAGAGGGTCACATCACTCGAAAATGCTTGGAAGTTGTTTAAAAACACTATATTAGAAGCTCAACTGGAGTGCATACCGCAGATCAGAAAAGGTACCGCCAGGGCCAAGAAGATGCCAGCATGGTTAACGAGCAAAGTCAAGGAAGCTCTTAGAGGCAAAAAGTCTTCCTTCAGAAAATGGAAGTCTTGTCCGAATGAAGAAAATAAAAAAGAACACAAACTCTGGCAAAAGAAATGCAAGAAGACAATAAGGGATGCTAAAAAAGAATTTGAGGAGCACATTGCTAAGAACATAAAAACCAACAACAAAAAATTCTATAAATACATTCAAAGCAGGAGACCATCTAGGGAGACAATTGGACCCTTGGATGATAAGGGAGTCAAAGGTGTACTAAAGAACGATAAGGAGATTGCAGAGAAGCTAAATGAATTCTTTGCATCTGTCTTCACAGTGGAAGATATAGGGCAGATCCCTGAACCTGAACTAACATTTGCAGGAAGGGATTCTGAGGAACTGAGACAAATAGTGGTAACGAGAGAGGAAGTTCTAAGCTTAATGGACAATATAAAAACTGACAAATCACCGGGCCCGGATGGCATCCACCCGAGAGTTCTCAAAGAACTCAAAGGTGAAATTGCTGATCTGCTAACTAAAATATGTAACTTGTCCCTTGGGTCCTCCTCCGTGCCTGAGGACTGGAAAGTGGCAAATGTAACGCCAATCTTCAAAAAGGGATCCAGAGGGGATCCTGGAAATTACAGGCCAGTTAGCTTAACTTCTGTCCCTGGAAAACTGGTAGAAAGTATGATTAAAGCTAGATTAACTAAGCACATAGAAGAACAAGCCTTGCTGAAGCAGAGCCAGCATGGCTTCTGCAAGGGAAAGTCCTGTCTCAGTAACCTATTAGAATTCTTTGAGAGTGTCAACAAGCATATAGATAGAGGTGATCCAGTGGACATAGTGTACTTAGACTTTCAAAAAGCGTTTGACAAGGTACCTCACCAAAGGCTTCTGAGGAAGCTTAGCAGTCATGGAATAAGAGGAGAGGTCCTCTTGTGGATAAGGAATTGGTTAAGAAGCAGAAAGCAGAGAGTAGGAATAAACGGACAGTTCTCCCAATGGAGGGCTGTAGAAAGTGGAGTCCCTCAAGGATCGGTATTGGGACCTGTACTTTTCAACTTGTTCATTAATGACCTAGAATTAGGAGTGAGCAGTGAAGTGGCCAAGTTTGCTGACGACACTAAATTGTTCAGGGTTGTTAAAACAAAAAGGGATTGCGAAGCGCTCCAAAAAGACTTCTCCAAACTGAGTGAGTGGGCGGAAAAATGGCAAATGCAATTCAATATAAACAAGTGTAAAATTATGCATATTGGAGCAAAAAATCTGAATTTCACATATACGCTCATGGGGTCTGAACTAGCAGTGACCGACCAGGAGAGAGACCTCGGGGTTGTAGTGGACAGCACGATGAAAATGTCGACCCAGTGTGCGGCAGCTGTGAAAAAGGCAAATTCCATGCTAGCAATAATTAGGAAAGGTATTGAAAGTAAAACAGCCGATATCATAATGCCGTTGTATAAATCTATGGTGCGGCTGCATTTGGAATACTGTGTACAGTTCTGGTCGCCTCATCTCAAAAAGGATATTATAGAGTTGGAAATGGTTCAGAAGAGGGCAACCAGAATGATCAAGGGGATGGAGCGACTCCCTTACGAGGAAAGGTTGCAGCATTTGGGGCTTTTTAGTTTAGAGAAAAGGCGGGTCAGAGGAGACATGATAGAAGTGTATAAAATTATGCATGGCATTGAGAAAGTGGATAGAGAAAAGTTCTTCTCCCTCTCTCATAATACTAGAACTCGAGGACATTCAAAGAAGCTGAATGTTGGAAGATTCAGGACAGACAAAAGGAAGTACTTCTTTACTCAGCGCATAGTTAAACTATGGAATTTGCTCCCACAAGATGCAGTAATGGCCACCAGCTTGGATGGCTTTAAAAGAAGATTAGACAAATTCATGGAGGACAGGGCTATCAATGGCTACTAGCCATGATGGCTGTGCTCTGCCACCCTAGTCAGAGGCAGCATGCTTCTGAAAACCAGTTGCCGGAAGCCTCAGGAGGGGAGAGTGTTCTTGCACTCGGGTCCTGCTTGCGGGCTTCCCCCAGGCACCTGGTTGGCCACTGTGAGAACAGGATGCTGGACTAGATGGGCCACTGGCCTGATCCAGCAGGCTCTTCTTATGTTCTTATGTTCTTATGTTTTATATGTTCGAACCGTCTGGTCCCTGTTACCAATCTGGCCGCTGCATTTTGCACAAGCTGCATTTTCCGAACTGTCTTCAAAGGCAGCCCCACGTAGAGTGCATTGCAGTAATCTAATTTGGAGGTTACCAGAGCATGGACAAGTGAAGCCAGGTTATCTCTGTCCAGATAGGGACGTAGTTGGGCCACCAACCAAAGTTGGTAGAAGGCACTCCGTGCCACCGAGGCTACCTGAGCCTCAAGTGACAGAGATGGTTCTAGGAGAACCCTCAAACTACAAACCTGCTCCTTCAGGGGGAGTGCAACCCCATCCAGGACAGGTTGGACATCCACCATCCGGTCAGAATTAACCACCCACTAGCAGCATCTCAGTCTTGTCTGGATTGAGCTTCAGTTTATTAGCCCTCATTCAGTCCATTGTCGCAGCCAGGCACCGGTTCAGCACATTGACAGCCTCACCTGAAGAAGATGAAAAGGAGAAATAGAGCTGCATGTCATCAGCATACTGATGGCAACACTCTCCAAAGCTCCAGATGACTGCACCCAATGGTTTCATGTAGATGTTGAACAGCATAGGGAACAGAACTGACTCCTGTGGAACCCCATACTGGAGAGTCCAGGGTGCCGAGCAATGTTCCCCAAGCACCACCTTCTGCAGCCAACCTGCCAATTAGGAGTGGAACCACTGCCATGCAGTCCCTTCCACTTCCAACTTAGCCAGTCTTCCAAGAAGGAAACCATGGTCAATGGTATCGAAAGCCACTGAGAGATCAAGGAGAATCAACAGAGTCACACTCCCCCTGTCTCTCCCCCAACAGAGGTCATTATACAGGGCGACCAAGGTTGTTTCTGTGCTAAAACCAGGCCTGAAACCAGATTGAAATGGATCCAGATAATCAGTCTCATCCAAGAGTGTCTGGATCCAAATAAATAAATAAATAAGGATCAAATAAATAAAATAAATAAATTTGATCCTCATGAAAATGTATCAGAATTTCAGTTATTATTTCTATTTATATATACAATTTTGTATGCAATTTTGCCTAATACATACATTTTTGCAAAGCAATTTATCATAATATAATGCATTTTTGTATGTTATTTTCATTAATATGTGCAATTATATACACACTTTACCCTTGTACATGCATTTTAATTCACATAACTTTGCTGGACAACTGCATTGCAAAATTCAGAGAAGTGTGAATTTTGGAGGATGGCTGTGTTCTGGTTTGCATATGATTTCAAATGTGAACTGGATCAAATTTTTCTTACTTCTTGGCTCTGCCATTGGAAATAAGCTGTGAATGCAGAAAAGCACTTGGAGCAACTGATGCACCGATGTCAGGCATGGGAGAGGCAAGGTTCATTGCATTTACTGTTAAAGTTAGACCCTCCTCCTCCTCCTCACTATATATGTGAATAGGGCAGACATGTTAAAAGATACAGGTCCACCACTGACACATAGATGGTGTCAGACTGAGGTGGTAGCATCCTGAAATGATAGAGTAGTCTTTACCATTTCAGACTGTAAGCAGAGACTTGGAGAGTCACATTTTTAGTGCCTCCATACATTAAACATTCTACTGCAAAGAGAAAACCAGCACAAGTGAAGGGCAAAGATAAATCCATTCTCCTTGATGTGGTCAGTTTCACAGGGATTTAAAAAAAAATCATGGAGGAGCATCTAAGAGTGGTATCCTTAGTTTCACCACCTCAGCATTCTACCACCTTATTCTCCTGCATGTGTAGACCAGGCTCCTCTGAGGAAGAATATACAGGTGTAAATAAATAAGGGCATTTGGATATTTTCTTTGCTATAATACTCCTGTCAAACTCGCATTCAGTGCTGGATTTAGACTTGGTGAGGCCCTAAGCTATATAAAGCTTGGAGGCCCTTTGTTAAAAAATTACACCATATATATATATATATATTCAGTACACATAAAATTTTAAAAGCCCCCCAAAAAAATTCTGAAATTTTTTGAGGCCCCTGCGGATTGTGAGGCCCTAAGCTGTAGCTTCAATCAATCAATCTTTATTGATACGGTCATAGACCAAAAGACATTTATAAATAAAACTACATACATTTATAATAAAAGGTTACAAAGTTGCAGTCATGTTAAAACAGTAAAACAATAAAACAACAAGGAAAACAGTTACAGTTGGGTGGCGGAAGCTTCTGAAAGCTGTAGCTTGTTTAGCTTATGCCTAAATCTGGCAATGCTCGCATTCTCGGTCTCTCTTGGATATGGAGTTGACCTTGTGGTGAAGCTGATTCTGCAAAGACTTCTCCTAGCCCTGGCACAACCTGCAAGCTGGACAGCTACTTCCTTTACTGATTAATTTCCAGGACACTAGTGTTCTTGTATCAACTAGGAAAGATCAGCTGGTTTCTGAATGTATGGCTGGAAATAATGAAGAGTAAATACATAAATCTCTTTAATGCACATAGTAGTCTCATCGTTGCAGCTTGTATAAAATGTGTTCTGATGATAAACTACCAATAGAAATCTATTGATGCACTTATTATTTGCAAAAATCCTTATTTTTTTTAACACAAAAGAGATGGTTCTTGAAATTCTACAGATTTAATAGATTTAATGCTGTCTTCTTGCATTTGAATACTAATTTTGTAATGACACGAACCATGATTCAGCTGATGGATAAAAATGATTGAGAACTCAGGATGCAAGAAGGAGACAAGGCTGCAGCTCCTACCCTTTGAAAAGCAAAGCTATCTATAAGCAATGGGGAAAGACTACAGTATGAAATTCCACAGTCAGCAGTGACGCAAACCATTGCACAGGAAGATGGAGGGCTAGATGATGTTAATGATCTTTCCCATCATTTAATTTCTGTGTCTCTATGGAAACAGTCACTGAACATAACTGGTCCTTTCACCCTGCCTTCCTGAAGCTGGTTTGATTGATGCATAAGAAGTGATGCTTGAAAACCTCCATGGCCTCCATAGTATATAAGCTCAGGTCTTTTGAAAACACTCCAGCAAAGCTACATCATGCTGAATGCTCTGTTTGTAATTTTCTGTATAACAATGATTTTTTAGATCCCCTACTACTCTCAAAGAAAGACAAGAGAGTCAGT